>NC_143480.1:36421425-36730314 GCF_027475165.1 Benincasa hispida | reverse complement strand
AACGCCCCAAACAACCCCTAAGTTAAAAAATACAAAAAACAATAATCTAAATGCCTAAATTTTACCTTAAATTGTCAAGTTTTATCAAGATTCAAATTAGCTCAAAATTTGAGTATATTTCAATTTTTACCTTAGTGGTGAGTTGAATCCAAACCAAATTATTGAATTTGAATTTAAATTATAATTAAAATCAAATCTTCTGAAAACAAAATTTGGCATATTCCAACATTCATGCCAAATCCAAATTGGAATGAAACAAAAAACACTATTCAGGTACCAACTAAATTTGATCCAATGTTAAGCCGTTTGCATAATTTAAGTGCTACCTCAAATCAAAATATGGACATACTCCAAGCTTCATCAAATCAAGGATGAAGTAAAGAGAAAGATGAAGTCAAAATTTTACTCCAAATCAAAATTGAATTTTAGAGAAAGGCAAAGTCAAATTTATACTTTAAATTCGCATGAAGAATTAAGTATATACAAAAATTTGGGACACTACTCAAAATTCAATTTGTAATTAAAATGGAGCATAAATTCTCCACTTTAGTTCAAATAAATGCTTATTCCTAAATAAGAAAGTCAAAGACTAAAATTAATCTTTGCTTTACTTGGGTAAAATATGTCAAACAAACAAAATTCAAATCAAAATTTTGGGCTGAATTCTCATATTTTGATCAAAATGGTACATCAAAAGAAGTCAAAATTATACTTTTGATTTCAAATTATCTTTTTCGAGATTCACCCACTTTATAGATGTGCATAAATCTCGAAAAGGAAGCATTTATTGAATGAGAAATTTCAGCGAATTATAAGTTGTCGCGTCATTATAACAAAAGCCTAAACTTATTGTGGAAATTATAAATTGGATCGAGTCGTGTAAGTCGCTTAGGCCCAATCCAATTCAAGCCTTGGTAAAAATGGGTCCAAACCCAACTTTAACTCAAGACCAACTTTTGGGACCAAATTGGGCCCAAACCCATGTAAGGTCCATGAAGAACCTCTAAAAAAAATAGAGGCCTTATCCCTTCATTTTACGGGGATATTGGAAGCTCTAAAGATAGGATGCTTTGAAGATTAGAAGCTCTAAAGATTGAAGTTCTCTAGAATCGAAGATCGAGGCTCCCAAGCTTTCAAGTTTTGAAGACTGAAGCTCCCAAGTTCTCAATCTTCAAAGATCGAAGCTCCCGAGCTTTCAAGTTCTAAAGACTGAAGCTCCCAAGTTCTTAAGCTTAAAAGTTTGAAGCTCTCAAGCTTAAAAACTAGAAGATTGAAGCTCTAAAGGTCGATCCAAGACGATAAACAAGCTAGAGGTTGATCCAAACTAATCAACAACATCAACAAATCCAAATGCCGAACTTCTAAGAAGATCAACAAGTCTAAAGGTTGATCATCCAAGAAGATCAATAAACCCAAATGTTGATCTTCCAAAAGGATCAACAAGCCCAAAGACCGATCCTCTAAAAAGATCATCAAGCCCAAAGGTTGATCATCCAAGAAAATCAACAAGCTTAACATTAGAGTTTATTTTTTCGAGAGAAAACGTCAAAAGATTATGTATTAGAGATTATACCATACTATATTGAAATTAATACAAATATAGAGTTCGAATTCCATGAATTAAATTCTCTCAGGAAATCTCGTGTGAACATCTACGTTTTTTTTTCTCTATTTCTTTATACTAAAAAAATGTTCTTTACTTTCTTCTCTTAAAATTTAGTTTACTTTAGTAATTTTTTAAAACGTATTTTTCATTACACAGTATTTAAAAAGTTATCCCAAACACGCATTTAGATGCTAGGTGTGGATTTATTCTAGGCGAAACTCACAAATTAAGACGTGCACCTTTTGTGAAGCTCCAAGACTCATGTTCTTGGACTTGTGACTTTTCTATCATTTTTAAAAAATAGTAATAATTAAGATTTTTTTCTTCTTTATTAACTAAAAAAAAAGGAGTTAAATTTACCAAGTCTAAATAAAAAATTCCTTAGGTTTAGGAGTCTTTTTTTTTTTTTCATTATATTTTCACTTTAACTATGTTTACTCTTAGTACTTTTTATATAGTGTACTTAAAAAAAATTGTAATTAACATTAATTTTATGGATAATAATATAGTGTATAACAATATTATTAAAGAATTGCTAAGATGGCAAAATCTATCAGTGATGTGGTCTATCAATGATAAACTTCAAGAATTGGATTTAAATTTTGTATTGTATTATATTTGCTAATATTTTAGATATGATTACTATATTTGTAATTGTCAAAAAAAATCCCCACTTTATTTTGTGCCTTAGCCCCAGAAGATTATAGTTATTTTATTAGATATTGAGCTTTAAAAAACACAGGGCTTGGAAAGGAGACCACGATGAAATCAAATATGGGCCATTAAATATTAAGCCCAATGAGCTATTAAGAAATTTGAAATGGACCGGCCCATTTACGGCCGACGTTCGTATGTTCTTCCTTCCGCACGTTTGGCCTGGCCGTGGCTGCTTTCCCTTTCTCGGAGCTTACTCGCGTCCTTACCAAAATGGCGACAATGGAGAAGATGACGACTTCATGGACTTTGGATCTTCCCTTTGCTCTTTGATTGCCAAGAATCTACGGCCTTTCCTACTTACAAGCTAAACTTCTCCATCTTTCTCTCTGTGCTGTGTTGGCTCGCCTGCGACCGATTAGGGTTCTGAATTATGGAGTGAATGTAAAACAACTTTTGTTTAATCTCAGTGATTGAACTGTTGGATCGCTGTAATACGCGATGAACGTCAGCCGGCCTTCGGTGCATCCGGTGGAGGCGCCACCACTTACGGAAGGAGCGGTACACAATGGGCCGAGGGTGAGGATGAAGGATGTACAGGGCATGCCTGGAACACTAGGTGGACTTGCTCTTCGTCTCCTTCAGTTCATATTTGCTGCAGTTTCTCTCTGTGTTATGGCTACCACCAGTGATTTCCCCTCCGTCACGGCGTTTCGGTACGTAATTCTTCAGTTTTTGTCTCATAGTATCCGGCTCCGACTAATTCTCGATGTTTTGATTATGTTAATCTCCTAATATTACGTTATAGAGTCAATGAACTGGAATTGGGATGTTGATTAAATTAAGATATATTTGGCGTGATTTGGACGTCGTTCGGAATATTTTATCTATAAAGAATGTATTTCTTCGTCATTTATTGCTGATTATTCCCTCAATTACAATTGTTTGGTAATTGTGCCTATATACTTGGGAAGTAACTTTAGCCTCTGTTCATGAATATACCAATAACTTGCATTACACTATCACCGAGGTCTTGTGATTTCTATGTGTTGCGAGTTGCGTTAGAGCCCTGGGACATCGAGGGAAGTGCATATAGACAAGTAGAAAAGTTGTCCCTTAACTTTCGAGTGTGTACTACAAGAAGGAAAGGACGAGGCTTGTGTCATTCAGTATTTTCTGTTAGGATTCGAGGGATTTTATTACTGTTAGTGTTGTATTATTTTTCCAACTGAGCGGAGAAGTACACTTGAAATCCACTCGAAGTT
This sequence comes from Benincasa hispida, assembly GCF_027475165.1. NCBI lineage: Eukaryota > Viridiplantae > Streptophyta > Magnoliopsida > Cucurbitales > Cucurbitaceae > Benincasa > Benincasa hispida. The sequence continues at coordinate 36,726,789 of NC_143480.1, read as the reverse complement.
GCTGTTTTGTTTGAGAACATGGAGCTTTAGTTTTTGGTCGATTATTCATCCCATAATCAAGTTCATATTTCATGTGGAAGAAATATCTTTCCATATGTTTCATGTCAGTTTCGATGACACTGTTTGTGAACAAGAATTGTACTGAATCTACTAATTTATAGTTTACCAAATTTGTTCTGATTTTCTTTTGCAATTTTCATCTGTTCATACCAACAGGAGTTTTTCCCAACCTTGGTTGGTTTTTAAAAGTTGGGAGGATATCCTATTTACTTCTCTCTTACTTTTCTTCATGAAACCGAAAACTGAAAATAGTCACTCTTTTGAAAGAAGTTGTTCTGTTGGGTAATTTTATTCATGGTCAAAAGTTGTGATTTTAAGATATTCAGTATGTTTGATCCTTCAACTTTGTGTTCAATTGTTCATATGGAATTATTATCGCCTATCATTTCTCTCAGATATCTTGTTGCTGCTGTTGGCTTGCAATGCTTGTGGAGCTTTTCATTGGGAGTAGTTGATGCATATGCCTTGTTAGTCAGACGAAGCTTGAGGAACTGCTCAATAGTTGGTTTGTTCACCTTTGGTGATGCGGTAAGAATATTTTGCTTGTACACTTCGAAACACACACGTAATAGATCTGCATACATCTTAGATTTGTAGCCTGATATGTCATGTGCAATGCAGGATCTTGTTATAGTCGCACAATTCTCATAGAATCTTTGATTGACATTGAGTATTTATTGAGTACTAAGGTTATGCTTGGTTGGCAAGAATCAGCTATGAGAAATGAGAATCAAAGAGAGACTTCTTGTCTAATTATTGGGTTTACCCATCTGTGATTTGCAATAGAATAAGCATCTCAATGGAATGCCGTGTCTTCCATTATGAAAGAATGAGCCCGATACTCTATATTATATTAATTTTTTTTTTATTAATATGTCATTTTTGTTAATACTTTTATGTAATCATAGTAATATATATTCATTTAATACAATTACGATAATTTCAATTAATGTGCTTATTATTAAATGAATTTGTTGAACCAATAAAACTTTATTGAATTTAATTTCTCAAGTTCAATTAGCATTTATACTTGTTGATATAAATAACGAACTGTGTCCTCCTGCAGGTTACATCCACCCTTACATTTTCTGCTGCATGTTCATCAGCAGGGATTACTGTTCTCATAGGCAATGACCTTAACAAGTGTGGCGTGAACCACTGTGCACAGTTTGAGTCCGCCACTGCAATGGCCTTCATTAGCTGGTTTGCTGTTTCACCTTCATTTCTCTTGAACTTTTGGTCATTAGCTTCTCGGTGAGATTTCATTGCGGGAAAGTTAGCTTCTTTTAGTTTTTGTCTCACCAACTACTTTTTTGATCTAAATTATACAGTACAAATTTGGAAATTTTGATGTACACATGTAGGTTTTTGCTGGGTTTGATTGAGAATTGAGATAATAATCAGTGAATAAAATCACTTCGTTTTGCTTAGAAGTATGTATATGTACTTGTTATATACTCCTCCTAGTGGTGTTATGCTTGGATGTGTGCCTAAGTTCATAACGGGTACATAAATGAACCGATATCACATTTAAATGAGAGAGATTCTTGGTATGGTTAAGAAAGGCTTAAAAGAATTTATAATTACTATATATACCAACAAGGTTCACAATAATTTTTTATGGCTCATTCATAGGAACTCAAAAGTTAATCGTATTTAGTTTAGAGCAATCCTATATTAGGTGACCTGGGAATTTTTCTAGGAAGCAGAGGTCAAAATATGTTGAAAGAACTCGTGTGTATTTGTGGGGATAGTTTTCACTCTTAAAAGTAGTTCAAGACAAACATGGATGACATTGCCATGTCGTAGAGGACGTAGGGGATTGACGGGGCCATCAAGTTTCAAATATGGATTTTGAATCCTAGGTCAGGGCTTTACACGTAGATAATGATTAGCTGAAGTCTTTTTTTAATATCTTTGAATTTTATTTCTCTAATTATACTTTAATGACTGGTTTGCTTGTTCCTCACTTCAGCCACTTCTGCATAATCTTCAACCTCTTGGCCTATAGAAATAATTCTTCCAGCCTAGCCTAGCCACATTAAGCTTTTTAGAAGAAACGCTCATAGATATCATTAGTGCTTTTCTTGTTCATGCCCTGCTTCAAGTACATTAAACACAAACATATTTATAGGACTTTACCTAGGTCCCACAATAATCTCATCTTGTGAATCCATGGGTACCCTAATTCATCTTAAAAGCTTAAATACATAAATATAGTAATTCGTGTATAATATAATGTGTTTAGAATTGAAACGTGCGTAGTTTTTAACGTCCCCTTGAGCAAAGCAATTTGTTCACTTCATCAAATTTTAGTGGCACTTTGATCTTCTATCTTCACCATTCAGTTTGAATCTTTTTATCATGAAATGCAATCTCTAAGGTGAAATGTCGTACCATTGTGCTCATTATAATCATGAAACATTCGATTCTTGGCTATAACAATGGTTGATTTATTATTCATGGATCACACACTTGCATCCTGTTGGTAAATTTTAATGGCTTAAGTAATTTTTTAAACAAACTACTTGACAAGTACACCTTGATGCAACAAAGTATCATGTCTCACTAGTAGGCAGTGACATATATAGGTTGTATAAAATTATCGGAAGGTTTTTGTATTATTATTATTAAGATCTCTAGTCCAATCGAGATTATCAAAATCTTAAATTTTTTATTAAAGAAAAACACATGCTTACACACATGAAAAATAACTTTTAAGTTTGAATTCTCTTAAGTAGTTGTAGGAGATTTTATGACCTAAATCGTCCCTCCAACATTGAAAAGAGTACCTAGCAAAACTAATAATTTTTGTCCTTGAGTGGCAGAACTGATGCAGAGCTATCTCCTGAGGATTTGACCGCTACCTGGGGGAAAGAAAAACATTTGAAAACGGGGTGAGCTTGCTAGTCCAGTGAGTGACTTAAGAAAGAAAATTGATTCTCATGCATAAGTCTCAATAAAGAGATCAATTTGAAATTATAAAACTCTACAGTAACCTTGTACTGAGATATAAACATTTTCCAAGCATACAACATATAAAGATGTTTTCATCATAAAACATGAACTGTTCCTTAGTTGAGAATAGGTTTAATCCCAACGTCAATTGCTAGTCAAGAGAGAACCATTTTGTTCAATTTCTGACTTTAACTACCTATGTGCACATGGCTATAATTAAGTACCGTCATACCTTAGGTACTTCTGCTCAGATACCTTCTCAGATGTCTCTCAGTATTGAGCTACTCGGATACCTTCTCAAATGTCCCTCAGTATCGAGTTTCAAGTAAAATTAGTCATACTATGACTTTCTCTTTAAAGCATGTAAAGCAATACACATAGAAAACATGTCTTTAAAGGTACTAACGGATGCTTGGAGTACTTAAACACACAAATAGTTTTAAAATAAATTTTCATACATGGCATGTGTATAAAACATAACTTATGGTTTACTTGGAAACTACTTTGCAAAACTAGCTAGCATGAGAATAATCTTTCTTTAAAACACTGTAAATATTTAGTCACTCACAACTTTTAGAACTATTCCTCAAGGGTCGATATGCTTCTATCACTGGTGTCAATCCTGTGGACACAAAAGTATATATTAGCTACTTGCATAGGTCTCCCTTTTGAGACTTACCCTTAAGTAAGCTTTGTGTTTAACCTTCCTCTTAAAGACTTTCACAACAACGCACCTTGCTGTAGGTTTAAACACTTAGGAATTTCTTTGAGATTTGGCTCATGCAAAGCTTCCAATCGCTCTTCACAAACGTATCACCACTTATGCAACTAACACTTTTCTTCAAGTGTTCTTACAGCTACACATGGTCGTCCACAAGACTGCTTATGCGTCCAAAACTTCACTGCAAGCTCTCCTCGTCTTACACAGCAGGTCCAACGCACAGAAAAGCTCAGCCCTTGGTCTGTTCAAGCGTTTCACCTCAAGTTGCCAGCTTACTCAACTCAAGCAGCTGCCTGTTTGTTCATGAAATTCCATATTCAACTTACGAAATAAATAACTCGAATTCTAGAGCTCATCTCAAGAAATTTCCTTCTACAAACTTGTTAAGAATTGTCTCAGGAAGCTTACCTCAAAATGTCAGCTTCAAACTTCTTGTGGTCTGTCCTAGAGGCTCAATTCTTTAACAATGGCCCGGATTCACCCGAGAACAGAACCTCTGGTCCTTTTTCTCCTTCTCCGACCTTATTCCGATGAGGAATTCTTTCCGCAGTGTCACTTCTAAAAGTAGACTCTCAGAGCTTTCTAACGACACCAAGATCTCTAAATTTGTACGGAGGAAATGTTCAAACTGATCGTTTGAAGTTCGATCTCCCCTTTTAATACTGCTTTCCACCGCTTCTCATTAAAGTATAGCATGACACCTTCAGCTTTCATGGAGCTAAATCCAATGTTTAAGACAACTGGTGCTTTTAATCGGTGGTTAAGACTGATAAACACATGCTCCATCGTTTAGCTCACCGCCCCATCGTGTAGTTCATCGTTCAGTGACCTCACGCTGATGTTTGTCACCCAACGATCTCGCTCTCACCCATCGCGCAACACATAGCCTATCGCACAACTCTAGCTCATCGTGTAGATCTCGCTGATGCTCATCGTTAGCACTAACGTCTATCGTCTAGCGCTTACAACCATCGCGTAGCATCATCGTCTAGCGCTGATGCCGATCGTGTAGTGCTAGCGTCCCATCGTTTAACGCTATCGTCCATCGTGTAACGTTATCGTTTAGCGCGATACTTCGCATCGTCTAGTGCAACACATTGCCGCACGATCGCCTACCGTATCGCTTAGCGCCACTCATTGCTACACGATCGTCCAATGCGCGCAACTCCAACGCCCAACGCCCACGCTCGCGCACACTTGAGGCTGCCGCATGCACGTTAACATCTCAAGACTTGGCTGTCGCATGCTTGTCACGTATAGCTTTTCTCTCGACCACACTTTGACTTCCTTCAATATCCAAATAACCTCTCAAATGAGCAAGGCCAACGCCCTTGACTCAACTCCAATGCTTAGCACATCGCTAACTCATGGGCATAACACTTAGCCAATTTTTCAAGCTTTATCCAAGAGTCAAGTTTTTAAATTCAAACTTTTCTTCTAACTTTTCACCATTTTCTCTACCATTACATATTAATTCTCACATCAACCTACTCACCACACTGGTCTCAGTAGGGAACATACAAAAGTTGAGAAATCAGGGCTCAGGGTTCACACTAAGGACATCTTGAAGCCTACCTAGGAGTCTGCAAGTCTCCAAAGGGAATGTTAAACCTTCAAATCCCATATCAATTGGCTAAGCTCGCTCTATTCTATCTAAAGGAAAATAATTTAGCCAACCTCTCTCCCTATGGCACTCTGCGACCTTATGGGTCACACCTACTCTAACACCACCAATATTACACATATTCTAAGTGCACGTCAAACAATGGGCCTTATAAATAACCGTACATCAATCGTCACCAACCTTAAAGAGTATGCAATTCTCTATCCTCGGATAAATTGAACACTTTGTATATTAACTAGGGCATCAAAGTGTACTTGACTCGGCACAACACCGATGCGAGTACTCTTATAGATATGCTCTGGTGAAATACCTAGACCAAAGGAGCGGGTTGGAGGAACAGAAGGATCTAGATGAGATACCTGCACCAACACACAACAAACATCTACCATACTCGTTAACCATCTATTCCTTCCTATAAGATCGAAAATTTAAGTCCCTGTTATATTTATTGCACTAATAAAATTAAGAATAATATTTAACACCAAATGTTGAGCATACATAAAGTTCAAAATAATTTAAGTAAAAAATTGAAAAGAATCATTGAAATGGGGAAAAAGTAAAGTTTACCAAAAATCGGTTATAAAAGCAAATAAAAAGCAATCATTAAAATAGGGAGAAACTAACTAAAAAGTTGACCAGTCCAATGAAAATCAAATTAGACCATCTGTTACATGCAAACCTACATCGTTTTGCTTCTTTATTCCACAAGTAACAACTTGAGTATATGGCAAGTAGTTAAATGAAAGAAATGTTTCTACACAATTCCCTTCTCTCTATATCTTTCAAATAAATTACGATTTTTTATCAAGTTTGACACAACGACATTTGAAAGCAGAGAGATTCAAACATTTGACCTCTTGATAGCTTACATATACCTGCCTTAATCAGTTGAATTATGACTAATAAGTTAAGTTTTATAACTTCAAATTGATTAATAAACAACTAGGATTACGTTTTATATACGAAACAAAAACAAGTTCACCTTGAATAATGCAAGAAAAGAGAATTTGGATCAGAAAAAAGGGGTGATATTCATTTTTGTGCTAAAGGGGCGGTGAGTAACGGTCAATGCTAAAATTTCTTTATATGTCTTGAAATTAACATCATGCAATTCCCTTCCCACCATATATTATTTGTATACAAAAATATTGCCTTAAAGTTGTCGAAATTTTTTCAAATAGAGATTAGAGAGAAGTTTTGATAATGTCAAGTGTTGATGATGAAAGAAGACTCTATGAATGTGCAAGGAAATACCAAATAATTGTCAAACAGGTACTTAAAAAATCCATTCTTTATTAATATTTCATGGATCGATCTAATTTTTTTGTACCATTCTAATATTTCTTCATACTTTTGTGTAAAACTTTTGATCTTTATTTTCATTTTTTTAAAGATAATTTCCTCTTTACGTACATTTTCATGTTTTGTGTACATTTTTATATGTTTTTTTTTTTTTTTAGTTTGATGAATTGATTGAGATGATAGACAATAAGACAAAGTCAATGAGATCATCGAAACGACGACGAATGTCCTCTGTAAGAACTCTCTCCCACATATAGTTTATGAAAAAAAATGGTTTCAAATTATATTTTTGAAAAATATTTCCATGCATTCATTCATAACAGTCGAAGTCACTTTTTTTTTTTTTTGAGTTATTGTCTTTTCCACATCAATATATGTAGTTTTTTTTTTTTTGTTAAAATATTATTTTAGTTTGTGTAGTTTGAGACTTGTTTTAGTTGTTGTAATCTCAATAAAATCTAAATTTAGTTTGTATTACTAGTTTATGGTTGATTTTGTTTAAAAAAAATTATTTATTAGCAATTTTACTATAAATTTGGTAAATATATTCCCAAATTGTATTTTCTTAGTGAAGATTATTGTTGTTATTTAAACAATTTTGATAAAAATTAAGATTTAAGATTGAGTAAATTATACAAAATACCTTAGTACTTTGTGTCAAAAATAGTCTTAAACTTTTAAAAGTTTCAAAAATATTCTTAAACTTCCAAAATATGTTTTTAAAAAAATACCCTTATTGTTAGTTTTTTATGAAAATTGTTAGTGTTTTGTGTCAAAAATACCTCTAAACTTTCAAAAGTTTCAAAAATACCCTTAAACTTAAAAAAAAAAAAAAAATACTCTCACCGTTATATGAATAGAAATTGTTAATACCCTCTTACTTCTCTATTTTCTATCTTTTTTTCTCTCATCCCTTCTTTCATACCCTCTTATTCCCTTTTTGTTAATCATTTGACATTCGATTATCTAAAATAAATAAATAAATAAAATTGCACATTTCAGTTAATATATGTGGACTATAATAAGAAGAAAGAGCACCATGAGATTTCAAGACTTAAATGTTTGAACAAAGTTGCACATTAATAGTTGATTGTGTGCATGGTAAATAGCCAAATACGTTTTTTTTTTGTTGGACTATTTATCGTTATGATATGTTTTAAGGGAAGATTATTATTTTGGAACTTTGTGAGATTTTATGTTTTAATTTAAAATTTTGGTTATTGAGAACATTGGTATAAGTTAAAAATTCAAAAATTAAGAGAAAAATGAAAGTATTTATATGGGAAAAAAATGAAAATATCTGTATAATTTACTTTAAACTTAGATTTTTTGAATTTAAAAAAACTTCAAACAAATTGGTCACCATATTAACGATAGAAGCATTTAAAACTTTTTAATTTTTAATTTATTTTTGCAACGAGGTATTCGATTTTTATTTATATACTAACAGTGAAGCTATTTTATAATTTTTTTTAAAAAATTACAGGTATTTTTTAAACTTTTGAAAGTCCAGGAGTATTTTTTAAACAAAATTTTAACAGTTTCCATTAAAACAAACGGCAAAGGCATTTTTTAACATTTTTTTTTTTAAGATTTAAAGGTACATTTGAAACTTTTGAAAGTTCAAGGATACTTTTTACGAGGCATAAAGTTTAAGGATATATATATATAATCTAGCCTTTAAGATTTATAGAAAGAACATACTAAAACTAGACCTTTGAAAATATAGAAATTTAAATTGAACAAGTCTTTTCTATTATATATTAAAATACAATTTTAACCTTTAAGATTTATTAAAAGTGCAAAGACGAAAATGATATAATTTTAACCTAGGTTTTTTCTATTATATATTAAAATATGGCAAGAAATAAACAAAGTTATTTTAAATATTTTTTATTTTTTTAAAAAAACCACTATATATTAGTTGCTTATACGATCAACAAAATTATTCCTCGATTAGCTTCTTCTTGTTGTTATGCAGATCTCAAGAACAAGCAATAATTCGTCAACCACTTCGACTCAGCCAACCTCAAGTCATTTTCAACCAAATTACAACGATGATGGAGCATTTGTGCAAACCATCACTAGATTCCTCCATGAACTCAGAACCGATCCGACCGAACCGGATAGCTCCATTCATTTTCAAAATTAAAGATTGTTTTTCTTTAGTACAACAAATATGAAGTGAAGGTCGAAGTTTGACCTTTGGACTTTTTTAACTATTAGTGTTTATGTTGGCAAGACTAATCGATATATGTTAAAATTTGTAACATGATCAAAATTAGAAAGGAATTAATAGAATTGCTATAATATATATATGATGTACTAAATTATATATCCAGTTTAAGCCTATGATGCATCTTATTTATATTTCTTCCATTGTTTAAGAATCCAATATATAGATCGTTTTAAGTTTTTCTTGAAATTACGAGGGAAAAAAATCTTGTTCATCCAAGGGTAGATGATGAACAATAATATTTGAGTACCAAGTGCCGCATAACACTCATTCAATCTTATAAGAAAAGTCATTTCGTTACTCAAATTGGACATATATTCAAGAGTTTAATTTAATTCACAAGACGAAATTCAACGAATTCATGGCAAATTATTGTCACTTTTGTGTAATAATTTTCTTTAGCGTGTTTAGAGTGAATAAGGCTCAAAATGAGCCGCTGACATGCTTTAAAATGGAATTAGTTTTGCAATCAAAACATTTAACTTTTTAAAAAATATTTTCTATTCTCATATATATGAATTCAAAAACTATTGAGACACATATATAGTATATAATTGATTAGATTAAAACGTTAGACCCCCCCTTTTTTTTTGTTGAAATTTATGAGTTTCAACAAAGTTATTTATGGATCAATTTGGGCATTAATAAAACTTAATTTTGAGATCTTATTAAAATTAGTAAGTTTATGAAGTTTTTATCCTTTTCCTTTTTGTTTATGTTAAAATTAGTGAGTGAACTAATAGAAATTGAATTATTAATAAAAATTGCAAGAAGGACTTCAATATGTTGATTTTCTTCTAATTTGTTATATAATATTCTTTGTATAGCAACGAAATAAAATGTATTCTCTATAATTGAGGAAATTATGTTTTTTTTTTTTTTGGAGAAATAAGGAAATTTTGTTAATTTGTCGCTTCAAACGATGAAATAAAATGAATACTTTCTTTTTTTTTTCCCTAAAAAAATGAATATTTTCTCATAAAATGATTTTTCCAACATGCTAATAATTATCGTTGAGGTGAATTTAATTCTTTGTTATAAATCTTCAAGAAAATATTTAAATTTAAATGCAAAAGTTGGAAGGAAAAAAAATTAACCGACTTTTCTATGCTAAAATAGCTAAAGGCAAAAAAGAAAGATTTAAAAAATAAATAAATAAAATGATGGACCTAAAAACCCCAGATTTGAAAGACGCGTGTTTAAAAAGAATCAGAAAATGAATTTAAATCAATACCAAAATTATTTTTCAAAAAAATGATTTTATTTAGTAACAAATTTTATTTGTTTCCAAGTTCTGGTTAAAACTAAACATCGATCTTCAAATATATATTACAAAATCTGTAAAATAATAATAATAATAATAATAATAATAAACAATGTAGATTACAAAAGAAGGGAAAAAAACTTAAAAACAGTAACTTTTAAAACTGTCGTAAAAAATCAATTTATTTGTATTTTTAACCACTTTTAACATGATAATTAACGACTTTCTTTCTCTAAACTAGGTTTAAATTAACCATAATTTTCCTTTTTTTTAGTACACCTGATTTTCAACTTAAAACCTGTTAAACTTGTCTAAAGTTACACATGTCGATTGATACTGTGTACAAATTAAATAGTCAAATCCTAGCTTATTGATTCATAGGACCCACCCAAAATGGGTATCAAAAACCATCTTAATTGAAAAAAAAAATATTAAAAAAATTCAGTGTGTGTTTTGTCGAGAGTAATTATTTAAGTAATGTTGAATTAATTATGTATTTAAAGTACATATCTATAATTAAATAATACAACATAACAATAACAATAATAATAATAATAATGAAGGAAGGTTTATTAATCATAATATTAATCATTTATAATGATGCTCTCCAACATGTGTCCTCTGAGTCAGAAACACATATTTTTGTAGTTTATATCAATAAAAAAGATACAATGAACCAACAATCCCATCTAAGAAATGAACCAACTTTGCTACAAAACCCCATAAATCTGAATCTTCTTCAAATAAAATGAATATATATATATATATAATTGGGATTAAACAAATTACTAGATTCTTGGAGCCATGGTGATCCAAGAAAAATGGAGAAAAATAAAAATGAAAATAAAAACCTGCATAGTGGTATTGATTTGCTATTTTATTATCCGATGAAATATATTTCCAAAATACAAAAATAGTTTTTTTCCTAATATTCTGATTAATTGTTAATTAAAATAAAAATAAATTTGATGTATTAAAAAAATACTTAAGAGCACATGATATGATTTTGAGAATTGTTATAATATAAAGTTGAAGAGATTATTATTATTATTAAAATTTGAATGGGGTCAAATGTATAAATATGAAGATGTTATATATATAAAAAAATATATTAATTATTTGTATGGCTAAAGTTCAATGAACGTGATGGAGTTTGTTAAATGTTTTTGTTTGCTTCATTTGGGGTTACAAGGTTACTTGTTTAATGAAAATAAATAATGCCTCCTTATTCGAATGTTGCATGTAGACCATGGGCTTTGGGACTAGAGAGAGATTATTTCTTTTTTTATTTTTTTTAAAAACACAAAAAACAATTGTTAAATGTACATTATAAGTTTTGACATTAGTGGCATTTCTTTTAAATATTTTTTCTCTCCACTAATATTTATTTGGAAAATTAAATTAGCCTTATTTTTTTCTGGGTTTTTAGGATGGTTTTGGTAAAATTGTTATTTGTGAATTGTTATATTACCCACTTAACCTACTTCATAATTTCTCTCTTCAACATATGATTCCTAAATTTAAGGTAGAGTTTTCAATTTGGTTAAGATTAATTGTTTTAAATGGTAAAATTGTTGATAATATAAGTATGGTAAAATTGATAGATCATATCTATCATTAATACTGACAAATGTTTATTGCGGTCTATCAAAGTAAAATTTTACCATATTTGTAATAAGTTGGCTTTTTTTTTTTTTAAATTTGAAAACAACCCTTTAATTAAAATATCTCGAAGTTGGTTTAAGTTTAGTCCTTGTATTTTTAATTGTCCAACTTTAATCTTTGTACTTTAAATAAATATTAAATTTAGTTCTTGTGTATCTTTTTTTTTTTTAAAATTTTTTAGAAAACATTTTGTAGTATTGTAAAATTTGAAAATATGTTCACATAACGTATTTCTTTAATAAAAATTATTGTTGTTATTTAATCAATTTTAGTAAAAATTAACTTTGACGATTGAATTTAAGATTTATTAAAAATATATAAATTAAAATTAGATAATTAAGAATACATGAACTAAAATTGAATAAATCTCAAAATATAGAGACCAAATAATATTATAATTGTTTCAATTTTGAGTACATGGACTTTCAAATAGAATTTTCTCTAATATGATTCTAAAGAATTGTTTTGTTTATAGTTATTGTGTCATATAGCAAATAATGATGGATATTGTCACGGCTACTATATCAAGTCAAGATACCAAAATAAAATGAGAAAATTAAAAGGAAAAAAAATATATTCTTTAAAAATAAAAACTGAAGTAAAGTTTCCTAATCAACCACGGTTTCACAAGTTATAGTAGGGGTTTGAAATTTGTAGATTTAAATAAGAAGAAGAAGATAACACCAATTTCCATGGAACCCACCATTTTCTCTTTTGGCTTCCAAACAAATTTTTGTACCTCATCATTTAATGGATTTGTTAAACGATAAGAGGCAAGTTTTAGCTCTCTTTACTCCCCAACTGATCATCAAATCAGTTTCCTTCTCATTCATAAACACTTGATATTTCCTTTTTGACTTTCGCTCTGTTTATTTTTCTTAAAAAAAAAAAAAAGAACTTTTTTCTGCTTTTTGATGTGGACCCATTTCGAATCAAACAAATCTGTATTTTGGGTTATCTCCAACTTGGTCAAGTAGTTTCTTGATGGGGCTTGCCTTTTGGCTCCTCTGCTGCCCAGCTTCTTTGGTTTTTATCCGCCAAGTGTTTGATGAAATGCCACAACCAAAGAAAATGAAACTTTTGCCCTGCCAAACCTTCTACTCTAATCCCAATTCTCTAAGTATTGTGCTATCAGCTATGTGAACATATATTAGGATTAAAGTTAATAAGGTTTGTTTGTGACTATCTCGTAATAGTCGTTGAATGTAGATTTGTAAATTCGTGTATAACAAAATTTTACATTACCCTTACACAATATAAGTGCTTTTATGTATTGATTTCAGCTACACATAAGCTCATTTGTATAAGTAAGCTATGTGAAGTAAGGTAATAAGATTTATTCGTCTCTTTAGATGTGACTGTCTCATAATAATCGTTGGATGTGGATTTGAAAATATGTATATGAAGTACTTTTATTATTTCTTTTTTATACATTCAAACAATGAAGATTTATCAACCACATTGTGACGACATTCTTTAGAATCTCATAAGTACTCGTGCATGGATCTCAATCACACATAAGCTTGTATAGTACACGTAAGGTAATAAGTTTGTTTGATCTTTTGAATATGTAATGACAATTTATATGAATTTGTAAATCTACCAAAAAAGTACTTTTTACCGTTTCTCTATCATACATTTAATGACAATAACTACATTGCGACAACTGCCTCAACTTATTGGTATTTTGAAGGAAATTGTCACAATGTGACTATCTTATAATATAACAATTAGTAGTGAATTTGTAACTCTACTTGTGAGATACTGAATTTGTAACTCTACTTGTGAGATACTTTTACTGTTTCTCTCTTATATATTCAATAGTGTAAATCTATCCGTTATATTATGACAGTCTCTTTGAATAATTTATGCTATGTGTTGATGTATTCTCCCGTACATGAAAGTTAGGATATTGTCAAAGTGAAAGATTGTGTTTTTCTGCACCTATCTAAAGGTTTTTATACTAGCTTTCTCATGGCCCCATTTGTGCTTGTGTCTTTTTCTTTGACATACATCTTTGCTGCTCTAGAAAATGCAGATTTATTTATTATACTTCTTTAAAGAAGTATGGGATGTTGAGTCTTATAGGTATGGAGAAGTCTTATCTCTTGAACTAACTTTTTGGGTGAGGGATATCTATCTGACATCAACACTTTTTTTTTTCCCTTCGGAAATTTTAACTGAGGTAAGATTTGTTTTTCATTTTCAAGTTATTTAAGGTGCCAAAGAAAGTATTTGAGTCAAACATTCTAACGGGTATTTGACCCCAACTTCAATTGGGTACTGTTAGCTCCAATTACAATAATTGGCATTTACAACTATTATAACCTACAATTAACTATAGTATCATTGTCTCAAATTTGTTTTTATTTGTCATGTTTACTATTTCTTACTCATACTAAAATAGTTAACCCCTTAAACACAGACTATATATTATAAAATCATATTAAAATAGTTTGAATTTCAAACACAACTATTATAACCCACATGCTATAATAATCAATTAAGAGTCCCCAATATTATCCTAAAAGTTTATTGTCACGGCGATTTACTTAAGAAGGCTCAAAATTATTTCACAATTCAACTAAAACTATATAAAGTTCCTAATTTATTTTGATGAATTCTTTAAAAGGCTCCAAATTACTTCACAATTCAACTAATGATTTTAATGTTGTTGACACTAGACAAGCACACATTATCATGAATCATGACAGAGCCTATCTAAATACTGTAGACTTTTAACTTCATATTCACAATAATAATACATTAAGCTTACCAATTGAGTCAAGTCATGAGTATTATTTTTATATCATTGTTGATGCTAGACATCATAATCTATAGACAAATTAAAGTTATCTTAATTTTCTTGAAAAGTGTCATTATAGTATTTAACAAATGCAAGCAGTTATCCAATTTGCAATTTGATAAATAAATGAATTTTTTAGCGGGATAAATAATCGAAAATATACACGTATAAAAATGCCACGTCAAGATACGTTTAAAAATAGGATGAAGTTATTAAAATAAATTTATAAATACAAATTTATAGTGTGAACAAATAGAGTATGTTATTCATACGGTACTTTTTTTTTTTTTTTTTTTAATTTATGTCTTTTCTTGTTAAAGTTGTGTCTTTCCTTCTATTTCTTCAGTTTTTTAGTCTTTTTCTTTATCATTTGCGTTTTCAATGTTTGCCTTTTTGAGCTTGATTCGAGCCATGAGATCCACCTTTTGTTCTTTGTTATATATCATTTTTTTAAAATAAATTAAATATCTATCTTTAAAGTGCGGTTATTTATTCAAAATTTTACTTCTTTTTTTATAACAATTTCACTTTTAATTTTATACTTTTGAAAAACATGTTTATTTTTTTTTGGTCATTTTTTTCTCCCATGGTTTCACTTCTCTCAACACAAACGTTTAAATTAATGGTCAAATTCTAAAATTCAAAATAAAGAAAAGAAACGTGAAGAAATTCATGAACAAACTAAATAAATTATATTTAAAAAGTATCTATATATATCTTTCCAATAAAATTAAAGACTAAAAAAAATCTAACCTCTAAAAATATATGCATAAATGGCAATGCTCCAATTAAACCGTTTAAGTGAAGGTAAAACAAGTATTTAATAGATTTAAGAGTATAAGTTAATTAATTATGAAAGTAATAAAAGATTAAGGAGGAAAATCTCGAGACTTAATAAGCCATAAATGCGAGGATATCGAGAGAGGAAATTGTAAAAATTGGAAGAAATTTAAAATTGTTGTGCCGACACGTCGTTTGGATTGAAGTTGACCGTACCGTTGGGATAATACGCATTCCTAAAGTTCGCTGAAACAAGGAAAAGTAACCATCATCCCTGAGCTGTCTTCACAAATCCAATATCATAAAATATTTTGAAAAAAAAAACAAAAAAACAAAACTGTTTTATCCGAGATAAATACCTACGCAATAGAATGATGGATAATACAAATATTATGTTAGTTGAATTATATTCGTTTTGATAATACTATTTTATTTTGTTATTCGATTTTAGTCTGAAAATTGTAAAGTTTGTTCGTGAAAATTAATTTGTATTAAAAATTGGTTAAATCCCAATAATAATTTTCATGTCAGAAAAATTGGTTAGTTATTTATTATATGTATTGAAAACATATCCACATAAGGGGTCTTTGACTCATAGATTGGTGTTAAAAAACTCAACTTCAATAGTTTGCGCATTTATCAAACAACTTAATCTTTCCTTATTTCTCTATTTTACATAGTTATTAAAAAACTTTATCTTATAACTATGCATCTCAAACACAGTTTTTCTAACTTCAACATATTAACGTCAGATTTCATAACTCAATTCAGTGTTCAAATACCCCTTATATGGATATGTTTTCAAAATTCATACTGAAATGTTAACCTATAATAAATAATTTTTGAAAAAAAAAATGATAATAAATTAGCAAGATTTATTATATTTAAGATTTTATTGAAACTACATAACTCAAATTCAACATTTGAAAGTGCATGGCTAAAATTGAACCATTTCTAAAATACGTGGATTAAAATGATACTTTAACTTAGTTAAAATATATTTGAGTTTTGTTTTATTTTGGCTCATACACTTTAAATTGTTCGATTTTAAACTATATACTTTAAATAAATCTTAAAAATGGTTCATTTATTGTTGTCTCCAAGAAAATATTTAGTCTAGCATCTACTTTTATAAAATTATGAATATATACTTGCATGGTGACTTTTTTGGTGTAAAAATATTATTATTATTTAACCAATTTTGATAAAAAAAAAAAAAAACCTTAAATGACTTAATTTAAAATTTATTGAAGTTACATTAACTAATTTAAAATTTTATTCAAGGTAGTGTTGAGGGTTGTCCAATGCAGAGCAGAAAGTCTATAGGTAGGTCTAAGTCCAAAGGGCATTGAGAAATGACAAAAGTGGGAGCATGCATCTCAAAAGGGAAATAGTAGTGCATCGGGGCTCGGGGCTAATCAACTAAGTCGATTAATATATTACAATTGGAAATAAAACGAATCAAAGCTAGATTGACATCCTACAACCTCGTACGCTAGAAACGTCTCTATCACTCTTGCCATCATACGAACCATGGTGCTTATGTTAGAGGATTGATTTATAATTAATACCGTGCAACCACTTCAAAGGGAGAGCAAGTAATCTCCAAATGAGAGATTAGGTCCTACTTCTCTTTTGTGTTCAGTTGAATTAATCACTCTTAATACCGACTTAAGCAATCAGAGTGTAGTAGGCTCAGCACCATATTAGTACGAAAAATCTCTTACACAGTAAGCTTTGAGTATCTCGAGACAACACGACTTCAAGTATCTTGAGACAACATTAGGGAAAGATGGGTCAAAGGCCAAGGTCGTTGGGCACCCGCAACGAAATTCAGTACATACGAGATTTGAATGCCAACAATTACATATCAAAACTGAAACAAGATTTAGAGGTTAAATTTTTTTTTAAAAAAAACTCTTATAATTTAGAGAGAGTTAGAATTTAATCTATATAATTTTAAAAATTGGAATTTAGTCATTTTGATTTGTTAAAACCTCGTGAATAGTCCAGACAATTTAATTAAAAAAAAACTCATAAATAAGCTTTAACTAAATAATCTATGTATGATTTATGTGAATTTTATCTAAATATAGACTAAAATTTTAATTATAAATCAGTGGAAAAAATTATAACTTTCTTCAAAAGCGAGGCTGAATTTGCAATTTAAGAAAATTCAAAATACAAAATGATATTTAGAAAAATGAAGAAGAGAAATATTGGAGATGAGTTGAGGAGAGAGGAGGAAGAAGAAGAAAAAGGGCGAGAGAGAGAGAGAGAGAGAGAGAGAGAATGGGGAGTATGGAAGCGAAAGCAGTCTATCACTCTCATCAGCTATAAATGAAAAAGGTTAAATTTTTGTGTGTGTGTGTGGGAGTTTCTGCACTTTCTCACACACAAACTCTCTCCTCCAGATGAGCTTCAAAGCCCACCAGTAACTTTTATCCCAAAATTTCCCCTTTTTCTCTCTCTTTCTCATCTTTTCCCAAAAACTCTGTTCCCCCTTTCTCTCTCTCTATATATAAAGCTTATGCAATTAACTCTGTGGCGTTTCTGAAGCATCTATGAGATCTACTGTCCACACTGAATACATGGATTCAATGAGATTTCCCACAAATTAAGCCATATACGGAAAACCCAGGTGAATAACAAAAGGAAGTAGAACAACAACACCAACAACAAGAGAATTTTCGAACCCTACTTTTTTTTTTTTTTTTTTTTTTTTTTTTTTTTTCAGCTTCGTGTGGGTTTGTTCTGTTTATAGTTTCTTTTTAGCGATATCAATAATGTCTCGAAGTCCGTGTAAATGAAACTTGGGTTTTACTTCTTTTCTTCTTCTTCTTCTTCTTCTTCGTCATCTTCGGCTTGCATCGGATCCATGGTTTTTTATTCTGATCTTCCTTTTTGGTGGCCAATTTGTTGTGGTACAGTAGGTTTTGGGTTCTGGGTTGAGGTTTATTTTAGCTGTTTTGATTTGTTTGTTGCAATTTTGGGATACCCTTATTGTGTCTGATGAAAGTCCCCTGGTGGTTCTTCAGCTATTTTTCTGCATTTTGACTGTCTAGGGTTTGAATTGTAATGGGGTTCTATTAATTGAACTACATGACTTCATTAGCAGCTATGGATGTTGACTTTATATAAGAAAAAAAGGGGGTTTAGGGGCTAGGGCCAGGCTTATTTATTACTAGGATTACTCATGGAAGTAAACATATTTGTAGAATTCTCCTACATCCCTAAATCGAGCGTTCTAAAGGTTGCTAAACTGACTTTGTTGAGAATTACTCTGTCTTATAGCTGTGGTCTCAGCTACTTTTCCAGTTTGTTTAGTCGACATCTTATTTTGATTCCTAAAGATTTCACGCTTTGCATGATTTCACAATTTTGTTTTCTTTATAGTAAAATTTGGATTCTGGACTTTCTGTGTTTCTACTTTGTTATTGTAATTTTGAGATCCTATCATCTATTGTTTCTCCGAATGTATTGCGTTACATTAAAACTATTTTCTTCTGCATTACAGTTCTCTCTTTATCTTCTTCTGTTGCTAACCGATATCATTTCATTGATATAGGTCATAGTGAGCATTGGAGGAGGTGATTGTTGTATTGGGGTCTGTCCCATCGGTGAAAGCAGAATTTTCTTTCTTGAGCAGGGTAGTATTTAACAGATTGAAGTTTTGCTTTTCTGGGTTGAGCTCTCTTATTCGTTTGAGATCGTCACTAATTTAATAGGGAATCAAGATCACTCTACCGTTCGATTGGATTTCATTCTAAGAATGCTAAGGAAGATAACTACAGCTACAGTTCGAGGATTTTTGTGCTATTAGGACCGATGGATTGATGACATAAAATGTGCCAGAACAATATTATTGAGGCAATGATGGATGTTCATGTTATATTTGAAAAATATGATGGAACTGGGGTTATTTACAATGGATGATTTTCTTCTTCTTTTTTTTTTCCCTTTAATTGTTGAAATTGTTACTTTTTCGTTAGTAAAAGAGTGGCGAAAGGTTGTAACTATAGGAAACACGAACAGCTGTGATGTAAATTGTTTATCTTGGTGCTTATCAGGACATTTGTAGTTTCCTGGACTTGTTAGCCACGGTTTAACACTGCTCTATCAGGCTATTTTGGGAAATCCCCATTTATACCATGGAATCTACGACATTGTGGACAACTCATCAGTCGGGTGCTATTCATCAATTTATACCTTTCATTGCACCTGCACTTCTGGTTTCAATTAGTTATGTTGATCCTGGAAAGTGGGCTGCAACTGTTGAAGGAGGTGCTCGGTTCGGGTTTGATCTCTTTGTGTTAGTGCTTCTTTTCAATCTTGCTGCTATTTTGTGCCAGTATCTCTCGGCTAGCATTGGTGTGGTCACTGGAAAAGGTCTTGCCCAGGTAATTTATTTGTCTTTAAGGCTTTAGCACTTTTACTTTTAAAAGTGAAACTATTGTTCTCTTCTTGTATTCAAATCAGTATCTTTGATATCTGAGCGATGTATCACCTTTGGCCTTTTGTGCATATGTTACTGCGTTATGTGTACCAAGCAGCTTTTATCTGAAAATCAGTCAATTGACTGATGTTGATTTTTTTCCATGTTTTAGTTTTGAAATATTTTTTACTGGAGACTTTCATGTGTTGATTGTATTTTTTATTCTCCTCAGTTTTGTAAAATGTATGTAGAAGCATTGTCAATTTCTTTTGTTTGCCTGTGTTCCCAGTTTGGGGTTACCCTCAAGAAAACTGTACTCATCTGTGATGTTTGATACATTAGCTTGTAACCTTCACTTTATACCTCTTCCATTTTGGTCTCTGCCATGGGTATAGGTTGATTTTTGTTACTTTTTAAATTACTCAACTACTAGTTGCTAAATGTTACTGGAGGTTGACATTTTGTACCCTATTTTCTTCTGTTGATCATACCAAAGATTTGCAGCGAGGAGTATGATAAGTGTACATGTTTCTTCCTGGGAATCCAAGCAGAGGCTTCTGTGATTCTGTTAGACCTTAACATGGTAATTTTATTTTGTTTCTGCTAATTTATTTCAGGCTTCCAGCTAAAACCGTGATTCAATTTTGTTAAAAAAAAATTTAGTGAAGCATGGTCTATTTCAACCATATTTTAATTCTTAAAATTTGATAACCAACTTCCTTATAAAGCTAACATGTCATCTAAAAAACATACTAGATCTTGGGCATTTCACATGGACTTAATCTTCTACTTGGGTGGGACCTCTTCACGTGTGTCCTTTTGACGGGTGTTGCTGTTGCTTTATTTCCCCCTTTTGCTGACCTTCTGGTAAGTAAAACTTTTAATCACTATCATTCATAATTTTCTCTTTGATGTAATTCATTATCTTCATGGGTTTCTATTTACCAGGAAGATGGCAGGGCGAAGTTCCTGTATATATGCATGGCGGGGTTTATACTGCTCTCTTTGGTTCTTGGAGTATTAATCAGTCAACCTGAAATTCCACTTTCCATGAATCTCATGCTGACAAGGTTAAATGGGGAAAGTGCCTTTACTCTTATGAGTCTTCTTGGAGCAAGTGTCATGCCTCACAATTTTTATGTGCATTCTTCTATTGTGCAGGTACTTCTCATTTCTTCTCTCGTTGTCTTTGCTTGAGCATAAAACTGCAAATATTTTACTTTTCCTAGTCAATGTGTATGAGCAAACAAGGAAAGTCAGAAAGAGATGATTTTTGCTTACCATCAAATGTTATATAATCATCTAGATTTCTTTATACCCTGCAAGGAAAAAAACTTTTATTTCTTCATAATATAAATTTGGATATCCTTATTTTCTTTATAATGATTTTCCAATATTTTTTTTGCAGCAGCACCAGAGTCCGCCAAATATTTCCAAAGAAGTTTTGTGTTATAATCATTTGTTTGCCATTTTCTGCATATTCAGTGGAATTTATGTGGTGAATAATGTTCTCATGAACTCAGCTGCAAATGTATTCTATAGCAGTGGCCTTGCCTTGCACACCTTTCCAGATGCATTGTCTCTAATGGAGCAGGTGCTCTAGAGCCCCCTTCCCTTTTTAATTTATTTATTTTTCCTGTTTAATTGCTACATTAGCACGGTATTACTGTAATGAGTATTGATCTTATTCCGCGTTTCCACCCAAATTATGCAGGTGTTTAGGAGCCCAGTGGTATATGTTCTCTTCTTACTTGTGCTGTTTCTATCAAATCGAATCACAGCTCTCACATGGAGTCTTGGTGGTCAACTGGTCCTGACTAATTTCTTAAAATTAGATATTCCTGGTTGGCTCCATTGTGCTACAATTAGGATTATTGCCATAATTCCAGCACTCTGCTGTGTCTGGAGTTCAGGTGCTGAAGGGATGTATCAACTTCTTATATTTTCTCAGGTTATGGTAGCTCTATTGCTTCCATCTTCTGTGATTCCCCTCTATCGTGTTGCTTCATCAAGAACAATAATGGGTTCCTTCAAAATATCGCAGCTTGTGGAATTTATAGCAATTGTTATCTTTGTTGGAATATTAGGACTGAAAATTATATTTGTTGTAGAGATGATATTTGGTAACAGTGATTGGGTAATTAATTTGAGGTGGAACATGGGGAGTGGTATGTCAATCCCATATGTGGTTCTCCTTATTACTGCTTGTTCATCGTTTTGTCTGATGCTATGGTTGGTAGCTACCCCGTTGAAATCTGCCACTACTATTGTCCAATTAGATGCTCAAGTATTGAACTGGGATATGCCAGAGGTTATACCTGATTCAGCTGCAGAGCGGGAAGACATAGATTTGGGTAAAAGTTCATACAGTGCAGAGCCTATAGAAAGTCATTCAGACCAGTCTACGACAAAGTTTGATTTTGATTTGCCTGAAAATATTA
Source organism: Benincasa hispida (assembly GCF_027475165.1). Classification (NCBI taxonomy): domain Eukaryota; kingdom Viridiplantae; phylum Streptophyta; class Magnoliopsida; order Cucurbitales; family Cucurbitaceae; genus Benincasa; species Benincasa hispida. Next base: position 36,704,497 of record NC_143480.1, on the reverse strand, counting down.
TGGAACCTGATCAGGTGCTTGGTTCAGTTAATCAAAATGAGAATCGATCTAGTAGTGTAGTTCCAAGCTCCCCAAAATATGTACAAGAGGAACTTGAATCCACTGAGGAGTTAGTCTCATCCTCAACTGTGACTCATGATGTTCCTGATTCAACATTGGCTGACAAAAAGGTCTTAAAAATTGACTCAGTGGAGCCCGTCGAAAAGACTGTTGGACTGGATGGCGACTTACGTTCTGAGAAGGATGATTATGAGGTTGATAACTGGGAGGCTGAAGAGTCATTGAAAGAGATCTCTGGGAATATACCATCGTCAACATCTGAGGGTCCTGGATCTTTTAGAAGTATTGGTGGGAAAAGTGAAGAAGGTGGGAATGGTACTGGTAGTCTTTCAAGGTTAGCTGGACTTGGGCGTGCTGCAAGGCGCCAACTTACTGCAATTCTTGATGAATTTTGGGGACAATTGTATGATTTCCATGGAGTGGCCACTCAAGATGCCAAGGTTAAGAAACTAGATATATTGCTGGGTATGGATTCGAAACTTGTAACTTCCTCTCTGAAGCCGGATGCTGTTACTAAAGATTTTCCTTACATATCACCTCTTGGAAGCAAAACATCTGATTCAATTTCTTCAGGTTTATATGACTCCCCCAAGAGTCAGAAGGTACAAAGTGGTTTAGAACCACCTTATGGGATACAAAAGGGACACCAACCATTGTGGTCTAACCACATGCAACTTTTGGATGCATATGTGAATAATTCTAGCCATAATGCTCTTGACTCTGGAGTGAAGCGCTATTCTAGTTTGCGCAGTTTGCCTTCTTCTGAGAGTTGGGATTATCAGCCTGCCACAGTCCATGGCTATCAGTTAACTTATCTGAGTAGAATGGCCAAGGAAAGAAATTCTGGTAACTTGAATGGTCAGTTGGAGTCATCGGGCTCTAAATATCATACCTTGGGTGGTGTCCGCGACTCGGTTGCATTTGCAATGGGGCAAAAGTTGCAAAATGGCTTGGGTGCTTGTCAGCAGGCCCCTGCCCCTGGATTCTCCAACTTCGTGGTATCCAGGAATCCTTCCGAGTCCGAAAGACAATATTATGATCTTTCTCCTTCTGGAACTGGTGAGAATTTATCGAGTGTATCTAATACAAAGAAATACCATAGCTTGCCCGATATTCATCGTGATCAGCACGTATCAGATAAGAGTTCTCAGTGGGATAATGTGACTGGTTATGGATCATCTATTGGTAGAATAACAGCTCGTGGAGTGTCCTACACAACTTCTGGACCAAGATCAGTTGCTCCTTTAGCATTTGATGAACTTTCTCCGTCAAATGTCTACAATGGTGCATTATCACCACAAATGAATCCTCATTTGGATTCTGGTTCTTTCTGGTATAGACAGCCTTCTGAGCAATTTGGCTTGGATAAAAATAGCAATTCTGAGAGTAAAGGAATTGGGAGAAAGCATTCAATTAGTCAAGAAGCTTCTTTTATTGTTCATTCAGAGGCCAGGCTGCTCCAGTCCTTCAGAGACTGCATTGTCAGACTTCTTAAATTGGAAGGATCAGACTGGTTGTTTGGGCAAAGTGATGGTGCTGATGAGGAACTAATTGATTGTGTAGCTGCCAGGGAGAAATTTCTTTATGAAGCTGAGGCAAGGGAGATGGGTCGGGTGGTCCGTATGAAAGAATCTCCTTCATTTTCTCCCGATAGGAGATCGGGTTTTGGAATGAAGAATGATACGAACTTTTCAAACGTTTCTATATCCTCAATACCTCATTGTGGGGAAGGTTGTATTTGGAGATCAGATTTAATTGTAAGTTTTGGTGTATGGTGCATTCACCGGATTCTGGATCTCTCACTTATGGAAAGTCGGCCAGAACTATGGGGAAAATATACTTACGTACTCAATCGTCTTCAGGTAAACATTGTCTATTTTTCTCTGTATCACTAACATATATAACCTACTGTGTCAGGTAAATGTCTCATACTGAAAATACCATTGGCCTTAGTTGATCATGTCCATTTCTATTAAGAGTTTGAACAGTTGTGGGGCAGACATTTTTGCAGTCAAAATGGGCAGAAATAGTTTTAAATTATATGAATTACAGATATTATGATGGGATCAATTGTTTTATGTGTCCAACCTAATCATTTGTATACGGATATTTTCAGAATCTGTGGGTTTTAATCTCTTCTGCCTGCAGTGTTTGGGGGGTTTTGCTAATGTGCATCTTACTGGCTCCATTTAAAGTAAATATGAGAGATACAAATAGCAGCGAGGATGCTTTTCCATCTTGTCTAAAAACAATATGCACAATTCGTATCAATGCATGCACGTAGTAGAAACTGTCATCAATTTTTACGTTTAGATTGTCATGGTAGAGTACGAAATGAGTGTCCACTGTGCATTGACTTTCTTGATTTTGTCACTTTTCTTTTTCTCGGCTTTTGCAATTCTAATTTTGTGAACTGTAATGGTAAACATCCTTTCAGGGTATTATTGATCCTGCATTTTCAAAGCCTCGTATACCGATGCCGCCATGCTTCTGCCTGCAAATTCCCCAAGCATTCCAGCAAAGGTCAAGCCCACAAATTGCAAACGGAATGTTGCCTCCTGCTGCAAAACCTGGCAAGGGAAAATGCACCACTGCTGCAATGCTTCTGGATATGGTCAAGGATGTGGAGATAGCGATCTCTTGCCGAAAGGGCCGAACTGGTACAGCTGCAGGCGATGTAGCTTTCCCGAAGGGGAAGGAGAACTTGGCATCGGTCCTCAAACGCTACAAGCGGCGGTTATCCAATAAACCTGTTGCCACTCACGAAGTATCATCTATTTCACGCAAGCTTCCAGTAACATCCGTTCCTTATAGCTCATAGTATTTACCCAAACATGGCGATCAGACAGATCACCCAGCTGTTTAATTTTGGAAAGCAGCTCATGGTTCGGAACGAGATGCCCCCCCCCCCCCCCCCCGCCCGGTCTTTACTCTTTCTCACTCTTTCTCAAAACATGTATCAAATCTCTTTGCTGCGAATTTTCTTCCCACATGTTAAAATATGGCTAGGATGTGACTCAATGGACTCTTAGTTGCAGCAAAACTCAAGGAAACTGGTGCAAACTCACATGGAAATTTGATAGTTATGATGATGGTTGCACCAGTTACTTGTGTCAAAGTAATTGCTGGAGGAGAGATCACAAGGTGACTTGAAAAGTTGGAAAAAAAAAGTTAGTATATAGCAGACAGAGCTAATGTGCTGTATATATTGTCTGTCCAAAACTTTCTGAACATTTCAAAAATCTCTTTCCACAAAAGGTATTCTAGTCTTGCTGTTTGTTAGATGATGAAGCTACTTTCTCTCCTTTCCTGTTTCAGTGTGTAAAAAGACAACCAGATCCTCTCGGGTTTTTCGACTCTGTTTTTGTCGATTCAGATGATCTGAATCGGTTCATATCTAGATATTCTAGTCAGTTTCTGGGTTTTCTCTCCTTTCTTTTTTCTTTTCATTTTTCCTTGGTGCCTTTCTTTTGAACTGAAAAGATGTTTGAATGTTTCTAGGCAGCTACTACAATGTTCTGTGGTTCAAATTTCTTTTGATTTATCATAATGTCAATTGGAATGGTTGTTGGAAAATTCTCAGAACAGGCCATTTGGAGGTTTCTCTGTTAAGGAGACATTGGTATTAATAATGTAAGTGAACCTCTGGGGCCTCACATTACACATTCACGTGGAAGGTCTCTACTTTCATTTGCTGTTGATACATGATATCATTTATTATTGCATAACAAGTTTATAAATATCCATCTTGTGACTAATCTCAATCATTTTCCATATCTTTATTTTCACAATATTCGAACTAGTAGCTTCTTTTTTCTAACCTATTTGTAGATAGGTATATTTATATAAGGGTAATGATTAGGTACAATATTGTTTTATTCGACTATTGCAGAGGTTGTACAAATATTGGTATGGTCTTGATAACATTCAAATTTTTAGTTGTAGATATCTTATCAATCAAATTAATAACATTAAACTAATTAATTTAATTAAAGTTGTAGATCTGGTATTTCTATTGACATTTAGTTTATTAATTGGCTTGATATTAGCAATTAATTCATTGATTTTGCTTTTATGTAATGAGGAAATTTTTAAATTAATATTCAATATCTTAGCCAATTAAGGTATATTGCTCTAGATTTTAAAATAATTGTTTATAGTTATATTATTTTAGGAAAAAAAAATCTAAAATGGTGTTGTTAAATTTTAATTTTAAATTAAAAAAAAAACCTTAGTTACAGGGTTAGGAAAATCAATATTAAATGGGGGTAATTCTGTTATATGAATCAAACTAGACATGTTATTTCAATTATTTTCATATTGGTATTCTATTTTTTTTTAATTTATTATAATACAATTATTTAAAGAGTTATACGACTTAGACTAATTTTCATTATTCTAAATTATTTGATAAAAATTTAAGAAAAATAGTTATAAAAAACTGAACCGATTGAAATTTGGAATAGATATGACAAACTATTTTAATATGGAATGATAAATTTAAGATTGGTACAGATAGAGAAGGTAGTTGACTAACTACCTAGGAAAGTTAAAGGCTCGTTTGGATTGACTTAGAAAAAAATGTTTTTTTTTAAGAAAATCATTTTTATTTAAATATTTTTGATAAAAATGGTTGAAAATATACTTCAAATTATTATGACTGGTTGTCGAATATTCTAATTTTTTTCTAAAATGACTTATTTTTTAAATTAAACATTTGAAAATGCATTCCAAATATACCATAAATCTAAAAGATGTTATTTGTCCCTTTTTGCATGTTAATATAATAAAAAAGTCATTCTTGATAAATCAATAAATGATAGGTTTTTGAGATTTTTCCATGATCATTTTTATGCTTACAATCCCAAATGAGCCTAAAGGGTCGTTTGGATTGACTTAAGAAAAAGATATTTTTTAAAAGACTCATTTTAATTTAAACACTTTTGATAAAAGTTGATTAAAATATACTTAAAATCTATTTTGAGTAGTCAAATACTTCAATTTCTTTCGAGATGATTTATTTTTTAAATTAAATACTTTAAAATGTAATCCAAATATACTGTTATGTTATACTTTTATTAAATAGGTCATATGATTGACATTATTTCTTAATTGAGTTATTGCTTTTTAAGAGGTCAGAGTTAAAAGAGACCACGGTCCTTTAATTGTGATTGAAAAAATGAAAATTAAACGTCTCCTCCGATAAACTCTTGTTTTTAATTTTTTGAAATAATACTTGGATTTTTATACTTTTGGCTTTTATTTACTTTAGTTCTTATACTTTTAAAATATTCATTTTGATCTGTATGCTTTGAATTTTGATTCATTTTAGGCTCTATAGTTTCAAGATGTTCATTTTGCTCTTGTGGTTCATTTTGATCCTTGAACTTTATAAGACTAACAATTTTGGTCCCTTCAAAATGATATAAAAGTGAAAATGAAGGAACCAAAATGATCGATTTTTAAAAATACAAGGAATAAAATGAATATTTTGTAAGTATAGCAAAATAAACCAAAGTTAAAAATAGAAGGACTAAAGTAAATATATTTAAAATATAGGGATGAACATGAGAAAAAGTCCAATATATAAGGACGAAATTGGTATTTAACATTTTTTAAAACCAAGAATTTTTTTAGTTCATTAGAAAAAAAAGCTAAAATAACAGAAATTGAGGCTACTTTATAAAGATTATAATATTCCAATTTTGAAAAGATTATATATCTTTTTTGAGGATTTGGCAGGTAGGCATAGAAAATGTAATAGAATACACGATGATAAATTCAAAAACATATCTAATACTATTGTGTTATGGAAAATTTGTCACAAGAACTCCCTTAACTATTTGTCATAAAAGAAGAAGTTAAGAATTGTGTAGGTTTCATGAATTTAAATAATATAATATCTAATAATGTGTCAAAATATAAGTGGAAATAAGACATACCACGATAGCATTAGAAACTTTTCCTATAAATTTGGAGTACAATTATGGAAATGATTCAATTTTGGGTCGAACACAAAAATAACTAGATTTAGGTGGTTACATTTAAAAATTCCTACATTTTAGTTTCTTTGCAAAAATGTCTAATCCTTCATTTGAGTAAAATTCATTGGATTCGTTGTGACAAGAATACCCCCAATTAAGAGTTTGCTATTGTTATACTATTTTTCAAATCTTATCAAATATAAAATAACAATGGATACAAATTTTTTTATCTAAATTAAATAAATTCAAATATAACAATTCTCACCTATTACAATTTTAATTTCAAAATTATTAATTTTCCCATTCTTATCCTCAAGCTCAAAGATTTGTATATGCATGTTGTATATATACGTCAGTAGAAATGATACTAGTGTTAATGAATATACATAGATATCCTATCGAACCTATGACGTGCATAAAAGTAGAAACGTATATTTACATAAATATATCAATATCTAAGTACAACTAACAAAACAAAACAAAATAAATAAATAAATAAATATATGGAAAAACTTGCCTTATGGATAAATTTCATTAAGTATATATGCATAAATACAACAGGTTACAATATAAATAACATGGAGTACATATGTAAACTTATAATAATATTCAATAAATTTATTGGAGTATGATTGACTAATATTATCATAAAACTATAGTGTAGTTGGGTGATTTTATTACAGGTGAAATTCGAGCAACATGTTGTGCAACACGTCAAAGACATTGTTATTAACATTGTACATGTTTGGTAGCAGATTCTGCCAAATATCTTTTTCATATCTGTCCGTGTGATTTGTAGATTTCCATATCTGTCTTCCTTATTTTCCTGCAGAGAATATTTATTCACTCCTAAAAGATATTCTCAATGTGAAATCCGGATTTCCATTTTTCCTACTTAAACAGGAGATAAAAAGGATTAACTAAGTATAAGTTAAATCCTATGTTAAAGAGTAGGAAAATTCTAAGTGTTTAAATAGATTGTTTAGCAGCTTTGAAATAAGCCGGTACTAGTGAAAATTTGGTTAAGTATGAATCCAAAAAGAACTATGCGTTGGAGGCTAGAAAAAAATAGCCAAGTATTAGACAATGCGTTCGCCTTGTGCTAAGCGTTGGTGTTGTGCCATGCGTTGACCACTAGAATTTGAGAGGTTATTTAGGTATTAAAAGAAGCTAAAGTATGGCCAAGAGGAAAGGCTATGCGGGGACAAGCATGCGCTAGCCAATGTCTTGAGAGGTTAGCAAAGCATGCGACAACCTCAAGTTACGCGGACATGGGCGCTAGGTGTTGGAGTTCGCACGTTTGTTGATTGTGGAGTAAATAAGCACTGTTACATGATGAGGTAGACGATCGTGTAGCAAATGAGCAGCGCTACACGATGGGGTATGCGATCGTATAGTAAGTGAGCGGCGCTATATGATGAGGTAAGCGATCATGTAGGCGGGCACTGGACGATCATATAACAAATGCGTGGGGCTAAGCGATGCGGTAGGCGATCGTGCAGAATGGTGTGGTGCTAGACGATGCGAGGAGTCGCGCTAAACGATAGTGCTATGCGATGGGCGATAGCCATGATGTGCTACACGATGGGCATCAGCATTACACGATGAGCAAGAGCTGTGCGGTAGGCTGTTTGCGATGCGATAGGCGCAGGTGCTATGCGATGGTGCTCTACGGCGGCCTTGCTAAACGATGAACTAGGCAATGAGACAAGCCATGGTGAACGCATGATGAAATATCTTTGCGTTGCTAAGGCTGGCGGTACATAAGGCTTGTGAGGTTAGTTGCGTTGGTCTTTAGCAAGAGGCTAAGAACGTTGACAAGCAACAAGGACATACATGCATTGGTCATAGGGGATGCATTAGCAGGAGCCTAGGCGATGGTAAGCTGTACCATGAGGCGTTGAGTTGAGACCTAGCTTGACTCAAGGGTTGTTATGCGTTGGTGGGCGCATAGGACAAGGCTAATAATATGCGTTGGAAGAATGTTGGCCATAATCCTAATTGAGCGCATAGGGCAAAGGTAAGCCATGCGAAAGAGAAGGATATGCGGTCAAGGATGAGTCTTTTGAGTATCTAGCATATGTGACCAAGTTGCGTCAATTGGATGCACAAGGTAAGGTTGCGTTAATTAGACAAGGCACAATCGAGGTTAGTAGGTCGCATATGGGGAAAGGTGTTAGGCGGCAATGGCTTGAAGGGTGTTATGTTGGGGTTAAAATGACACCTCAAGGACACAAAGATGGGATGGACGCATATGAAGTTAGATGGACGGATACGAAGTTGGATGGACGTATTTGAGGATAGTTTAACGCAAAGGCCACACGAGGGAGTGATCGGCCAATATGGCTTGCGACCATAAGGAGGTGGAATGCGCCCATGATGATGCTAAATCATCCGGACATATGGCTTGTGAGGTGGATGCATAAGAAGACATGAAAATTTGAGTGCTATGTGTTGGCTAAAGAAGAAGAAGACACCTTGGATTGCGATGGCGTAAAGATTGCGTTAATAGTGTAAGAAAAGGACACTTGGACATGCGGCCAAGCAGGAGGGTGTCGCGCTAGAGGAGATTTTGGACGCCTATAAATAGGGCCAAGGACTTCAGATGATAACTCGATTTCTCTTCAAAGGACATTAGGAAGTATATGAAGGCCAATTGTGAGGAATCTATGCGTTGATAAAGGAACGCATGCGTTGGTAGCAAGACCATGCGTTGGTCAAGAGGTTCCAAGAGGGGAAGATGTTGTCGGATAGGAAGGTATGGAAGTAGCATCAATTTGGGACGAGGATATCTCCCAGAATACTCGTGCGTTTGGAGTGATTCCAAAGCCACCTCAAAGCTCTGAGAGTCTAGTTTTTCAGGGTAGGGTGCCGGAGAAGAAGTTTCAAGGAATCGGGCTAAAGAATGAGGAAAAGACAGAAGGGTTGAGCTGTCGGGTAAGCTTGGGCTAGCTTTGATGTTTTGATGATTCCGACCAAACCACGAGGAGTTCTGAGCTAAGATTTTAGGGGTTCAAAAGGGAAACCAAGGAAACCTAAGGAACTTCGGAAAAGAAAGTTCCTAACCAACCAAGGTGAGTGGTTATTCCATTGTTTGAATGGTTGATTTCTATATATGTAAGTGATTATATATATAGGTTGTGTTTAGTTCTTCTTTCCTTTATCACTTAGCTTAGGAGCCGTGCGAGCCGACATCGAGGTGTCAAACCTTCCCGTCGATGTGAGCTCTTGGGGAAGATCAGCCTGTTATCCCTAGAGTAACTTTTATCCGTTGAGCGATGGCCCTTCCACTCGGCACCGTCGAATCACTAAGGCCTCGAAAATTTTTTTTTTGGGGGTTTCTAAAGGAATATTGTTAGAAACTCAAAATTAGAAATTATATAGTGACATATTTTTTTTATTATTTTGATTCTAGAATTTCTAATTCTATAATTTATATATTCTATTGGCATGATCGGGAAATATGTTTGTCTGGATATTTGATTTGTATTGTTGTCACAATGCGTGTATATTCACATTGAGAAATGGGATTCATACTCGGGATATTGTTACCGTGCTTGGTAGGACGTTTGGCTGGGATTGTCAGAATATCTGGCTGGGATTGTCAGCGTACCCAAACATAGCTAACAAGGAATGTCGACATGTGCACAGTCGACGGGTTATAGGGTATTGAGCTTGTGTCCACGTTGGTTATCACGGGTCATTCGCGGAGAATACCTGGGAAAAATACATAATCATGCCAGGGTTGTCCAGCTGACAGGTTGAGGAGATTACATTTTGCTATGTGATTATTGTTGATTGTGGAATTGTTTTCCCAAAGATGAATTTCTAAAATCTAACTTATGTTTGTTAAAACTACCACTCACTGAACTTTGCAGCTAACGTTTTCTATGTTTTATGTCTTCCCTCCCCCCCCCCCCCCACAGGTAGCGGAAGATGAGGAGTTCCAGGGTGCTGTTGTAAACTTTGTAATTAAGTCTTGAAGTTGTATGAACATTACATTGTTGTAATATAAAATGAGTCTACTTAATCAGTTGTTGTTATCTCCTTAACTTAAAGTTTATTGAGTGTAGTAAAGAGGTTTAGTTGGACAGTAGGTATCATAAAAGGGTGGTATTTGTGGTCCCTCACGCGTCTCCTCGGGCTCAGGAGTGCGGGCACGGGGCGAGGTGTGACACTCAAAGATAACCTTATTAATATTGTATTTTTATTCAATTTTAGGGTTAGCCGCCTAACTAGAAAAGTATGTACTGAGAGTTTTGAGCTTAGGACTTGTCTAAGCCTTAACCTCCATGTATTATTATTGAAAATCTTTATATTTGTCGTTGAGATCTTTTTGGTTCGGCAACTATTGTAGAACTCGGGAGGAGTTTGATTTAATATTGTATTTAGGGGGAGCCTAAGTACGTTAAAGATGATGAAAACTCATATTTAGGGGAGTCTAAATATGACGAATGTGAGGGAATCTCACTCTTAGGATTGAGGGGATCTCATACAAAACTTGAAAAAGTATTATTGTAGAAGTAAAGGGAGCTCAAACTTAGGGGGAGCCTAAGTTGAAACGGAAACTATACATGAGTCATAAAGAGGGAGCCTATCAGATAAGTACTTTCGTTATAATTGTTAAATTCTTTATAGTGGAATTTCGTTCCATTAGGCACACTGTCCCCAGACGTAGGTGTTTTTGCACCGAAATGGATAGCTAATCTCCGTGTCGTTAATTTTTTGTTTGATTTCATGTTGCTCACTTGTCATACATATTGTTTGTGACGTCATGCTTGATATTGTATTCTGTGTTAGATCCACCTAATTTTTAATATTCAATAAAAGTAAGATTACAATGGTATACCCAGACGACTTATAGGACCTATACAAGGTTACAATGGTATTTACATATGAGATTGTAATGATTGCATACAAAATTAATATTAACCGACATCAATGGCTTTGTAGAGTGCACTCCTCCATTTGAAATTCAAAACCCACCTTATTCTCCAATCTCAAACCGTAAAAGAGAAACCCATCAAACCCTTTAACTTGCTTAGACTAAGATTTCAATTAGAATGTAGAACTTCTACTTGAGTTTGCTAACAATTTGCACATAAGTGATGATGAATGTTGCACAACGCCATGCCTAAAAAACTGCATAAATTCAGTTTGCTTTAGTCCATTGAAGACACAACTAGGGTAGGATCGAAGACAGGTATAGAAAGCAACTTCACCAATAGACGTTGTACTTTTCTCTTTCATTCCTTCACCATGATCCACTACCTTTGTTTATGTTTTCGTTGTCATCGATAAAAGAATCTTGTGGCATAGTAAGAAAATGAACGCATCGCATAAAATTTAAATGAAAAATCTCAACCCTAAATATAAAGAATATAAATAATAATATTTTTATAAATATTTATAGTCTTCGGTTGGTTTTGGGTTAAAAGAATATATATTATTCAAATCTTCTCGAAAATCTCTTACTTCTTACGAAAAAATTGTATTTATGTTGTTATGGTATATCTGTAAATAACTAGATATACAGAGATATAAGTAGAATAAGAAATCTCCACTCTCTCCTAGTGAAAATTTGATAAGCACTTTTACAATATTATTGACAATTTAGGCATATCTCAATATTGGGTATTTTAGTTAGGCATTTCTCATAATTTTCCTTCAATTTTTCTGATTGTGCGCCTTTTATCTTTGACCTAACGGGAAGGGCCTGAAGCCGAAGACAACAAGCCCAAATTTAACTGGCATTATGGGCCTCCTCCATTGAAGGCCCAAGATCGGCCCAAGTGATCTGTCCAATAAGTTTTGTAAGAGTACAAATATTGGAAATTAGTTGAGAAATTGCGGCAGATGGCGAATATTAAACACCACTTTTAATTTTTGGCCATTTTTTAGAATTAATGAAATATGACCCTCTCATTATTTTAGGGTCCCACTACTCACTTTGGTTTGATTTTATTTCAGGTATTCAATAGATCTGTTTTTGTATAAAGTCTTGTCATCTCTATTGTAAAGTATCTCATCGGTCATCGTATTTCTTTTTAATAAATCTGCAGGTGCTATTCCGATGGTGTCAAATACAATAATGGTGATAATATATCAAACAATTCTATACGTCTTTTTTAACCAAGGTAACTAACCAAACGATAGAGGAGATGACTCATCTAAATCACATTGTTCATATTTGTAGTTTGTTTTTCTTCATCTTCATCATCACTGACGTGGTTGAGGTGAAGCCACTATACTACTGGATTGACGACTAAGCAAAATTATCGTTGTTCATGGTCGGCGGATCAAGATGAAGCAGATTCATTTGCTTTTCAAATTGTTTATACGTGGACGAGGTTTGAAGTACATAAGAATAGTGTAAGTGGGCCTAGTATAAAGTATTTATGTAATTTATTTGACAGTTTTTTTTGTATTTTGAAGGTTTTAACTATTACAGTATTTATGTTGGATGTAAGTTATTTTTATTATAAGAAAAATATGATGAAGATATATTCATAGTATTTTTATGGCTTAGTCTAACGAACATTTAAATTATTTTTGACATGTGTCAAAATATGACAATATTTAAATTTCTCTATTTTTTTAAATAGGGGTATTTCTAAGGTGTAATATGTGAAAAGTTTGATCAATACAAGATATTTAATGGTTATTTTGAGTATAAGGTATTTGTTTTTTTTAATATCTAAACTTTAGTTGTCATAATTATTGCATTATGATAGATTATATTTTTTTTATTATTATTTTTTAAAAATGAATGGACCTTTTTTGTTATAATGTTTTTTTAAATGAGGAGATCTTTTCTGGTTATTATTTTTTTTTAATGAAGAGAGTTATTTTCGGTGATTAGTATGATTTTATTGTATTTTTTAGTTAAGTGGTTAGATAATTAGATTTGTCTAAGTTAGTAGAATTTGTTTTTAAATACACCTAAAATGTAGTGATTGGATAGGGATAGATTTGTCATTTTCAAAATTATGATATTGACCGTGCTGGTTTCTTGGTTATTTTCATAAGTAGAAACTTTATTGGTCATTTTTTAAAAAGCCTATTACAATTTGGCATTCTTCAAAGAACCCAAATTAGTTTTAATGGTCAAATTAAACCGTGTGTATTGTTAAAGTGCTATAAATAGCATGAAAAACTAGAACGTCAAGTGGAGTTTAGCTCGGTTCTTAAATTTCATAAAACTGAAATATGACGTTCAATTTCAATTTGGCATTTGCTACTAGGTGATAAGAGAGAAACGAGAAGTAAAAAAATTACACTCAACTAAATCGTCACTAATTTGATTTAGATCTTAATATAAATTGAACATGTTAGTTTGTATTTAAATCAAACAAACAATTATTAATTTTTTTAATCTTTTTTATTGAAACCCCTAGTCAAAACTAAATCGAACCAATGATATATTGGATGAATGACCAACTGTACTATTATTTTTGTTTTAACATTTTAATAATTATATAGCACATATATATTTGTTGTTATTATCTTTTTTTTAGAAAAAAATATCAATGCCCTTTGAATAACCATTTTGTTTTTGAAAATTAAGCCTATGGATGCTACTTTTACCTTTAAATTTCTTCATTTGATATCTACATTTCACTAATGGTTTAAAAAGAAAACTAAAAATGTAGTTTTTAAAAAGTTGTTGTTTTTGGAATTTGGCTAAGAATCTAACAATTGTAGTTAAGAAATATGCAAATTAAGAAAAATGGATGAAATAAGCTTAATTTTAAGAAACAAAGACAAAAAATCAAATGATTACTAAACATGATCTAAATCATTATTTAAAAGAAAATAAAGAAAAACCTTTAGTTTTGATTGATACACACCCACATGCACCGGCAAGTGCATACACACATACACACGGACATGCATATGCACGCACGCACGTGCATACATGCACACACAAATACATAGACATGTAAATGTACATGCACACCCGCACACCTACCTGCACCCACCCACACATATGTATCCACACGTTCACTTGCGCATGCACACTATTAATTAAAAAAAAGGAAAAAAAATGACCCATTTTAAATAAATAATATACCTAATTAAGGATAGAAAAACCAACATGAAACCAAACAATGCAAAACTGTACAAGGTTTTCCTTAATTGAACAGCGATTTGCTTCCTAGTGAGCTTAAAAATTGAGAATACTGAAACCAATTATCACCCTAATTGGTTGGTTTGAAAATTCAAATTATATGCCGACTGACTTTGCAAAATCAAATTTTGATCTATGATCAATTTTTATTTCTTCTAGAAAAAGTTTTAATTTTCAAAAATAAAAAATAAAAAAATAAAATGGTTATAATTAGATTTTTATTCAATAATTAAAAGTGCACTCAAATTAAGATTGACAACAAAGTCGGGACGGGGTGGGGGACATCTCCCGTCCCGGGCCCCGTAGGGGAAATTCTCCCCCACTCCCGCCCCCGTCTCCACCAATGACGAGACAGGGGTGGAGATTCCCCATTGGGAAAACGGGTCCCCGCGGGTCCCATTCTTCGTTTCCCACGCAATTCTCCTACTAGTTCTCCATGGATTCCCCAATTTTTTTTAATTAAAATTTGATTTTATTTAAGTTTTTTATGTTTGGACTTGGCTTCTTGAGCTTAGAGTTAGAATTGGATATTTAATATTGGGCTACAATTCAATACTATACATTATAAACATATATATAAATAAATATTTATAAAAATATAAATATATCAAATCGGGGGTCAAGGATTAATCGGGGTCGGGATTGGGGCGGAGATATCGTCCCCGTCCCGTCTCCGGATGGGGTCTCGAAAATTTTTCCCAGTTTGACCCCATTGGGGGGATTTTTCGATTCGATCGGGATGGATCCCACGAGAAATTTTGTCAACCCTAACTCAAATATTGCTCCACCAAATCTCTTATTTAAAAAATGTAAAAAAGTAATTAGAAAGCACACCATCCTCGACTTTTAAAATTGTAAAGCACATATTTATTATTTAGACTAGAAAATTCTCTTTAAATTGTGATTGGATTAGCGGAAGGAAAAATGTAGGTGTTTGAAACTTCACGAAATGGGTCACGTCACAATCACAAGGCCCCCACCCTTTGGACTTTTATCGAGTGGCCTTCAGATATACACATTTGTTTATTTATTTATTATATATAATAGAGAAAAAAAAAAAAAAAAAGAATATATTTTTCTTTTCATCAATTTCTCTCTTTCTTCCTTCCTGGGTTTGTTCTTGCTTTTGGCTTCGGTGAAACAAAGGAAAAAGGTAAACCGATTTTAATCCTTTTTTTCCCCTTAATTTCTTTTTCTTCTATATTAATCTGTTGCTAATTCTCATACTTTGATCTTCTTTTTCGCCTCTTCTTTCTCAATTTTTCTTTTAATTTAATTTTCATTTTAATGGATTATTCTCTCATTTTCCTTCACAATTTCTCTTTTGTTTTCTTCTTCTTCCATAAATCTTATTGTCCTTTCCTTCCATTGCATCAAATCGAACATAATTCATTAATTCCCCTTCCTTTTCTGTATTAATTTTATCTAATTTTGAAACTGATTTTTTAATTAAAAAAATAGGTTTTGAATAACAACATAGTAAAGTTAAAGTTAAGGTCTCGATTCATTTATAAACCAGCCATCAAGATTAATTAAACTAATTAATTTTCAAAATTTTTAAACATTTTTTTTAAGGAAGGCGTAGGAAATATATAATGGGCTACGTGGTGATAATTCCGCTCTGGATGCTGTTGTTCGTTGTGATCGTGGGCCTTACTGTTTACCTATTAGTAAGGGCCCATAGACGAAGGCAAGCAGCCCAAATGCCAGTATATTACGGGCCTCCTGCTCCCCCATTGCAAGCCCAAGATAAGCCCAATTGATCTATCCAATACAATTCTCGTACTAGTATGTTCTGTTGTGTGTGCGCTTTTTTTTTTCGAGAATGTTTCTTCTTTGTAGATATTAAAATTCTATCTTGGACTGTTACTATTTTGTATAGAATTAAATAAATGAATTTGAATTGGAACTTAATTTATTGATATATTTTAGCTCATTGTTGTATTATCTACCTTTTAATTATTTAGGCCTTGGTTTGGTAACTTAATTTAGTTTTTTTTTTTACAAAAAATATTAAACTTATAAACACTATTTTCACCTTCAAATTTCTTATTTTGTTATCTATTTTTTACCAATAATTTTAAAAACATAGTCAAATTTTCAAGAAGTGATGATTCCACTGTGCAAGAGCTATAAATCAATCTTTGAAGCTCTACCTTAACTAATCTAGAATCAACTACTAGAGATTACCAATGTACGGATGAAAATTCACACATTTAATTTATAGAAAAATTACTAAAACACTTCAAGGGAAAACAATCGAATATAATTATACTCCTAATGTTGAGTTTTATATCAATAAAAATTATTAAATTAATAATTATAAAATTGTGAATCAATTTAGACCCTTATTTATTTATTTATTAAAGAGAATTAATGCAAAATCAGCTGAAAGTAAATTTGACAAAGATACAGGAAGGTGATTAACCCATCTAAAGCAACCTTCTTGTGACAAAGCCTGGCTTGCTAAATATGGACAATAACCTTAATATTGATGACCCTAGGAGGCAAAGACAACCTTGTTATCTTCAGAAACATAATTGAGTCCCTAATTTTGTGAAGAAAAAAATTCCTTTTTGATCCATGACCATTTAAAAATAGATGTTGGGATCTCTCATATTTTAAATGAGCTACTTTAGTTATTGAATTTTCAATAGTAAATGTCCTTAATTAATAAATTTATTAAATTTAAACATAAATTTTAGTTAAATTTATGTCGTGTGAAAGTGAGTTGGAAAAAATATATATTTTAAAATCTTTTCCACCTCTCTCTCTTCTTTCTCTCCTCTTTCTTCCTCATCTCTCTTGTTCTCTTTCTTTCATGTCTATCTTGACACCATTTGATAACCCTTTCATTTTTCATTTTTTGTTTTTGAAAATTAAGTCTAATTTCTCCCTATTTCCTACAATGATTTACATCTTACAATAATTGAATTCTTAGTCAAATTCTAAGAACAAAAACAAGTTTTTAAAAGTTACCTTTTTTTTTTTTTTTAGTTTTCAAATTTTGGTTTTGTTTTATTTTTTAAAGAAAAAAGATAACAAAAGAAGAAATTTGGAGGTGGAAATAGTGTTTATAGCTTTATTTTATTTAAAAAAAAAAAATACTACAAACCAAATAGTTACCAAACAAGACCTTAAACTTCTTTCTTTATATTTTCACGAAAAAAATTAAGGTACGTTGATATCTACAAATCGCGATGTTTGGTTTTTCTTTATTAGGTTAATAAGTTGTTATTGTTTTTAGTGGAGATTTCTGATTTGGATGGAAAAGTTTGAAATTCCATTTGGCTTTCAACTAGTAATTTTGTAAACTTCACACCTTCTTCCACAACAATAAACAAATTTCCACTTAAATCCATATAACTCCTAAAAAGAAAAGAAAAGTAAAGAAGAACCCAAAGCAAACCTTCAATGCGGCCACAGTTTTTGGTGATCTCTACAACAAGGCCACACTTTTCCCTTACTATTCTGATGTTTTCTTCCACCAAACATCTAACCCATCTACAAAAATTCACCAAAAATTCACCATAATTCTGGATTTCTCTTCCAGAAAAGACTAATTTCCAAATTCATTTCCAATAATCGAATCTCTTAGAGACCATTTAGTTCCCAAAATTAAAAGATCGCATCTTTTATAAAACTCAAAACTAAAAAAATTACACAGAACTAAATCGTCACCAAACTAAAAAAATTAAAAGATCGCATCTTCAACTTGTGGCCTTCTCTAAAACTCCTTTATTTTTCTAATAAGTATGAAAACTTAGACGTTTTCACAAAATACTTTCGAAATTACAATATTTTTAAAAAAGATTCATCCGGTATGTGAGCATTAAATCAAGGGTATGTTTGAAGTACATTTTCAAATGTTTAATTTTAAAAACTAAGTCATTTTGGAAGAAATTAAAGTGTTAGACGACCTTTCAAAGTAGCTTTTTCAGTATATTTTAATTAGTTTTTATCTAAAGTGTTTAAATAAAAATTAATTTTTTGAAAACATTTTTTCTCAAGTTAATCCAAACGAATCTCAAGTCTTTACCTTATTTCTTTATAAAGAAGTTAAAAAAAAAAACCATGGAAAAGGACTCATATGAAGGAAAGTTGTTATACACACCACCACATGCTCCACATGTTGTTTAACTTTAAAAATAAAAATAAAATAGTACCTTTGGGCTTTGAGCAACTATATAGCTTTGTTAAATTACCATTTAAACTTAGTACCTAATCATCTATATTTGGAAATTTTGTTTTAATTAACTATTTTTTTAAAACGTTTTGTTTTGTATCACATATGTGGAGGTCTAAATATTTAACGAGCAATGATGATCAATTTACACCTAATTCAATATTTATAAAAAAAATCAATTTAAAAAATATTCTTTCACCACATGGCGTATTTTTATTGAATAAAGTTCAACCGTAGAACAGAGATTGCATTTAAGTTTTTTTCATATTTAAATTATCTACCTAAATAAAAACATGCCCAATGTTACTTTTTTTAATATCTGGAAATGTCCCTAAATTATAACAATCAATAGTTTTCTTAGCTATCGTGGTTTCTTTAAATGCGTGACCCGTCTTCTTTAAAGTCGAATGAATTTAGTTATTCAATTTATTTAAAGCGATTAAATAAAAGCAGGTAAATTTCTGCTTTTGAAACCACACAAAATTACACAACAAAAAAAAGCAATTTATTTAATAGATTTTGTTTTCGTATTAATATTTTGACCACACTTTACACACACACATATATATATATATTATATTATTGTTATTAAGGAAGAGGGAATCGTGGTTGACGTGAGGCCATCAGCTACCAAAAAATAACGTAGGGCCTTGATCCTGACCGTATAAATGTTGGTAGGTGAAATGAATGGCAGAGGATTCAAATCTATTTAATCTCTTACTTGAAAGAAATTATTTCAAGGCCACAGCATTCCGGCAAGTTAGATATAATATTTTTTAATTTATATTTTTTTTATTGAAAACATATGACATATTAATTTCAATGTCAAATCCAACGTAGTTTAATTGGTAAACAAATATCTTAATAATTATAAGATAATAATTTGAATCTTTTTAGTACAAGTTATTGTGGAGATGAACTTTTTCAACCAATATTAATTAATGTTGATTGATGCTCACTTTGACTTTTTGTTTTTCTATTGCCATTGATGTGCTCTGTCTACAAAAATGAATTTGTCTTGAACATAACAAATCAAAAGCCTTACCTGAATTTTCATATGGTATTTTTTCTCTCTTTTTAATCTACATTAGAATCTATTTTATACATCTTCTTTGTGAACAATGTATTTCTCCGAGATGAATTTTATGGTAGTGTATGGGGTATAAATATAGTACAAAAAGACTAAGAATAGAATCTAGGAAAACTCTAACGAACCTAAAACTTCTCTACAAAAGAGACTAAGTATACATTTACATATTCACCTCCCTCAAACTCAAGGTGGTATAGTAGAAATCAACTTGAGTTTGTTAAGCAACTGAAGGAAGCACTCCAAGGCACAACTTTGGTGAAAAATCGACTGGTTGCTCAGTAGTGGAAAAATGTAAACGAAGAGTTTTATTCAGAAGATGATAACCAACAAAGTGACAGTCATTCTCAATATGCTTTATGCGTTCATGAAAAACATTATTGTGAGCAATCTGGATGACATTATGATTGTCCCAGTGAAGGATAGTGGCAGACAATTGAGGAACTCACATATAAGCAAGAAACTACCAGAGCCACAATAGCTCTGACGTAGCATCAGCCAAGACATGATATTCAAACTTCGTCTTAGAATGAGAGATAACACTTTGTTTCTTACTCTGCCAAGAAATAAGGGAGTCACTGAGATAGAAATAGTAACATGAGGTAAAATTCCTGTTAATAGGATTAATAACCCAATCAGCATAAAAGTAGCCAGATAATACCATGGATGATCGAGAAGAGAAATGAAGTCCATGTACCAGAGTTCCCTTGACATAGTGAATAATATGGAAAACAGTAGTAAAATGAATGGTCTGAGGGGCAGCGATGAACTAACTCACAATGTGAACAACATATGCAATGTCGGGACGATTTATTGTCAGATAAATAAGGCTACCAACAAGTTGACAATAGAGATTGACATCTTCAAGAGAAACTCCACCAAAAGAAGTCAAGTGAACATTGGGATCAATTGGTGTTGGGGTTGTACTAGAGTCAATGATGCCTGAACGCACCAATAGGTCCGAGGCATATTTTGCTTCAGACAATGAGTAATCAACAGAGCTCATTGATACTTCAAAACTAAGAAAGTAATTAGGTGAACCCAAATCCTTCATCTCAAAGTGCTCACCAAGGTAGTGTTGTAGATCAGAAACAGCCTGAGGATCATCCCCAGTAATAATCATATCATCAACTACAAGAGAAGTAGAACAATACCATGAGTCGTCTGATAGGTGTAAAGAGCATCGTGTCATCAACACTAGAGTATATCTATGTTTCAAAACTAAGAAAGTAATTAGGTGAACCCAAATCCTTCATCTCAAAGTGCTCACCAAGGTAGTGTTGTAGATCAGAAACAACCTGAGGATCATCCCCAGTAATAATCATATCATCAACTACAAGAGAAGTAGAACAATACCATGAGTCGTCTGATATGTAAAGAGCGTCGTGTCATGAGGACTAGAGTATATCTATGTCAAATGATGGTGGAACTGAAAGTTGCAAACCAAGCACACGGGGCTTGCTTCAAGCATACAACGTTTGACAAAGGAGACACTCCTTCTCGGATGGAGGAGAGACACCAGGGGTGGTTGCATGTGTACTTTCTCAGATAAGGCCTTATTAAGGAAAGCAATCTTCACATCCATTTGAAAGATAGGCCACTGTTTGGCTGCAGCAACTGCTAAAAGACTCTGAAAAATGTCATTTATGCCATAGGTGCAAATGTCTTTTCATAATCAATCCTATATTCCTGAGAAAATCCTTTTGCCACCATCTGAGCTTTATAACGCTCAATAGAACCGTCAAAGTGAGTCTTGATCTTGTAGACCCATTTGCAACCAATGGTTTTTTTTTTACAATGAGGCAAATCGACATAATCTCATGTGTGCATCTTGTCTAAAGTCTAGAGTTCCTTCACTCATAGATTGCTGCCATAAAGGGTTAGTATTTGCCTCATGAAAAGAGGTAGGCTCAACGAAGAAGCTGATAGTGGAAAAACATGAAAGTCTCGAAGATGAATGGAAAATGCCTTTACTCGAATAGAGTGTCAAACAAAAGAAGCAGGGTCATGAACAGGTTCAGATTCCACAGGTGAGACAGAAGGCTGATTGAGATTGATAGAAATTGGTGTAGATTGCTCAACTCAATATCACATGGAGACGCAAACGAAAGAAAAAGATCGATAAAACTATCAGGAAGAAGGGGATGAGGACTCGAGAGAGAGGCATGAAAGGTCGAGAGACTCGGGAACACAGTATGCTCCCAAAAAGTGGCATGGCGAGAGATGTGTAATCTGTTAAAAAAAGAATCCCAACAATGAAAACTTTTGTGTTCGGTTTTGTAGCAAAAGAAGCAACAGAGACAAACACGCGGTTCTAATTTAGTATGTTCATGGTGTTGGGGTTGATGCCTTAAATCTCGTAGGGTTCTATAATTTGTAAATGTATTGAACAAACTCATTGTCTATTTAATAAAATATATGATATTTTATTCCATATTTTTGTTGCATCAACCACAAACCAATAAACTAACATTCAAAGTTATCTTGTAAGCTTAAACATGTATGTAGAGATATACGAGTGAATTATGTTTAAGTGATAACCTAAATGGTCTGTAGTAGATGGATAAGACTGGGTACCTTATCCTGGTGACACTACGAGTATGGCCCACTTTGTAGGAGTTACAATTGTTGTAAAGTGCTATAAATGATATGATCCTGATCATTCATGTATAGACATGTGAGCGAAGATATTCTATACAAAGGAGTTTGTATAAGACCGAACTATGAAATGTATAGTCTCATTATATAACACCGTTCATAATAGAGACTTACATTTTATTAGGATGACCATAGGTGACATGACCTGAATCCTGAGTTAGTTGTGAATTCCTGCCTATAAGGGCAGTCTTTTGATTTGTATGGGTTCGACAGTTCGATCTATGATTTATCATTCATGGACGTTGATAAGATCCTTCCATTTAGCAACATCTTAGGATGGCATAGTCTTAAAGTTAAGGCGAGGTTCAAATGAAGAAAGGCTTACGGTGGATACCTAGGCACCCAGAGACGAGGAAGGGCGTAGTAAGTGACAAAATGCTTCAGGGAGTTGAAAATAAGTGTGGTGAGAGTGGCCAGATCACCGACTCAACAAGTCTAACATTTTGGGGATTTGTCTGATTGAGGAGCTGAGAACACAGCTACACAAGAAGGAATTCACTCCTTCCTCGAGGTTAGGGTAAGTAGACAAATTGCTTCCTTAAGGGCTAATTCTGGGGCTTGAACAATGTGGCGCCACACTCTCTCCTGGCCTAAGAGGGGTTTAGTCATAGGTGGACTATGATCTATTATTCATTAGAGGGATTAGTGGTACTTATGGAGTTAGATGTAACTATAGTGGCAAAACGATAATTTTGGCCTAGTTGTACTTACGAGTAATTTATGAAGGGTCATCGTACTGTTGATTGATTATATCCAATGGACACAGAAATATATCTGTAGTTCGAAGAGTGCAGCTGTCGGTCTTTAGTGGAGTGCTCGATAGTTAACATATGGTGAATAATTTAATTAAAGATTTTGATTAATTATTTATGTATCGTTGAAGCTTCAAGCTATAGGTCCATGAGATCCCTTTGGTAGCTCAATAGGATTAAATGAGAATAAGTTTTTGGATTAATTTGAATTGTTCAAATTAATAGAGAGATTTAATTATATATGATATAATTAAGTTATTTTAATTATATGTGATATAATTATTATAATGTATTTGATAAGTTATAGATTAATTGAGAGGAAATAAATATTTCAATAAGATTCAAATATTATTAATATGAATTGGATTCATAATTGTTAAATTTAATATAAATGTAATTTATATTAAATGCCATATAAGAGAGAAAAGAAACTATAGGTTATATTGTATGTGATACAATATTAAATCTGTAGGTTATATGTTATATGTGATATAACATATAATTATATATATATAATATGATAAGTTAGTTATCATATTTATATTTATATATATTAAATAACATTTTTTATTTTATTTTAAATAAAAATGCGGGAGGGAGTTACAACTCCCTCCCCCTTTTTCTCTCCACCCATGTAAGTGGGTGGTTGTGGTATTTGGTTTTTTGAAAGACAGGAAAAATTCTCCTTCTCCTACAATCTGTTCTTCGATTTTGACAGTGAAAGAAAGATAGAAGAGTTCTATAAGTTTTGATTTTGTTGTTGAACAATCTCAGTTCTTCCTCCTCTTTACTCAAAATTTTCTTTATTCCAGAATAGTCAGAGCCCATCACTCCTGGGTTCTCTACCTAAGAATACCGAGGAAGTCTTTGTGGTAGTGTTCGTGCTCTTGATTGATGTTTTCTTGAAGAAAGTCTTCAAAGTGTTCGTGTACTGTTCAAGGGATTCTTGAAGAAAAGTCTTCAAAGGTAAGGTTTCCAAAAACCTATTTATATAGCATGCTGTAATTTATGTAAATGCATATCTTATTCATGATTTGCTGTAAAATTCACATTCAATGAAAAATGAGATTTGGGACGATTTTTCTTCCGCTCATGGTTCTCTTTAATTTAGGATCCTTCACATGGGATGGAGAAGAAAAAAACATGCACAACCAAAGACCTTAAGAATAAATAAGAGAAGTATCATATAATCGTTCAAACGGAGAAAAGTTTTGAAGGATAGATGAAGGGAGACGATTGATTGTGTAGACAGAGATAAGAGCGACATCACCCCAAAAATTTTGTAGGACAAGAGGCATACAGGATTTGAGCCCGAACAGAGTCCAAATATGGTAATGTTTACATTTCGCTTGCCCATTTTTTTGTGAGGTATGAGGACGAGAGCGTTGAACAAGAATGATTTGTTGGGTGAGAAAAGAAAGAAGACTAGAGTCCTTATATTCCGAAGAGTTATCTGTACGAAGAACCTTGATTGGACGAGAGAACTAAGTTTGAACCATATTAGCAAAATAAATATATATTTGAGACAAGAGGAAACGATGTTTAAGAAAATATATTCAGATAAACCGAGAGTAATCATTAATGAACATAACAAAATAACGATAACCATTAACAACAGTATTAGGAGTAGGACCCCAAATTTTAGAGTGAGTTAAATCAAAAGGTTGGTCACATATAGAACTGGACTGGGAAAAGGACAAAGCAGGTTGTTTTGCAAGTTTGCAATTCAAACAATCAAAAGGAGCAAACATGGAAACATTATTCAAATTTTTTATAGAAATTAAATGATAGAGTTTGTTAGAAAAAGCATGAATAAGATGGAGATGCCACTAATATATAGCGGAGTTTGTGATAGGAGTAGAAAGAAAACAAGCAGGGAGCTGAAGTGATGTGAGCTAAAAAAATCTTCCCACTTTGTGACCTGCACCAACTGTTTATCCCATCTGTGGATCCTAAACCTGACAGCCAGTAGAAAAAAAAAAAGAAACAGTTAAGCCAAGGCCACACAATTGTCCGACTAATGCAAGGTTAAAAGTCAGGTTTGGAGCACAATAAGTATTGGAAAGCTGCAACGTGGGTGTGTCAATAGAGCTAACATGGGATATGGTCATACAAATGTTGTCAACAATATAGATGGGAGGAAGAGATTCAGTAGTGGATGTAATTAAAAGAGAAAAATCAAAAGTCATATGATTGTAGCAAGCTGAATCAAGAAGTCATTGATTACTTGGAAAAACGGCAAGAGCGGAGGAATTGGACGAAATAACCTGTTTAAGAAAGTCTTGTAAATCACTCATTTGAAAATTAGACGAAGAAGATTTAAAATCAGTAGAGGAGGCAACAACAACAGTGAGGCAGAGCCAGGTTTACTAAAATGTCTTGTCTTAGAAGACCATCCCGGAGGTCGAGGTGGTCATGTGGGACAATTGTCCAGAATATGGCTATTGGGGTTGATGCCCTAAATCTTGTGGGCCCTGTAGTTTGTAATTGTAATGTACAAAAAAAAACATTTATCTAATAAAATATGAGATATTTTATTTAATATTTACTTGCATTAACCCACAAACCAATAAACTAACATCCAAGGTTATCTTCTGTAGCTTAAACATGTATGTAGATGTTGGGGTTGATGCTCTAAATCTCGTAGAGTGTTGTAGTTTGTAAACACTTGTATGAACAAATATTTTATGTGATTAATAATATATGATATTTTATTCAATTTTGTTTATGAAATATATGATATTTTAATTGCGTTAACTACAAACCAATAAACCAAGATCCATGGTTATTCTTATAACTTAAACATGTATGTGAGACATACACGTGGATTGTGTTTAAGTGATAACCTAAATGGTCTATAGTATATGGATAAGGTTAGGTACCTTATCCTGGTGACACTACGAGTATGGCCCGGTTTGTAGGTATTACAAATGTTGTAAAATGCTACAAATGATCTGATCCTGATCATTCATGTATTAGGCATGCGAGTGGGGATATTCTATACTAAGGAGTTTGTAAAAGACCAGACCACGAAATGTTTAGTCTCACTATATAACGCCGTTCATAATAGAGACTTTCATTTTACTAGGATGACCATAGGTAACATGACTTTAATCCTGAGTGAGTTGTGAATGTTGGGGATGATGCCCTAAACTCTCGTTGGGTCCTGTAGTTTGTAAACACAATTTTGAACAAACACTTATGATGTAATAATATATGATATTTTCTTCACTTTTTTCTATGGAACATTGGATGTTTTAATTGCTTTACCACAAACTAATAAACTAAGATCCTTGGTTGTCGTTATAACTTAAGCATGTATGTGGAGATATACAGTGGATCATGTTACCTTTAGGGCTTCAATCAAACCAAATATTTTGATGATAACAAACTCAGATTTTTGTGTACTAATATCTTTAGTGTTTCAGAGTTACTATCTTGTAGAGCTCAGAAAGACGATTCCAACACAATTTGAATTGCTCAAATCGAAGTTCAAACGAGAAAGTTATAAGCAAAAGAAGATTGGAGAGGAAATCCAACGTGGCAGTGACAGGTGGCACCTTGCTGACATGGCATCCGACGTGGCGGCTGACGTGGCACACAAACGATCAATTTGGATGATGTGGCACTCTAACCGGTCATTTTTTGCTGGCGTGGCGATGATGTGACACATGATGTGGCAGTGACGTGGCGACCATGGACGAATGAGATAATGACAAGTGGCAACTGATATTTTTTTTTTTAAAAAAAAGGAGGAGAAATAGTTAATTGACGCGCAGATCAATAGTATGGTGACACGTGACGCGGGTTAAGATTTTTCAGCCTTTTCAAATTTGATTTCCTTCTTAAATTATCATCCTTGAAATCCTTTTTATTATTCGAATCTCAATAATTCCAATCTTTCAAAATTCCTTTTCAATTCATCTCTTAACTACAAATCCTTTCCTTTTCTATTTTTATTCAATCTCCACCCTTCATTTACAATCATATCCAATGGCCAAAATTTATCCCCCTCGTCTATAAATTTGACTTGATTTTACTCTTCATTGACACACCAAAAGCTATCAAGTCTTAGGCTCTCAATTCTCTCTACTCTGAAATTTTTGTCCTCTTTGCTCCTAAATTGGCCTAGAGTTATTATTGTGAGTTTGTTTTAGTGCTCAACTTGTGTATTTAACCTTCAAGAGGTAATATTGTGAGGTTTTCTTTTAATTTTTGGGAATTGTATTAAGGTGTGGGTACACCTTAGGTTGTGAGAAAAAAAAATTGGGTTGATCCTGAACCAGTAAAAAGGATCTTGGGTTTCTCTTTAGCCTAGGAAAAAGAGGGTCGTGTGTCGGTTTGGTCCTCACCTGCAAGAGAATCACTTAGTGAAATACCCAAGAAAGAGTCTTGGAGAGTGGAGTAGGCAATTTGCCGAACCACTATAATTCCTTGTGTTTTCTCTTCCTCTCTCTCTTTTATTTCTTGTTTTCAATTTTTTCTTTTTGTCTTAGTTTTTTTTTTTAATCTTTCCTAATTGCATGATTTAATTTCTAGTGTGTTATTTAAATTTATCCTTGATTAAATTTTCTTTAAATTTGAAGTTATCATAGTTTGCATGATTTAAGTTTTGTCATGCATAAATTTTCTTTAATCAAATTAGTGGGTTAACTTTATTGAGCATTGTTTGAAGATAAAATTATTTTTTAAAAATTGGTAGTCAACCTTATTCATCCCCCCCCCCCCCTCTAGTGTCGCCTTTAGATTCTACAGATCATGCCTTAAGTGATAACCAAAATGGTCTGTAGTATATAGATATAAGAGGGAAACCTTATCGTGGTAACGCTACGGACGCGGCCCGCTTTGTAGAATAGTTACAAGTGTTTTGACTTGCTACAAATGGTCTGATCCTAATCATTCATGTGGAGACATGCGAGCATGAGCGTCCTATACAAAAAAGTTTGTATAAGACCGGACCACGAAGTGTTATAGTCTCGATATATTTCACTTATCTAGGATGACCATAGGTAACATAACATCAATCCCGAGTGAGTTAGGAACTCCTACCTTTGAGGGCGGTCCTTTGATTTGCACGGGTGCAAGTAGCCAAATTGCCGACTCAAACCTACCACTTTGAGAATTCGTCTGATTTAGGAGCTGGGAACTCAGTTACAGAAGATGGAATTGTTGGGATTGGTGTCCTAATTCTCCTGGAGTCTCGTTGTTTTGTAAAGATACACATTGTTCAAAGAATAAAATAAGTTTCATTTAATTCTGGCATTTACTCATATCCAATAAATAAAGCTCCTTGGTTATCTTATGTGAACTTAAGCATGTATATGTGATACACACGTGGATCATGCCTTAAGTGATAACCTAAATCGGTCTGTAGTGTAAGGATTAAGGTGGGATACCTGATCCTGGTGACACTATGTATACGGCTTGCTTTGTAGAGGTTTGCAAGTGTTGTAAACTACTATAGATGGTAGATCCTGACCATTCGTGTGAAGACGTGGAACGAGGATGTCCTATACGAGTTTGTATAGGACCTGGACCACGAGATGACTAGTCTCTGTATATAACACCGTTGATACTAGAGACTTGCATCTCACCTAAACGACCATAGATGACACAACCTCAATCCTGAGTGTTTTGAGAACTCCTGCCTTTGAGGGCAATCCGTTGGGGACTTGTCTGATACGGGTGAAAGTGGTCAGATTGCCAACTCAACATGCCTACCTTTTTGGAGATTTGTCTGATTTGGGAGCTGGAAACTCAATCCACAAGATAGAATTCACTCCTTTCCCAAAGCAGGGATAAGTAGAGAGATTGCTCCCTTAAGGGCTGATTCTGGGGCTTGAACATAGTGCCCACAACTTCTCTTTGGAAGAGAAGACTCTGTCATAGTAGAACTATGATTTATATTCATTAGAGGGGTCAGTGGTACTTAAGGAGAAAGATGTAACTACAGGGGCATAACAGTTATTGGCCCAACTGTATTTATGAGCGATCTGTGAAGGGTTGTCACACTACTGATTGGTTAAGATGGACACATAATGTTGTCAAACCCAAATTTCCATTTTTCCTACTTAAGCAGGTGATTAAGGGAATAAACTAGGGGATAGTTAAATCCTATGTTGAAGAGAAATAAATTTCTAAGTGTTGAATAGATTTTCGAAATTTCTAAGTGTTGAATAGATTTTCCTTGAGAAGTTTTGAGTTAAACCTTAATTGATGAAATTTGGCTAAGTGTAAGGTCAAAAAAGACCCATGCGTTAAGTGTTAGGAGACATTAATGCATAAGATGAGAAGGCAACCACGCGTTTGTAAGGTTGGACGCATGATTGGTCGAAGTATTGACAAGAAGCGTTGCCAAGAGTTGCTCATGCGTTGGGTATCTATGAGCGAGAGCAAAGAAAGTGAGATGTTGAACGCAAGATGCTGGGCAGACGATCATGTAGCAACTGAGTGGAGCTATACGAAGAGGTAGACGATCGTCTAGTTAGTGAGCGGCGCTACACGATGAGATAGACAATCATGTAGGCAGGCGCTGGACGATCATGTAGTAAAGAGGGGAGCTACACGATGGGGTAGGCGATTGTATAGGCGGCCGTTGGATGATCGGGCTATACGATAGATAAAGTACTACACGATCAGTATAAGTGCTAGACAATAAGCGTGGAAGCTAGGCAATAACGCTAAACGATAACACTAGACGATAACGTTAAACGTTAAGCGATAGCACTGGGTGATGGCGCTACGTGATGGGCGTGTGCGCTAGATGATGGGGCGTCAGCGCTACACAATGAGCAAGAGCTGGGCAATAGACTAGTGCTATGCGGCAATGCTATGTGATGATGCTATGCGGCAATGCTATGTGATGGTGCTATGCAACAACAGTATTGGACGATGAGTTATGCGGCGATAAGCCATGGTGGGCGCATGGTGAAACGTCTTGCGTTATTAAGGTTTGCGGTACATAAAGTTGTTATGTGTTGGTGATGTGCTATATGCGTTGGACATCCAAGGGCATGTGGGCGCATAGGACAAGGTTAATAGTATGCATTGGAAGAGTGTTGGTCATAATCCTAGTTGAGCGCATAGGCCAAAGGTAAGCCATGCGGGAGAGGAAGGTATGCGGCCAAAGATGAGCCTCGCGAGCATTTAGCATATGTGACCATGTTGCGCCAATGGGATGCACAAGGTAATATTGAATGAACGCATTTTGATGTTGGATGGATGCATGTGCCAACTAGTGGTGTCCGGACATAGGTATGTTGCGACAATTGGACGGACGCATTTGTGGTAGATGGACGCATATGAACGCATTTTTGGTAGTTGGACACATTGAGATAGCATGGGCGCATATGAGATTGGATGGACGCATACAAGGTCGTCATCCAGACATGTGGCTTGTTGAGGAGAAATCTTAAACCTTAAGCACATGAGGTGGATGCACAAGAAGACATGCAAATTTAAGCATTATGTGTTGGCTAAGGAAGAGGGAGACACCTTAAATTGCGATGGTATAAAGGTTGCATTAATAGTGTAAGAAAAGGACACTTGGACATGCGACCAAGTAGGAGATGTCAGCCTTAGAGAGATTTTGGACACCTATAAATAGGGCTAAGGACTTCTCTTTAGAGGATAACTCGAGTTCTCTTCAAAAACATTAAGAAGAGTATATGAAGGCTGATTGTGAGGAATCTATGCATTGATGGAAGAACGCATGCATTGGTAGTAAGACCATGCATTGATCAAGAGGTTTTAAGAAGGGAAGATGCTGTCGGTTAGTGAAGTCTAGAAATAGCATCAAATTGGGACGAGAATATCTCTCAGAATACTTATGAGTTTGGAGTGATTCTAAAGACACCTGGAAGCTATGAGAGTCTAGTTTTCATGGTAGGGCTTCCAGAGAAGAAGCTCCAAGGAATCAGGCTGGAGAATGAGAAAAATACAAAAGGGTCGAGCTGTTGGGTAAGCCTGGCCAGTCTTGATGTTTTGAGGATTCCAGCCAAACCACAAGGCTTTATGAGCTAATATTTTGAGATAAGATTCCTGAGACATTTTAGAGAATATTTTTAGAAGGAAGTAACTCGAGATAAAGGCTAGAACTATGTGTAGTCTAAGCTTTAAGTGGAATATGGAATCTAAGGTTCAAAAGAGCAGCCCGAGAAGATCAAGGAACTTCTAAGAGAAAGATTCCTATCCTTACCAAGGTGAGTGGTAATTTCATTTAAGTCTTAAAGCATATCTTTTAGAGTAAATTGTATATGCTTATGCTATGAATGAGTATCTAGCATGAGAATGAGATTATGTGATCGGGATGGTCAGGGGGTCAATAGACTTAGTTCCTGAGTCCGAAAGAAAAACCTCACGGAATGGTCAGGGGACCGGGAGGTTTAGTTCCTGAGCCTGTGGGAGGATCCTCGCATGGGATGGTCAGAGGGCCGACGGGCCTAGCTTCTGAGCCCATGAGTGGGGAGCTATGTGCACATAGGAGACATTGGGAACAAAAGGGAACGCAATAGAGTAAGCGCTCATGATTAGTATTAGTTAACTATCTATCGTGTGTGTAGGTAGATAATAGACTCATTCTAAATAGTTATCAGTTTAGCTATCTACCGTGCGTGTAGATAGAGTTGAGAACAGACTCATTCAAAGCTATGGTTTGAATGTAACCTCGTATATTTATGATATGCTTGTTATTTTGAGTTGAAATGGACTCTAGAAATTGCTTACCACTCACTGAGCTTTGTGAAGCTCATTCTTTTCTTTCATGTTTCTCTTCTCAAGTAGAAAAAGATGAGGAGTTCCAGGGTGCTGCTAAGATCAAGGTCTGCCACAAGCCATAGTTACACTTCCGAAGGGTTTTACAGTTGTTGTAAAATTTGTAGTTAAGTCTTGGAGTTGTATAAACATTATATTGCTGTAATAAAATGGGCCTACTTAATCAGTTGTTGTTATCTCCTTGACTTTAAGTTTACTGAGTGTAGTAAAGAGGTTCAGTTGGACAGTAGGTATCACAAAAGGATGGTATCTGTGGTCTCTCATGCCTCTCCTCGGGCTCAGAAGTGTAGGCTCAGGGCGAAGTGTGACACCTCACGCCTCTCCTCGGACTCAGGAGTGCGGGCTTGGGGCGGGGTGTGACACATAATATATCTGTACTAAGGAGAGTTCAGTTGTCGATCTTTAGTAGAGTGCCTGGCAGTTAACGGATGGTGTATCCCATGACTAAAGAGTTTAGTCAGTTATTCACGTACCGTTGGAGCTTCGGAGCTATAGGTCCATGAGGTCCCCTTGGTAGCGTGAATTCTGTTGAGAATCAGTTCTTGGTGTTGATTTGAAATGTTCAAATTGACAAGAGGTATTTTGATTATATATGATATAATCGGTATGATGTATGAGATACATCTAGTGGAGGATTGATGTAAATGAGATTTACATTAAGTACCATGAAATAGAAAAAGAACTATGGTTTATATGTTTCATGAGATGAAATATTAAAACTATAGGTTATAAATATAGTATGATAAGTTGGTTGTCATTTATGTTTATAATAATATTAATTATTAGATAATTAATACTTTTTCTTTTAAATAACCAAAGTAGTGGGTGATTATTGGATGATGGTAACCGTGAGTTTAAAAGGAAAATTGATTTTCCAATTTTGAAAGGAAGAAGTTTTTACAAACATTTGAAAAGGTTTTGAGTTTTCTCTCGGTGGCAAAGAAACTCACGAAAGTCGTCAAGTAAATACGGATTTACTAAACGACGGCTGGACGAGCTAAACGATCGCATAACTTTTCTAGACGATCGTTGGCCCAAGGTAAAAGATCGTGTAGAGTCTGTAGGTGATAGACCGAGCTAAACGATCGCATAGCTTTATCTAAACGAATGGGCATCGACCTATACGATAGGTCTCAGCCATCTCCCACTTGCCCAGTCGTGTACGTGATCGTTGTTTTCTCCATTCGTTTGCCTCATACCAAGTCCAAACAGAGCCCACCCTCTGGATTTTCACACCGAGAATATTAACGTCGCCTTGTTGGTGGTCTCATACTCAACTTGACACCGTCGAGGTTTTCTAGAGGTCGTTAATGGTGTTGTGGAGGCCATTTGTGTTGCAGAGGAGTTCATGACCGAGGAGATCATTGAGGACGAGCGCGAAGTGTTCGTGCGATGTTGCGATCGTGTAGATCGGGCATTCGAGGCTGCTGTTGTTCCAGCGTTCGTTCGCAACGGAGCGTGGAGATGTTTCTGCTGATGTGCATAGAGTTTGTCTTTCTATGCATTTGTGTATTATTCATGTTGTAATTTCTGTATAATTGCATAACCATTTGTTTTGAAGTTGACTGTAAATGATTTTTTCATTCATGATTGTAATTTGGAATAGCCTTATTCCGCTGCTCATGGAAATCTTGAGTTTCGATTTTCTTCAGGAATTCACTCCTTCCCCGAAGCAAGGGTAAGTAGATAGATTGCTTCCTTAAGGGTTGATTCCGAGGCTTGAACGATGTGGCGCTACACATCTTCTCATGGCCCAAGAGGTGTCCACACATGGTAAGACTATATTGTATTGTTCATTAGAGGGATCAGTGGTACTTAAGGAGTTAGATGTAACTACAGGGGCAAATCGGTAAATTGGCCCGATTGTACTTACGAGCATCTGTGAAGGGTTATCATACTATTGATTGGTTATATCTAATGGACACATAAATATATCTGTGGTGAGAAAAGTGCATTTGTCATTCTTTAGTGGAATGCCTGACAGTTAACGGATGGTGGATCTCGTGGCTAAAGAGTTTTGTCAGCTATTCACATACCGTTAGAGCTCCGAGTCATAGGTCCATAAGGTCCCCTTGGTAGCTCAATGGATTTAAGTTGAGAATCTGTATTTAGGTCAGTTTGAAGTGTTCAAATTGACAAGAGGGAGTTTGATTATATATGATATGATTGGATGGTCAATTATCTATGATATGGTTGACATGATGTATGAGATACATTAATTTGAGGAAAATGATATAAATATGATTTATATCTAATGGAAGAGAAAAGGACTATGATTAATATATTGCATATGATGTGATATTAAACCATAGGTTATAAATATACTATGATTATATTTATTATTTAATTTAAACAATTATGGGATAATTGTGGCAGTTTTTCTCCGTAATTGAATGAGATATTGGGAGGTTGCATTCAGTTTTCGTAACTGAAGGATAAAATAAAAATGGTTTTCATTTTGCAAAAGAATCAAAAAGTTGTTCACCGATTGTGTATATTGCCTATCACATAGCTGAAGGAACTCTTAAACAAGAGCATCTATGAGCACGTTCGGATCTTTCCTATTTCATTGTGACCGAATTACCACACATACATTCTAACAAATAGGTATGCAATTTTACACTAATTAACGGCATGCTTTGATAAATAAAATACAAGAGATTAAGTATACGTACCAGTTGAAGACTCTCTTCACTTCGAACTCAACCCAGTGGAAGTAAACCTCTACGTTCTTTATCGCCCAGCAAATAGTTGACTACTAGCAGAACACACGAACGGGAGCGCACGAACAGGCAGAAGCGGGGACGACACCACCACTTAGAGCCCTTGGTATTCTCGGAGTGGAAATCCGAAGAGTTGTCTTTGTTGGAATATGTAGAGGAAAGGGGGATGGGATGATTGTGTAGAACGATAAGCAAGTGGGAGAAGGCTATCATATAGCGGATGCTTATTGTTTAGAGAAAGCTACATGATCATGTAGGTTTTACTAAGCGATCATCTAGTATTTAGTAAGCGATCGTTTAGAAAACTTGGCACGCTAAGCGATCGTTTAGAAAAGTCGAGCGATAGTTTAGAGAATGCGTGCGACCGTTTAGACGCGGGGTGTGCGGTCGTTTAAGCGATAGGGCGCTATCGTATATGCTTTTAGCTAAGCGATCGATACGCTTTTACACCTTTGGCGATTTTTCGAACTCTTTGCAAAATGAAACAAATTTTCATTTTATTCTTCAGTTACAATAATCGAATAATATTTTCCCGCTAACACACGATTGAGGAGAATTTTTCAGCCAATTATCACATAATTAACCAATTAATTAATAAATGAATGTAATCATATTATATTCTTACCCTATAGTTTGATATCATATATCTACTATAGTAATTTCTCCTCCACTTGATATAAATCATATTTATATCTAATTTCCTCCAAAAAAAAAATGATCTCATACATTCAGTCAATTATATCATATATAATTTACCAGTTTAACTATATCATATATAATCGAACTCCCTCTTGTCAATTTGAACATTTTAAACTGACCCAAAAACTGGTTCTCGACTTTATCCAAGCTACCTAGGGAACCTTATAGACCTGTGGCTCAAAGCTCCAACGGTACGTGAATAGCTGACTAAACTCTTTAGCCATGAGATCCACCATTCGTTAACTGCCAGATATTCCACTAAAGACCAACAGTTGAACTCTTCTTACCACAGATATATTTCTGTGTCCATCGGATATAACCAATCATGAGTACGATGACCCTTCACAGATGCTCATAAGTACAACTGGGCCAATTTATTGTTTTGTCCCTGTAGTTACATCTCACTTCTTAAGTACCACTGATTCCTCTAATGAATAATGCAACATAGTCCAACTATGTGTGAACACCTCTCGAGCCAAGAGAAGGTGTGTGGCGCTACATCGTTCAAGCCCTGGAATCAGCCCTTAAGGAAGCTATCTATCTACTTGCCTTTGCTTCGGGGAAGGAGTGAATTCCATCTTGTGTAGTTGAGCTACCAGCTCCCAAATCAGACGAATCCCCAAAATGGTAGGTTTGATTCGACGACCTGGCCATTCGCACCCATACAAATCAAAGGACCGCCCTTAATGGCAGGAGTTCCCAACTCACTCAAGATTGAGGTCATGTTATCTATGGTCATTCTAGTAAAGTGAAGTCTCTGTCATGAATGGTGTTATATAACGAGACGCTAACACTTCGTGGTGAGGTCTTATACAAACTTTTTGTATAGGACGCCCTCGCTGGCATGTCCCTTACACGAATGATCAGGATCAGACCATCTGTGACAAGTCACAACACTGTGACCATTCCACAAAGCGAGCCACATCCATAGCGTTACCAAGATAAGGTTTCCCTCCTATATCCATATACTATAGACCATTTTGGTTATCATTCAAGACGTTATTCACTTGTATGTCATCACATATATGCTTAAGTTACATATAGATAACCAGAGATTTTATGTTTATTGGTTTGTGGTAAAGCAAATAAAACAAACAACTGAGCAAATCAAGATGTGAAGTAAAATATCATATATTATACAACACAAGCATTCATGCAAACTGTTTACAAACTACAGGACACGAGACTTTAGAGCATCAACCCTAATAATAGAAAACGGTGAGCATAACGACAACTCAATGTTTACTAAACGATCATGTACACGCGCGCTTTTCCTAAACGATCACACAGTATTTACTAAACAATCGTCTAGCTTCTTTCTACGCGATTGCGCGCCCGAGCATTTTACGAAACGATTGTCTATACAATTTCGCCCCTTTTACTACACGATCGTGTATCTTTACCTAAACGATCAAGCATCCATCTATATGATAGACACCCGATATCTCCCATTTTCTTGGTCGTGGTAAACGATCGTCCCTTCCTCCTTCCCTCTACCAAATCCAACAGAGCCCACACCTCCTGGATTCTCACTCTGAGAATACCGAGGGTTTTGAATGGTGTTTTCTTCCTTGTTGCCTTGTTTGTGAGGATTTTTTTCGTGGGTACACGACAACGATTTGTTGGACGATTTCCTTGACGATCTCAGTGAGAGCGAGATTGGCTTCCTAGACGAGATCGAGATTTTTGTGAAGAAGAGGTCTTCAACTGGTATGTATCTTGTTCCCTTTTGTTGATTAAAGTTTTAAAGCATGTCTGCAATTGGTTGTGAATGCATAACTAGTCTGTTTGATTGTGAATGCAGTATTTCTATCACAATGAATTTTGAACGATCTTGCTTCTGCTCAGAGTGGCTCTTTGATAAGAGTTTCTTAAGTGAACTCCTACCTATGAAGGCGGTCCTTTTATTTTCATGGGTGAAAGTGGCCAGATCACCGACTTAACAAGCCTACCATTTTGAAGATTCGTCTGATTGGAGAGCTGGGAACTCAGCTACATAAGATGGAATTTACTCCTTCTCGGAAGTAGGGGTAAATAGATAAATTACTCCCTTAAGGGCTGATTCCGGGTCTTGAGCAATGTGGCGTCACACCCTTTCTTGGCCCGAGAGGGGTTTAGTCATAGTGGGACTATGATCTATTATTCATTAGAGAGATCAGTGGTACTTAAGGAGTTAGTTGTAACTACAAGGGAAAACGGTAATTTGGCCCAACTGTACTTACGAGCAATTTGTGAAGGGTCATCGTACTGTTGATTAATTATATCCAGTGGACACAGAAATATATATGTAGTGCGAAGAGTGAAATTGTCGGTCTTTAGTGGAGTGTCTGACAGTTAACGGATGGTGGATAATGTGATTAAAGAATTTAATCAGTTATTTACATACCGTTGGAGCTTCAAGCTATAGGTCCATAAGGTCCCCTTGGTAGCTCAATAGATTTAAGTTGAGAATCAGTTTTTGGGTTAATTTAAAATGTTTAAATTAAGGAAATTCAATTATATATGATATAATTAAGTTAATTCAATTATATATGATATAATTCATATAATGTATTTGATACATTATTGTATAATTGGAGGAACAAATGTTTGAATATGATTCAAATATATTTTCTATGAATAAGATTCATAGTTATTAAATTTAATATAAATATGATTTATATTAAATGCCATAAAATAGAGAAAAAGAACTATGGTTTATATATTGTATATGATGCAATATTAAATTTAGAGGTTATAAATATAATATGATAAGTTAGATATCATATGTATTTATAATTTATTAATGATTTGATAATTAACCATTTTTCTCTCTAACCACCTTTTAGTGGAAAGTTATTTAGTTTTTTTTTTGGGAAAAACGGATAAATGAAATTTGATTTCATAATTCCATATACAAACAAGCATTACTCAATAGAGTGACTACACGCTTCTTGAGAGACTAAACGGTTGAGTAGGAAGTCTATGCGATAGACTAGTTCGTCCACACGATAGTGTTATTCACTGCATGATCATCTTCCTCCTTCAAACTCCAAACTTCCCTCTAATCAAAATTAGCCAGAGGCTACCACTCCTGAATCCTCACACCGAAAATACCAAGATCACCAAGTGGTAGTGTCCCTGTTGGTTCGAGGATCAATTTTTTGCTTGCTGCTTGTTCGAGGAGTGTTTGAGTTGTTCGACACGTTCGTGAATGAGTTAGTTCGAGGAATTACTTGAAGAATGGTTCTTCAAAGGTATAGTCCCTCAATCCTTTGTTTTTTTTATATTGAAAGCATGCTGTAATTTAAGTTTTATGCATACTCTATTCTGTATGACTGTAAATGTATGCGTTCAGTCATAATGAATTTGGACGATCTATTTCCACTCAAAGGTTCTCTATAAATAGAGTTTCTTCAGTAGAGACATACAGGTGGATCATGTTTAAGTGATAACCTAAATAGTCTGTAGTAGATGGATAAAGTTGGGTACCTTATCCTGGTGACACTATGAATACGACCCGCTTTGTAGATGTTATAATTGTTGTAAAGTGCTATAAATGTTCTAATCCTGATCATCATGTAGAGACGTGTGAGCGGAGGTATTCTATACAAATGAGTTTGTATAAGATCGGACCACGAAATGATTAGTCTCATATATAAGCCATTAATAATAGAGACTTACATTTCACCAAGAAGATGACATGACCTGAATCTTGAGTGAGTTATGAATTCTTACCTATGAAGGCGGTCCTTTGATTTGTATGGACGAGAGTGACTAGTTAGCCGACTCAATAAGCCTAACATTTGGGGATTTGTTTGATTGGAGAGCTGGGAGCACAACTACACAAGACGACATTCACTCATTCCCTAATGTCATGGTAAGTAGATAAATTACTCTCTTAAGGGCTGATTCTAGGGCTTGAACAATGTGGCACCACACCCTCTCTTGCCACGAGAGGGGTTTAGTCATAGTTGGACTATAACTTATTATTCATTAGAGGGATCGATGGTACTTAAGGGGAGTTAGATGTAACTACAAGGGCAAAATGATAATTTTGGCCCAGAAGTACTTACGAGCATTTTGTGAAGGATCGGTGATCGCGCTGTATATTGGTTATATCCAACGGACACAAAAATATACCTGTAGTGCGAAGAGTGCAACTATTAGTTTTTAGTGGAGTGACTGGCAGTTAATGGATGTTGGATAATTTAATTAATTATTCAAGTACCATTGGAGCTTCAATCTATAGGTCCCTAAGGTCCCTTATGTAGCTCAACAATGATTATTGAGAATTAATTTTGGATTAATTTGAATTGTTCAAATTAATTGAGGGAATTAATTATATGTGATATAATTAATATAAATTAATTATATGTTATATAATTAAATTAAGTATATCTATAGGTCCATAAGGTCCCCTCTGTAGCTCAACAAAGATTATTGAGAATTAATTTTGGATTAATTTGAATTGTTCAAATTAATTGAGAGAATTAATTATATGTGATATAATTAATATAATGTATTTGATACATTATAATATAAAATTTATTTGAGAGGAATTAAATATTTGAATATGTTCAAATACTACTTATATGGATGAGATTCATATAATTAAATTTAATATGAATTGGATTTATATTAAATACCATGTACGTATTATTGAGAGAATTAATAACTATAGGTTATAATGTATTTGATACAATAAAAAAAATTATAGGTTATGTGTTATATATGATATAACATATAGTTATATATACATATAATAAGTTAGTTATTATATATATTATTATTATTTAAATAAATTTAATTTTAATTTAATTTTTTTTCAAAATTAAAGGGAGAGAAATAACTTCCTTCCCCTTAATTTTCTCTCAGCTAATAACGTGGATAGTTGTGTAGTTTAACGGGAGATTAATCTTCTTCACATAGGGTTTTTTCACTGAGGCTGAAGGTGTGTTGTGATTTTGACTGATCTAAAAAATCTCACAAGAACTACGGGAACTAAGTCTATGTCTTCCTTTCTGACTCCAAAACCTAGAAGAAGAAAGGTGGAAAGAGGAAGGCTAACCTACCAACTATTACACAGTAGGGCAAGAAAGCCAGGGCTGCAAAGAGAATCCATTTTCATTGCAACTATGAGGGACACTGAAAGAGAAATTGTCCCAAATATTTGGCAAAAAAGAAGAAAATCAAGCAAGGTAAAGAAGAGGAGAACACTTGACTCACAATTCCACTAATTAATTCAAGTAGGTGGTGTCTTCTTCTTGTCAATTTGAATTGCATGAAAGAGGAGAACAAAACTCAGGTCATTCATCTGAGATTCTTGGCCATGCAGTCCTAATTGCTGGTTTTGGAGAAGCAAGAAGATGGTCTTCTCTCTCTAACTGAAAAACCATAAAAACTTTCCTCTCTAAATTCCCAAAGTTCAGCTCATTTTGCATCCCACAGTTCAATCTATGGACCAAGAGAATAGTAGGAAAGATCAAGTGTTGGTCTACAACACTTTTGAGTGAAGATTTGAGCTGAATTCATGGATTGAAGAAGTTCTTCAAAAGTGCGTTAGAATCTCTCTTTTTACCTTATGAGCATGTTTTCTTAGATGTTAAAATTGATGAGTTAGAGTGCTTAATGATCTGATTTCTTCTTCTAATTACATGCTTACTCCAATAACTGGTATCAGAGCATGATTTAAGCACTCAATTCGTGTTAATTTTAGAATGGTGGGTGTTTTTCATAAGTTGTATGGAAATGGTTGCTGTTATGGATAATTTCAGTTTTGGCTTTAAAATTCTCTTCAATTAAGTGTGAATTGTTGTAATTGGTTCTTTATTTATAGGCCTTAATCTGTGGATTAAGAGTCTTGTGAATTTGTTAGAATCAATAGAGTTGCAATTAGGTGGTAATTGAAGAAAAAAGCAAGAGAGGTCGGGTGCAAAAATACAAGAATGAAGCTATTACTAGGCAGCATTGCAACGCTGCCCACAGAGCGTTGCAACGCTATTCTTCGTTTTCCCATGGCATTGCAACGCTGCTCATCCCAACCAGATTGAACGTGCACGACCTGGTTCAAGTGAACTGGTTTAGTTGGTTCGAGTCAAGGAGGCCTGGTTCAACCCATTTTTGTTGGTTCAACTTATTTTAGAGATCCGGTTCTGGTTAGTTCGAGCGGTCCATAAGCTATTTGAAGCCTTTTTTTTATTATTATTATCATTATAATAATTTAGGCTTTTACTTGCTTAGAATGCCAAAACTAGTCCATATCAGTGTATGTTTAATTATTTATGTATTATGAATTTATATTATAATTAAATAAATCTTTTATGTGTATATAGTATGTCCATGTAGATTTAAAATTCCACCATAGGAAGCATGTAGCATGTATTGAAAGTATGTTATAAAGAGTTATAATGTATAGTATACATGTTTAGGGTTTCAAATGTTTAATATAAAGTGTTATATTAAATCCTGAAATGCTCGATGTATGCTATGGATCAAAAACATGTCTATTGTTTTATAAATTGTTATAAAATTGGTTTAGACATTTAAAATCCATAACAAAGAAAAGATGAATGTTCATCTAGGTTAACAAATAACAACTTGTTTTAATAGTTAAATATGTTGTTATCTTGTAAAATTGTAGTTACAAACTCAACCGGTCTATAATTTTGTCTAAGGCTGAACGTATTTTAGTTGACGGTTTATGAAATACCTCCTACCTAGAGATTATAACTGAATTATTGAGGGTTGTTAACTCGATTTTATGAGCATGCGTGAGCGATGTGAGGTTTTAAAACTGATTTTTCACCTAGACATCGTAGTTTAAAAGAAAATATAAAAGTTATATTTGGAAGATTACCTAGACTTAGGTTGTTTATTAATCGAAAAATACCTAAGTAAATATTTACCCAAAACAAATAGAACACTTTAGTGGA
The DNA here is from genome assembly GCF_027475165.1 of Benincasa hispida. NCBI lineage: Eukaryota > Viridiplantae > Streptophyta > Magnoliopsida > Cucurbitales > Cucurbitaceae > Benincasa > Benincasa hispida. The sequence goes on along the minus strand of NC_143480.1, from coordinate 36,662,531 downwards.
ATATTAAATATATACGATATGTTATTCTTAGTTCTCACGTCGTCCTCAAGATTTCATACCATGAGATCCATGCTCAACTTCATGTCGATTATACCTCGACTGCTCCATTCGGAAAGTGTTTGCATGGATCAATAGTAAGGTGAATAGGGGAAGTCGTTCATTGTAAATGGGTGAAAGATGTATGTCAACATGTCCTGTGGTCTACCCCATTAGTTTAAATTGTGAGATTTCTATGTTGCGCCTGCTTGTTATTTTTATGCGACATAAGATAGTTGTTTTACAACGGCTATCCCCTCGGAGGGTTGTAACATGGGATTCAGAACAATTCAAACTCCAGAAATGGATAGGATTTCTTAGGTTCACTCCCAACCTTGACTCTCCAATTCGGTAGCATCGTTGGGGCCGATCTCTAAAGTCTGAAAATGGAGGGTTACGCTTACAAGAAGTATTTGACTTGATGGAACAAACACATGTGCAGCAGAAGAAAAATGGATCTAAAGTATTCTAATTAGATTAATTACAAAGATAAGCATGCATGCAATAAAACAAGAAAAAAGGGGGAAAAGAATACAACCTTTGTAGTCTTTGAATCTTCTCCAAATCAGCTCCAATCTCCTCACGAACGTTTCGTAAACCACCACGAGAGTCTTCCCGACTATTCTCCGACCTTAAAACAGGATGGTGGAATATGGTGAATGACTAATTTGGACAGAAAAAAGTTAAAGCTTTGAGAGAAAAAGGAATGAGATTATCACATAATCTCATCTAAACCCACTATGGCCGAGAGTTCTTCAAAAACAATAAACCATCTAAAACCACTATGGCCAAGAGTCGTTTCTAAAAACCATTACATGCAAACATGCAACTTTGAGTTTGATGAGAATTTGACACTAAAAAATTCACTAACTCAAAGTGGGATTTAGTGGGACAAGTGTCTTCAAATGAAGACAACACTTAGCCATGCAAAAGTTAACAATTTCCCACTCATAAATGTTAGATCTTTCCACTAACTTGGTCAAAGTTTGACTCTTAAAGTACAAAGTCAACAAATTTGACTTTTTGACTTTCAAAGTCAAAAGTCAACAATTTGACTTCTATTGCATTTTTTTACCTAGTCAACAATTTGACTTCTAATGAAATTTTGACCAATTTCATTTAATTTCAAAACTAATTCTAATAATCAAATTTTAAAAATAAATTAATATTAAATAATTAATTAAACAGTTTAATTAATTCAATTTAATATCAAGTCCAACAAAAATCCCAATTTATATGAATCTCTATTCATAATCTTGATATTTAAATCTTATTTAAATATCTCTTATTTTCTCTCTTTATGTTTAATTCACAAGTAAACAACGGGTTAAATATATCGTATATATTTAACCCTTTGCTCCAAATTCATTCGTTACACTGTTCTAAGGTTTAGTCCGATATGAGCTAGTAGGGGGACCTCATGGACCTACAGATCATAGGCTCTAACGATCTGCAATTAACCAGCTAAACTCTTTAACCTAATTAACCATCATTCGTTAATTATAAGGTCACTCCACTAAAGCCCAGTTGCACTCCCCTCACTATAGATATATCATGTCCACTTGATATAACCATGATTAGTAAGTTAACCCTTCACAGGTTGTTCGTAATAATGGATGGGTCAAAAGATGTTTTACCCTCGAGATTATATCAGCTCCTTAAGTTCCATTGGTCCTCTAATGAACAATTGGTTTGTGATCCAATCCCTAAACCGAGTCTTTCTTGAGCCAATGAGAGGGTGGGGCCCCTTGTTCAAGACCCAAAGTTAGCACTTAAGGGAACAACCTTTCTACTATCTCTAAAAGCGAGTATGAGTAAATTTCGTCTTGCACCCTATGTCCCCAACTATCTACCTGGTCTTACCCCTGAAATGGGAGGCATATTGAGTCGGGACTGTTGAGCCAACCCTCACCCATGCAGATCTAAGTATAATCCCGAATAAACAGGAGTTCATAGTTAGCTCAGGATGAAGGCCAAGTTACCTAGGTCATCACTTAGAAATAGTTAGTCTTAAACAACGTTATAAAGTAAGAGTGACTTATTTCTTGGTCTGATCTTATGCAAACTCATTGCATAGGATGTCCGCATTCCTCATGTCAATACATGAACGAATCAGGATCATTTTGTTCGTAGCACTTTATAACAAATTGTAACAACTACATAGTGGGCCACACCCAATAGTGTTACCAGAATAAGGTACCCAGCCTTATCGTATACTATAGACCAACATGACTGCACTTCGGTAGTATCTATTATAACTCATTAAAGTATCATTATAAATAATGAAATTTGGGTATTACTTTTGCTAAAATTAAAATTGGATTTAAAAGCATTTTACTAATTAGAATATGTTTATAATTTCAGCATGTTGAATTCTTCAATATTACATGCTTCCAATATGTTTAATGGTTATAATTATCCGATATGAAAATCGAACATTAACGTAATACTAGCGAATGATTATTTAGAATTTGTTATAATAGAGGAATGTCCTTAATCTCCCAGTTCATCAACAAACCAAAAATTTTGGAATGCGTATGATAGATGGATTAAAGAAATAAAAAGGCCCAAATCATTATCTTAGCAAATATATTTGATATACTAGCTAAGAAATTCGAGAACATGGCTTCTACCAAAGAAATTATTATTTAGTCAATGTGTTAGGAACGATATTCTCAAAGAAGTTTATAACTATGACATAAAGGATATAACCTTTTTTAATTAACTAATTCTAGATATGTTAGAAGTAATAAACATGAATGTCATAGATGAAGAAACACAAAAAGCACAATAAAGTAAATATGATTTACTTGTCATTGAGACATATTTAGTGAAAAATGATACATTAACCTAGATATTAGATTCAGGTGTCACTAATCATATTTATGCTTTCGCTGAGGAAACTAGTTTCTGGAGATAGCTTACAGAAGGTGAAACAACCTTTAAGGTAGGGACCGAGGAGGTTGTTTAAGCTAAAGTAGTGGGAGATATGCAGTTATTTCTTGAAGATAGATTCATTTTACTTGAAAATGTTTATTACATTTATTCTATTCAGACCTTTGTGGTCCGATGAATGTTGAAGCATGATGAGGGTATGAATATTTCATCACTTTCTTAGATAAAAATTTAAGATATATGTTTATCTAATGCATCATAAATCTAAAACCCTTAAAAAGTTCAAGGAATATAAAACAAAGGTTAAGAAACAATTAGGTAAACAGATTAAAACACTTCGATAAGATTGAGGTGATGAGTATATAGACTTACAATTCCAAAACTATTTGATAGAACACGAAATTTAGTCTCAACTCATAGCACCTGGTACACCTCAATAAAATGGTGTAGCAGAAAAGAGAAATAGAATCTTGTTAGACATGGTTCGTTCGATGATGAGTTATGCTCAGTTGCCTAGTTCTTTTTATGGATATTCAACACAAACTGCAGTGTATATTTTGAACATGATTCCTTAAAAAAGTGTTTCAAAAACACCTTATGAGTAATAGAGAGGACGTAAAGGTAGTTTATGTCACTTTAGGATTTGGGGATGTCCAGCACATGTGTTGGTGCAGAACCCGAAGAAGTTGGAATGTTGTTCAAAAGTATATCTATTTGTAGGCTATCCTAAAGAGACAAAAGGTGGTTATTTTTATAATCCTCGGGAAAATAAAGTATTTGTATAACAAATGCAATATTCCTCGAGGAGAACCACATAAAGAATAATCAACCTCGTAGTAAACTAGTATTAAGTGAGAGGTCAAGAGAAACTATAGAAAAATCAACAAAAGTTGTTGATCAAGCTGGTCCTTTAAAATATTTGTTGATGAAACTGGTACTACACATCCTTCTCAAGATTTGAGAATGCCTCGATGTAGTAGAAGGGTTGTTCGACAGCCTGATCGTTATATGTGTTTAATGGAAACTCAGATTGTCATACCTGATGATGCATTAGAGAATCCATTGACTTTTAAATAGTCAATGGACGATGTGGATAAAGATCAATAGATAAAAGTCATGGGCCTTTAAATGGAGTCGGTGTACTTCAATTCAGTCTGGGAACTTGTAGATCAACAAGAAGAGGTAAAACCTATTGGTTGCAAATAGATCTATAAAAGAAAACGAGACCAAGCTAGTAAGGTATAGACTTACAAAGCTAGACTCGTGGCAAAAGGGTTTGCCTAAAGAGAGGGGGTGGACTATGAAGAAACCTTCTCTCCGGTTTCCATGATCATGAAGGAAATCGGACGTGGGGATTTCCATGAGCAGCAGAATGATCGTTCCAAATTTCATTCGTATATGAACATATACAATTATAATCAAGAAATCGGAAACATACAGGCTATGCACAAAATGAAATTATAGCATGCTTTACTAAACAATCAAGGGAAGAATTCATATACATTTGAAGATTCATCTTTAACACCTTTGATCACGAATGCTCGAACAGACTCCAAGATTACAACACACGAATACTCGAACTTAGCGATCTCCAAAATCACAAACAATCAGAAATCACTACACGAACATTGCGCACTCAACGAATGGCCTCTAAAAATCTCGAACAATGTCGAGTTGAGTACGACACCACCACAATGGTTACCTTGGTATTCTCATGTGAGAATCCAAAAGTTGGGCTCTGTGTGGACTTGGTTAGAGGAAGAGATCGGAGGAACAATCGTGTAAACGATTGAGCAAGTGGGAGATGACAAGATCTATCGTATAGATGATGACCAATCGTTTAGAAAAAGCTCCGCGATCATTTAACAAAAGCTATGCAATCGTTTAGCTAATCGGCCAGCTGAGTGACTATCGTATAGAAACACTCCACAATTGTCTAGTTTCTCTTCAGCTGTCGTTTAGTAAATCGTATTTACTTGACAACCACCGTGAGAAATTTCCGAGAATGGAAACTCTTTCTTCAACCAATACTAAATTTAGGAAAAAATTATTCCTTTTATCTCACCGTTACCATGAAACTACCAATAACCTCCCACTGAATTGGTTATTAGAGAAAAAGAGATAATTATCCAATAATTAATATTATTATAAATATATATGATAACCAACTTACCATACTATATTTATAACCTATAATTTTAATATTTCATCTGATGAAACATATAAACCATAGCTCTTTTTCTATTTCATGGTACTTAATGTAAATCTCATTTACATTAATCTTCCATTTGATGTATCTCATACACCAGACTGATCATATCATATATAATCGAATCACCTCTTGTCAATTTGAACATTTAAAATCATCACCAATAACTGATCCTCAACTTGAATCCATTGAGTTACCAAGGGGACCTTATGGACCTGTAGCTCGAAGCTCCAAAGGTACGTGAATAACTGACTAAACTCTTTTATCACAGGATCCACCATCCGTTAACTACCAGGCACTCTACTAAAGACTGACAGCTGAACTCTCTTTACTACAGATATATTATTTGTCAATCTTAACCAATCAACAGTGCAATAACCCTGCACAGATCGCTCGTAAGTACAGCTCGACCAATAATCGTAATGCCCCTGTAGTTACATCTAACTTCTTAAGTACCACTGATCTCTCTAATGAACATAAGTCATAGTCCTACTATGACTGAGTTCTCTCTTCCAAAGAGAAGCTATGGCCACTATGTTCAAGCCTTGAAATCAACCCTAAAGGGAACAATCTATCTACTTACCCCTCCTTCAGGGAAGAAGTGAATTCTATCTTGTGTAACTGAGTTCCCAGCTCCCAAATTAGACAAGTCTCCAAAAAGGTAGGCATGTTGAGTTGGCAATCTGGCCACTCTCACCCATACTAATCAAAGGACCACCCTCAAAGGCAGAAGTTTCCAAAGCACTTAGGATTGAGGTCATATCACCTATGGTCGTTTAGGTGAGATGTAAGTCTCTAGTATCAATGGCGTTATATACGCAGACTAGCCATCTCGTAGTCCGGTCTTATACAAACTCTTTGTATAGGACACCCCCGTTCGCATGTCTCCACATTGTCAAGATCTACCATCTGTAGTAGTTTACAACAATTGCAAACCTCTACAAAGTAGGCCGTATCTGTAGTGTCACCAGGATCAGGTATCCCTCCTTAATCCTTATACTACAGACATATTTAGGTTATCACTTATGGCATGATCCACTTGTATATCTCATATACATGCTTAACTTTTCATATAATAACCATGGAGCTTTGTTTATTGGATTTGAGTAAATGCCAGATAAAAAAAAAAACTCTTATTTTATTCATAACAATGTGTATAAATTACAAACTACGAGAGTCCGGGAGAATTAGGACAAAAATCCCAACAGATCAAGTCTATTAGAATGAGTCCATTGCAACTTTTTATGATTAGAAAATCTGGCAAATAGATGTCAAGACAACTTTTCTAAATGGCTATCTTGAAGAGAGTATCTATATGTCTCAACTAGGGGGGTTTATTAAAAAATGATCAAGAGAAAAAGGTTTGTAAGCTTATGAGATCCATTTATGGGTTAAAACAAGCACCTCGATCTTGGAATATGAGATTTAACATTGCTATCAAATCTTGTGGCTTTGAACAAAACGTTGGCAAACCTTGCGTTTACAAGAAGATTGTCAACAAGAATGTAGCTTTTTTGGTTTTATATGTTAATGATATTCTACTCATTGGAAATGAAGTAGAAATCTTAGCTGACGTTAAGAGATGGCTAGCATCGCAACTCCAAATGAAGGATTTGGGAGATGCACAGTATGTTCTTAAGATCCAAATAGTTCAGAATCGCAAAAACATAACACTAGCATTATCTCAGGCATCTTATATAGACAAGATGTTGTCAAGATATAAAATGTAAAATTCCAAGAAAAGAATATTACCTTTCAAGCATAGAAGGAACAACATCCTAAAACACCTCAAGAGGTTGAGGTTATAAACGAATTCCATATGCATTGGCAGTTGGAAGTTTGATATATGTCATGTTATGTACAAACCCTGACATATGCTATGTAGTTAGAATTATCAGTAGATATCAGTCCAATCCTGGATATGATCATTGGAGTGCGTTAAAAAATCCTTATATATCTTTGGAGAACAAGAGACTATATGCTCGTGTATGGTGCTAAGGATCTGATTCTTACAGGGTACACTGATTCTAATTTTTAGACCGATATGGATTCTAGGAAATCAACTTTGGGATGGAGGAGCTATAGTATGAAGGAATATAAAGCAAAGTTGTATTGTTGACTTCACCATGGAAGTGGAGTGCGTAGTTGCATGTGAAGCAGCTAAAGAAGCAGTATGACTCATAAAGTTCTTGATCGATTTGGAAGTGGTTCCAAATATGTATTTGCCCATCACCAACTCTCTATTGTGACAACAAGGGAGCAATTTCAAATTCCAAAGAACCCAGAAGCTACAAGAGTGGAAAGCACATCGAGCACAAGTACCATCTCATCAGGGAAATTGTACACCAGGGAGACGTGATCATCACGTAGATAGCCTCAGAAGACAACTTAGCTTATCCTTTTGAAGGAACTCTTATTAAAGAGAGCCAGTGAGTGGAATCAAGATCGTTCCAAACCTATTGTGAAAGAATAAAACATTTACAAATATACAACCACAGTTATGCATCATCGAGTAAATTACAACATGCTTTTCAATTAAAAACAAAGGGAATCGAGTAACATACCTTTGAAGAGCTCTTCTTCAAGTATTCCCTCGGTCTACACCAGTCAAGCGTCCCAAACAACTTGATCACGAGCATGAACGCAACGAACAACTAGTGCAATTCCTCGAACTGTCTGATTCTCAAACCCAATCGAGTAATATTCGATTCTCGACCCTCGAACAACAATACTTGACACTACCACTCGATTGCCTTGGTATTCTCGGTGTGAGAATCCAAGAGGTGTGGGCTCTGTGTGAATTTGGTAGAGGAAAGAAGGATGTATATGATTGAGTTATCTGATCGAGTAAGTGGGAGAAAGACTTAGTCGATTGTATAGACTAGGTACTCAATCGTTTAGTAAATGGGAGGCAGTCGTCTAGTAAACTCGCTTGTCGTTCACTCCCTCAAAGGGCTATCGTATAACTTTTCTTTTCTCTCAATCGAATGTAATGCCATTTGAAAAAATGAAAACATTTTTCCTTTTATTCATCAGTTATTAAAACTTATCAAAAGTTCCTACTTGCAATCGGTTAATGAAAAAAAGAATAACCACAAAAAATGATCCTATAATTGTTTTATTATAAATAAATATAATAACTAATTTATCATATTATATTTATAACATATAGTTTTACTATCACATCATATGTAATATATAAACCATAGTTCTTTTCTCCTTTATGACATTTAATATAAATCATATTTATATGAATTCCTCCAATCAATGTATCTAATACATCAAATCAATTATATCACATATAATTGAAACAATTTAATTATATCATATATAATCAAATTCCCTCTTGTTAATTTGAACATTTCAAACTAACCCAAAAACTGATTCTCAACTTGAATCCATTGAGCTACCAAGGGGACCTAATGGACCTATAACTTGAAGCTCCAACAGTACGTGAATAATTGACAAAACTCTTTAATCACGATATCCACAATTCGTTAACTACCGGGCACTCCACTAAAGACCAACAAATGCACTCTTCGCATTACAGATATATTTCTATGTCCATTGGATATAACCAATTAATAGTACGATGACCCTTCACAAATAGCTCGTAAGTATAGTTGGGCCAATTTATCATTTTGCCCCTGTAGTTACATCTAACTCCTTAAGTACCACTAATTCCTTTAATGAGCAATACATTATAGTCTTACTATGAGTGAACACTTCTCGAGCCATGAGAAGGTGTGGCGCCACATTGTTCAAGCCCCGAAATCAGCCCTTAAGGGAGCAATCTATCTACTTACCCCTGCTTCAGGGAACGGGTGAATTTCATCTTGTGTAGCTGAGTTCCCAGCTCCCCAATCAGACGAATCCCCAAATTGGTAGGTTTGAGTGGACGATCTAGCCACTCACGTCCATGCAAATCAAAGAACCACCCTCATAGGCAGGAGTTCCCAACTCACTCAGGATTAAGGTCATGTTACCTATGATCATCCTAGTAAAATGAAAGTCTCTGTCATGAACGACATTTTATATAACAAGACTAAACATTTCGTGGTTTGATCTTATACAAACTCCTTTGTATAGGATACCCCCACTCACATGTCTCCACATGAATGATCAAGATCAGACCATTTGTAGCACTTTACAACACTTGTAATATCTACAAAGCGGGTTGTATCCGTAGTGTCACCAGGATAGGGTTTCCCTCCTTTATCCATATACTAAAGACTATTTAGGTTATCACTTAAGGCATGATCCACTTGTATGTCTCCACATACATGCTTAAGTTACAATGATAATTAGGGATCTAAGTTTATTGGTTTGTGGTTAATGAAACTAAAATATCTCATATTTCATAGACAATAGTGAAGAAAATATCTCATATTATTACATAAAAAATGTTTGTTCATACACGTGTTTACAAACTATAGGACCTTACGAGATTTAGGGCATCAACCCGAAGACCTTTTACAAAGGCCCTCTCGGTTAAAGTGTTCAAGGGTGGGACTAGGACTACGAGAGGGGAGAAATACTGTGTATCTGATGCCCTAGTTTGTTGCATTTATTCTCTCATACTCGACATTGTATATATTTGTATAGATTAAATCCACTACAGTTTTAGTTCAAGTAGGAGTTTGTTTGGTTGTATGTCCTAAAACTCGCAATTTGTAATACTAAACATATTTTATTTGCAATAAAGATGTTATTAACTGTTTATTCAATAAAATTGTTATTAAATATGTAAATTACACTTGTAAAGACTAAATTCAATAAACTAAGATCCACGACTATTACATGAGTACTTGGACTTTGTGTGGAGACATAAAGATGGATCAAGTTCGAGTAAATAGCCAAAACGGTCTATAGCATACGAATAAGATTGAGTATTTTATTTTGGTAACACTATCGGATGCAGCCTACTTTGTATTTAGTATAAATGATGTGATCTTGAATCGTTTGTATGAAGACATGAGAGTGCGGGCGTCCTATGAAAAGAGTTTGTATAAGATCGGACCAAGAAATACGTCACTCTTACTTTATAATGTTATTTACTATTTAAGACTGATTGTTTCAAAACGATGATCTAGGTTACTCGACCTTAATTTTGAACTAACTATGAACTTCTCTTTATTCGAGATTATCCTTAGATTTGCACCGATGAGAGTTGACTCAACAGCGGCGGCTCAATAAGCCTCCCAATTCATGGGTAAGATCGAGTAGATAGCTGGGAGCATAAGGTGCAAGATGGAATTCACTCCTACCACTTTTAGGTATAATGGAGAGGATGTTCTCTTAAGTACTAATTTTCAGGTCTTGAACAAGCGGCCCCACCCTCTCATTAGCTTGAGAGGGACTCGATTTGGTGATTGAATCAAAAACCAATTATTCATTAGAAGATCAGTGTGACTTAAGAAGCAAGATGTAATCTCGGGGGTAAAACAACATTTGACCCAGCCTTATTACAAACAACCTGTGAAGGGTTGACTTACTGATTATGGATAAATCAAGTAGACAGAAATATATCTACATTGAGGGGAGTGCAACTATTGAGCTTTAGTGGCGTGACCCAATAGTTCGCGAATGTTAATTAAATCAGTTTAAAGAGTTTAGTTGATTGATCTCGAATTGTTGGAGCTCATGATTTGTAGGTCCATTAGGTTCTCCTACTAGCTCACAAATGGATTAAACCTTAAAATAGAGTAATGAGTTTAATTTGAAACGTTCAAATTCGAATTAAAGGAAGTAGTAATTATATACGATATAATTACACGTTTAACTATAGTATTATACGAGATTGGAGAATTGGATAATATTTAAATTTGATTTAAATATTGATTGCATGAACAGAGATTCATGATTGTGGAATTAGTGTTTTATTAATTTAATATTGGATATTAAATTATTTTAGTTAATTAAATTGTTTAATTTATTAAATAAATTTTATTTAAAATTAATTATTTGAATTAATTTTATTTAAAATTTAAAATTTTATTTTTATGAAAATAAAAATTTCAAAATTTTATTTTTTATTTTAATTTTCTGAAAATTAAAATAAACTAAATTAAAAAAGGAAAAGAAAATTTGAATTTTTTTTGTTTTGAAAATTAATTTTTTTTAATTGAAAAATCCATTTAATGGATTTTTCCAACATTTGACTCACAATTCCATCAATTAATTCAAGTAGGTGGTGTCTTCTTTTTGTCGATTTGGATTGCATGAAAGAGGAGAATAAAACTCAGCTCATTCAATTGAGATTCATGGTCATGCAGTTTTAATTTCTAGTTTTGGAGAAGTAGGAAGATGGTCTTTTCTCTCTAACTAAAAAATTAGAAAAAAGTTTCCTCTCTAAATTTCAAAAATTCAACTTATTTTCCATCCCACAATTTAATCTAAGGTCCAAAAGAATAGTAGGAAAGATCAAGTGGTGGTCTACAATACTTTTGGAGTGAAGATTCAAGCTGAATTCGTGGATTGAAGAAGTTCTTCAAAGGTACGTTTAGAAACTCTCTTTTTACCTTATGAACATGCTTTCTTAGATGCTAAAATTGATGAGTTAGAGTACTTAATGATCTTGATTTCTTTTGCTAATTGCATGCTAACTCCAACAGTGAAGCTGCTAAGGAAGCTGTGACTCAGGAAGTTCTTAACTGATTTGGAAGTGGTTCAAGATATATCTAAGCCCATCACCCTTTGTTGTGATAATAATGGTATTGTGGTTAATTCTCGAGAGCCTAGGAGTCACAAGCGCAGAAAGCACATAGAATGAAAATATCATCTCATTCGGGAGATGGTGCATCGAGGAGACGTGATGTCACACCTCCTCCCAGATTACCCTCTTAATTTGAGAGAGGATATGACCATGGTAGTTACTAGCCCTACTGCTAGCACTTACCACCTTAGCCTTCCAATCTAAATGCCAACCTGTTAAACATTAATAATGTATGCAGACAGTATGCCTCCTTAAGGTTCTACATAATATTTTATAAACACATGCATACAACAATGACATAACATATAAGGGAAAAATATCCACAAATGGGCCTAAACAACTCTAACAAAGTCCTAGTCCCTCTCTAAACATGTGTACATACACAGACCATCAACCTAAGTCTTCTTAATAAGTCGAGCCTTTCAGTGGCAAGCAGCAACAGGATCAACTTTGAGGAATCTGACCGCTACCTGAAAAGGGGAAATACAGAAAATCTGTGAGCTAGTAGCCCAGTGAGTGACTATAGAATCATACATCATGTATTACATCACTATAAACATGTAGGTATACTAATGAGTATCTCAAGAAACTTTCTCTAAATATAGCTTTAAACCATTCTTGGACATCATTAAACATCATTATTCCTTAGTTGAGAACGAGCCTACAACGCTCTAGTTCCCAACGTCTATTACCGGCCAAGAGACCCATACTTCAGCCTCTCTTTGGTGGTGTATGGCCTAGGAGACCTATACTTCGGCCTCTCATTCAGAACTACCTACGTGCACGTGGAGTTTTCTAAGTACCGTCAATACCTTAGGTACTATTACCTAGATACCTTCTCCAAGTCCTTCAGTATAAGGTTATTTCGTAGCATCAAGTTAAGTTTCATTGCATGCCATTTACACAAGAACTCATTCTATCATAACCTTCCTTTAGGAAGCATCTTTCAACATTAGAAACTTAACTTTTGTAATGATTTCACAACAGACCTTTGCCTGTGTTAAACATATACAAGTCGGGCAAGATATGTTAAGTTATTCATTAACCATTTGTTGCTTGAGGGAGTATAAATTGACCATTAACATCATTGTAACTTACTTGGCCTTATATGCATTAGTATTGAAAACATTAAGTTCACTTAGTCACTCACAGCTCATCGGAGCTCTTAACGGTTTATACGCCTCTCCTAGCTCTTCTTGGCCTGAAAGGACATAATTCCCGATTAAACTACTTAGAATTCTTAGCAAAATACCTCAAATAGTTCATTTACTAATGGAAAATCAACAAAGACATCATTACTAGCGAGATAATCATCATGAGGGAATTCATCCTCATGAGCGAGATCCTCATTATGAGTGAGATCAAGATTTTCCTAGCAACACTTTCATCCTAGCGATACTCATCTCCTCTAACAAGCTTTGCTTCCTCACCAGCGAGATTCAGCCCTCATTTCTAGTGAGATTTCCTCCTTGAGCAAGATCCTCATCACAAAATCAGCGAGATTATCATCCTGAGCGAGATCCTCATCCTCCTCATCTCGCTCTCGCTCTCCACGGTGAGTTGTTTGCTTGTTCTTCCCAAGCAGCTGTCTGCTTCTGCACAAATTCTCTGTTTCAACTTCAAAAATTCATAGCTCAAAATCCAGAACTCTTTTCAAGAAACTTCCTTCTACAAACTTATTTAGAATTGAGTTATCTTTCTTACCTTAAGCCAAAAATACCTTATAGTTTTGCCTGAAGTTTCCAATCTTCACCTCGAGCTTTGATTAATCCGAGATTCTGCCTCCTCTACAAATTCTTCACTTTTTGTTCTTCTCCTCTTGCAATCTTCCTCTAGCAAGAAAACTTCGAAAACTAGATTCTCCCAGCTTTCAAATGGCACTGATTTCACTAAATTTGCTCATGCCAATTACCGAAACCAAGCTTTTGAATTTCCCCTTTCTTTTTATCTTCCTGCCACCTCCCGAGTTCAAGGATTAAACTGCCACGTCACTCCCTACTTAGTGCCTCTAGCCAAGAGCTTCCTCATTTAATATGTTTTTCTTTTCCTTTCTCCACAACTCCTATAAATAAACATAGATTTCCAATTGTTAAGTACTTAATGTAACATTTCCTTGACTAGACATGCTTATCTAGGAAACTTAGAGTTTGGGGTTTACTCGTGATCGTCACGCAGATAGCTTCGAAGCACAATGTTGCTGATCTGTTTACAAAACCCCTCCCTCATGGCTAAGGTGTTTAAGGGTCACCTGTAAAGTATGGGACTACGGAACATATCACATTTAGTCTAAGACAAGTGGGAGATTTTGTACTGGGCGCATATTATGCTCTAGTTAATGTTTTTGTGTGTATTTTTATTAGTATGACTTTTATATTGTACACCCCACTAGCCTTAGGACAAGTGGGAGATTGTTGGGGTTGATGACCTAAATCTCATGGGTTTTATAGTTTGTAATTGTATTGTACAAATAGTTTTATTTCTTTAATAAAATATGAGATATTTTATTTTACAATTAGTCGCATTAACCCAAAAACCAATGAACTAACATCCAAGGTTATCTTCTGTAGCTTAAACATGTATGTAGAGACATACAGGTGGATCATGTTTAAGTGATAACCTAAATGGTCTGTAGTAGATGGATAAGGATGGTTACCTTTTCCTGGTGACACTATGAATACGACTCGCTTTGTAGATGTTATAATTGTTGTAAAGTACTACAAATGATCTGATCTTGATCATTCATGTAAAGACATGTGAGTGAGGGTGTTCTATATAAAGGAATTTGTATAAGACCGGACTACGAAATGATTAGTCTCATTATATACCGCCATTAATAATAGAGATTTACGTTTCACCAGGATGACCATAGGTGACATGACCTGAATCCTGAGTGATTTGTGAACTTCTGCCTATGAAGGCAATTCTTTGATTTGTATGGGTGAGAGTGACCAGATCGCCAACTCATAAGCCGGGGATTCTTCTGATTAGGGAGCTGGGAACACAACTAATGATTATCGAGGTAGGTAGATAACTTGCTCCCTTAAGGGATGATTCTGGGGTTTGAACAATGTGGCACCACACCATCTCTTAGCCCGAGAGGGGTTGTCATATTTGGACTATGACTTATTGTTCATTAAAGGGATTAGTGGTATTTAAGGAGTTAGATGTAAATACAGAGGCAAAACAGTAATTTTGGCTCAACTGTACTTACGAGCAATTTGTGAAGGGCCATTGCACTGTTGACTGGTTATATCCAATGGACACAGAAATATATTTGTAGTGCAAAGAATGCAGCATTCGGTCTTTAGTGGAGTGACCGGTAGCCGAAGATATTGGATGTTGAATAATTTAATCAAAGGAGTTTCATTAACCATCAAGTACCATTGGAACTTTCAATCTATAGGTTCATAAGTAGAGATGTCCAATTTTTCCATGGGGACGGGGCGGCTGTCCCCACCCCGATTAACTTCTACATATTTATTTAGTATAGTTATTTAATGTTGTGTTATTATTATTATTATATAAATATTACATTTAAATTTCAAATTGATTATTTATTGTGAAAGATAATGAATATGTTTAAATTTAGATTAAATATGTGAATAATTTGATTTATATTTATTTTTTTTACTAAAAAATTAATTAGCTATTTTAGATCAAAATTTGAGTAATTTATCTTTAAATTCAAATTTTCATCTAAAACTAAACATAATAAACAATTTAGTGATAAATTTAATTATTTAATTAAAATATGCTCGCATTAATGATTTAAATTAATTAGTTTTTTACAAAAAAAAAATAACGGGAAAAAATTTCCTGCAGGGAACCCGATCCCCACGAATTCCCACAGAGAATCCCCATGGAAAATTTTATGGGAATGGGGAATGAAATGGGAAACAGGGACGGGGATGGGGAACGACATCCCCGCCCCCACCCCGCCACATGGACATCTCTATTCATAAGGTCCCCTCCATAGCTCAATATGGATTATTGAGAATTAATTTTGGATTAATTTGAATTGTTCAAATTAATTGAGGGATTAATTATATGTGATATATCTAATTTAATTTAATTATATGTGATATAATTAATATAATGTATTTGATACATTATAATATAAAATTTATTTTAGAAGAATTAAGTATTTGAATATGATTTAAATACTTATTATATGGATGAGATTCATATAATTAAATTGAATATGAATTGGATTTATATTAAATACCATGTATTATTGAGAGAATTAATAACGATAGGTTATATTGTATTTGATACAATATAAAAAAAATATAGGTTATGTGTTATATATGATATAACATATATATATATATATATACTAACTTTTTATATGTATATATAACTATATGTTATATGTATGTATGTATATGTAATAGTAGTAATAATAATAATTTATTTAAATAGTATTTGGTTTAATTTAATTTTGTTTTTTCAAAATTAAAGGGAGGGAAATAACTTCCCACCCCTTAATTCTCTGTCAGTTAGTGACGTAGTTAGTGGGTAGTTTTTGTTAGGAATGTCCTAGAACTTGTAGTTCGTGTTAAACATTCTATTTATCAATAAAATATTATTGAGTAATTTATTCAATAAAGTTGTTGATTTTGCATTCTATTATGAAAATCCAATAAACATATTCATGGCTATAGTATGAATACTTTAACTTTATGTGGTAACTTAAACATGATCAAGTTAATAGTATTACAGCCTAAATGGTCTAATAAGTACATGAATGAAATTGGGTATCTCATCCTGATAACACTATTGAATGCAGCCCATTTTGTAGGTAATAAAAATGGTGTGATCCACAGATCATTCATGTAGAGACATGTGAGTAGAGGCATCCTATGCAGTGAGTTTGCATATAGACTAGACCACAAAATAGTCACTTTTCTTTATCATGATCGTTTACTGTTAAAACTGACTATTTCATTTTAAGTAACCTAGTTAACTCGATCTTAATCCTGAGCTAGCTATGAACTCCTGTTTTTTCTGGATGTGAAACCCGGATTTCCATTAATCCTACTTAAGCAGGTGGCTAAGGAAATTTCTAAGTGTTGAATAGATTTTCCTTGAGTAGTTATGAGTTAAGCTTTAATTGATGAAAAATTGGCTAAGTGTTGGACTAGGCATTGCTATGCATTGGCCATAAGATCTTAGAGAGATTACTTAGGCAAAAGGAGAAGAAAAAGTGTGAATTTGGAAGCTTGACTTTTGGGAAAAACTTGAAAAATTGGCTAAGTATAAACCTATATGTTGGATGCGTTGGATGCAGTGGATGATGGATGCGTTGGATGCGATGGATGCGTTGGAAGGGTGGTATGCGTCCATACGGCTGAAGGAAGAAAGTTTAAAGTGATGTGTTGGAAGGTTGGGATGGCACGAGGGTCGGCTGTGCAAAAGGTATACAGACGCAAGGGTAGGGCATGCGCTGAAGGGTGGCATGCGTCGATGCCAGCGCCCATGCGTCGAGCGGCCGAGCGAGCCCTGCGAGCGATGCTAAGCGCCCATGCTGAGTGAGCCCATGCGTTGAGGCCAGTGCCCATGCGTCGAGCGGGCCAAGCGTTGCCAAACGCCCAGCCATGCGTCGAGCAGGCCAAGTGCTGCCAAGCATCCAGCCATGCGTCGAGCGCCCATGCGTCGATGCGGTTGAGCGAGTGTACGTCGATGCGGCCAAGCGCCCATGCGAGCAATGCGTTGATGATGAGTGAGCCATGCGTTGATGCTAAGCCAACACGTTGGAGCTGTACGACTTTGCGATGCGTTGGAGGTTGGTGATGGCTTGCACGATGGATGTGTTGGATAAAGGCCAAGCGATGGGCTAGGTTAGACACATGGTGGTTGGCTCGTACGATGCTTAAGGCTTGTGATGACTGAGTGAGTTGGGTTGCAATGGTGTTGTGTTGAAAATCAAGGGAAACCAAGGGTTACTATGCATTGAGTTCATACTATGCGTGAGAATAAGATTATGTGATCGGGATGGTCAGGGGGTCAATAGACCTAGTGCCTGAGCCCATAAGAAAAACCTCACAGGATGGTCAGGGGACACGAGAAGTCTAGTTCCTAAGCCTGTGGGAGGATCCTCGTATGGGATGGTCAGAGGGTCGACGAGCCTAGCTTCTGAGCCCAAGAGCAGGGAGCTATGTGCACATAGGAGATAGAGGGAACGTAAAGAGTAAGCGTTGTAACTAGTAGCAGTTATCTATCTATCGTGTGTGTAGGTAGACAACATACTCATTCTAGTTAGTTATCGGTTTAGCTATCTACTGTGCGCGTAGATAGAGGTGAGAACAGACTCACTCAAGGCGGAGTTTTGGAATGTAACCTCATATTCGTGATATGCTTGTTATTTATGAGTTGAAATAGACTCTAGAAGTTGCTTACCACTCACTGAGCTTTGTTAAGCTCATTCTGTTATTTCATGTTTTTCTTCCTAGGTAGCGAAAGGTGAGGAGTTCCAGGGTGCTACTAAGGTCAAGGTCTGCCATAAGCCACAGTTACACTTCCAGAGGGTTTTATAGTTGTTGTTGTAACCTTGTTGTTAAGTCTTAGAAGTTGTATAAACGTTACATTGTATAATATAAAATGGGCCTAAAAGGAATTCTGCTGTATATGAGTTATATCTTGGTATCAGAGTTATTTCCGCAAGAGTTATTAGGCAGTAAGTGTCAACCAAAGGGTTGATAATTGTTGTAGTCACGCCTTTTCCTAGGCTAAGAGGGTGGTCTGGGGCGGGGTGTGACAGCTTGGTATCAGAGCTTAAGTTTCTTGGACAATTGAGGAATTAGTCATACCAGCTTAGTATCAAAGCATAAATGCTGGGAAAGGTTGAGATTAAGTTTATACTAGTTTAGTATCAAAGTATATGTTCTTGGAAACCAGAGGGCTGAATTAGAAAGACCTGAGGTTTGAGCTTAGTAAAACCAGAGGGAAGTGTGGTAGAGTAAAGGTTTAAAGAGAAACCTAAGAATTAGTCAAAGTGAGACTAAAAAGAATGGCAGATGTGACATGACCTAGTAGGCAACCGGAATTGGAACTCACAACACTACCTGAAGATCTACCGAGGAAGGTAAGTATGAATTTAAGTTATTCTCATTTAGTATTTGAGATAGAAATGTTTATGTTGTAGATAGTTTGGTTCAACATCTAGCTTAGAGATGGCTAGGTGAGGTATTGTTGGACAAACTAAGAAATTTGATATCAGAGTAGCGCAGTGGAAACATAGTAATAGATAAGTTTATAAGAGGTTACAACAGTGGTTGTTGTGGAACCTTAAACCGGAGTTAGTTTGAGTAAATTTCGAGGACGAAATTTTCTTAAGGGGGAAGTAAATGTGAAACCCGGATTTTCATTATTCCTACTTAAGCAGGTGGCTAATGAAATTTCTAAGTGTTGAATAGATTTTCCTTGAGTAGTTTTGAGTTAAGCTTTAATTGATGAAAAATTGGCTAAGTGTTGGACTAGGCATTGCTATGCGTTAACCATAATATCTTGGACAGATTACTATGGATGCGTTGGAAGGGTGGTATGTGTCCATACGGCTGAAGGAAGAATGTTGAAAGTGATGTGTTGGAAGGTTGGGACGGCACGAGGGTCGGCTGTGCAGAAGGCATATAGATGCAAGGGTAGGCGAGGACGCGGGCAAGGCATGCGCTGGAGGGTGGCATGCGTCGATGCCAGCACTCATGTGTCGAGCGGCCGAGCGAGCCCTGCGAGCGATGCTAAGCGCCCATGCCGAGTGAGCCCATGCGTCGAGCGGGCCAAGCGCTGCCAAACGCCCAGCCATGCGTCGAGCAGGCCAAGCGTTGCCAAGTGCCCAGCCATGAGTCGAGCGCCCATGCGTCGATGCGGTCAAGCGAGTGTACGTTGATGTGGTCAAATGCCCATGCGAGCGATGTGTTGATGATGAGGGAGCCATGCGTTGATGATAAGCCAATGCGTTGGAGCTGTACGACCTTGCGATGCATTGGAGGTTGGTGATGGCTTGCACGATAGATGCGTTGGATAAAGGCCATGCGATTGGCTAGGTTGGACGCATGGTGGTTGGCTCATGCGATGGTTAAGGCTTGCGATGACTGAGTGAGTTGAGATGCGATGGTGCTATGTTGAAAATCAAGGGAAACCAAGGGTTGCTATGAGTTGATACCCGAGCTAGTGGTATGCATTGAGAAGGGGTGTTGGTCATCACCCTAGTGAACGCATATTAAGTGGAATGGATGCATAAGAAGAAGACGTCATCCTAACATGAGTCGAGCGCCCATGCGTCGATGCGGTCAAGCGAGTGTACGTTGATGTGGTCAAATGCCCATGCGAGCGATGTGTTGATGATGAGGGAGCCATGCGTTGATGATAAGCCAATGCGTTGGAGCTGTACGACCTTGCGATGCATTGGAGGTTGGTGATGGCTTGCACGATAGATGCGTTGGATAAAGGCCATGCGATTGGCTAGGTTGGACGCATGGTGGTTGGCTCATGCGATGGTTAAGGCTTGCGATGACTGAGTGAGTTGAGATGCGATGGTGCTATGTTGAAAATCAAGGGAAACCAAGGGTTGCTATGAGTTGATACCCGAGCTAGTGGTATGCATTGAGAAGGGGTGTTGGTCATCACCCTAGTGAACGCATATTAAGTGGAATGGATGCATAAGAAGAAGACGTCATCCTAACATGTGGCTTGTTGAGAAGAAATCTTAAGCCTTAAGAATTTGAGGTGGAGGCATGAGAAGACATGCAAAAATTGGTCTCATGCATTGGCAATGTAGAAGAAGGACGCCCAACATTGCATGGATCAAACCTTGCATTGGTAGACACATCAAGCAAGAGGTGGAAGGGGTTGGAGGTTGGAAATCGCTAAGGGTAACACTTGAGGAGAAGGTGTCGACCTTGGAGGACCTTTGGACGCCTATAAATAGGGCTAAGGACTTCATATGAGGATTAAATTCTCTTCAAAGGACATAAAGAAGAGTTTATTGGGAGGAGGCTATGCGTTGATGGTAAGACCATGTGTTGGTCAAGAGATTCCAAGAGGGGAGATGCTGTAGAACAGAAAAGTCAGAAAGTAACATCAACTTGGGAAGAGAAGTTCTCCCAGAATACTCGTGCGTTTGATGTGATTCTAAATCCATATGAAATTTAAAAGAGTCTAGTTTTCATGGTGGGACTGCTGGAGAAGAATCTTCAAGGAATCGGGCTGGAGAAGCAGGACAAGACCGAAGGGTCGAGCTGTTGGGTAAGCTGGGCCAGTCTTAATTTTTTTAGGTTTTCGGCCAAACCACGAGAATTTAGGTGCTAAGATTTTGAGGTAAGCTTCCTGAGACAGTTTATAGCATATTTGTAGAAGGAAGTAACTCGAGATAAATCCTAGAACTATGAGTAGTTTGAGCTTTAAGTTGAATCTGGAATTTAGGATTCAAAAGAGGAGCTCGAGAAGACCAAGAAACTTCTAGAAAGAAAAGTTCCTAAACGACTAAGGTGAGTGGTACTTTCCTTTAAGTATTAAATCATATCTTTTAGAGTAATTGTATATGCTTATGTTATGAATGAGTATCTAGCATGAGAATGAGATTATGTGATCGGGATGGTCAGGGGGTCAATAGACCTAGTGCCTGAGCCCGTAAGCAAAACCTCACAGGATGGTCAGGGGACACGAGAAGTCTAATTCCTAAGCTTGTGGGAGGATCCTCGTATGGGATGGTCAGAGAGTCGACGGGCCTAGTTTCTGAGCCCAAGAGCGGGGAGCTATGTGCACATAGGCGACAGAGGAAACGTAAAGAGTAAGCGTTGTAACTAGTAGCAGTTATCTATCTACCGTGTGTGTAGGTAGACAGCATACTCATTCTAGTTAGTTATCGGTTTAGCTATCTACTGTGCACATAGATAGAGTTGAGAATAGACTCACTCAAGGCGGAGTTTTGGAATGTAACCTCGTATTCGTGATATGCTTGTTATTTATGAGTTGAAATAGACTTTAGAAGTTGCTTACCACTCACTGAGCTTTGTGAAGCTCATTCTGTTATTTCATGTTTTTCTTCCCAAGTAGCGAAAGGTAAGGAGTCCCAGGGTGCTATTAAGGTCAAGGTCTGCCACAAGCCACAGTTACACTTCCGGAGGGTTTTACAGTTGTTGTTGTAACCTTGTTGTTAAGTCTTGGAAGTTGTATAAACGTTACATTGTATAATATAAAATGGGCCTAAAAGAAATTCTGCTGTATATGAGTTATATCTTGGTATCAGAGTTATTTCCGCAAGAGTTATTAGGCAGTAAGTGTCAACTAAAGGGTTGATAACTGCTGCAATCACGCCCTTTCCTAGGCTAAGAGGGTGGCCTGGGGCGGGGTGTGACACGGGATCATCCTTTGATCTGCATGGGTGAAAATAGTCTAACAGCACTGCTCAATAAGCCTTCCATTTGGGGGATAAGACGGAGAATAGTTGGAGACATAGCCCTGCAAGATGGAATTCACTCCTACCCGATTTAGGGTTAGTAGATAGGTTGTTCTCTTTAGTACTAATTCCAAGTCTTGAACAATTGGGGCCCGCCTTATCATGATAGAGAGAGGACTTGATTTATAAGTATTATAAATCAAATTGTTCATTAGAGGGTTAGTGGGAACTTAAGGAATGAGATGTATTCACAGGGGTAAAATGGTGAACTTGACCCAACTGTGATTATGAACAACCTTTGAAGGATCGACTTACTGATCATGGTTATATCATGTGGACATAATATATCTACAGTGGGGGGAGTTCATATATGGGCTTTAGTGGAGTGACCCATTAATTAATGAATGAGGGTTAATTTAATGTAATGAGTTTAGAATAGCATAATAAGTTAATTTGAAACGTTCAAATTAGAATTAAATAGAATAAGATAATTTATATTTAAATATGATTTAAATATATGAAGGTGGATTTGTGTAAAATTAATTTAATATTTGATATTAAATTAATTAGAATTAATTCAATTATTTAAATAATTATTTATTAATTTAATTAGAAAATTAATTTATAAAATTAATTTTACAAAATTAATAATATTGTCAATTTTAAAATCAAATTGATTTTTAGAAATCATTTGGGTTTGGAAAAATGACACAAAATAGAAAGTTGGTTTTTTCCATTATCATCTTCAACTTGTTCACACCAAACGCACTAAGTTAGGCTTCAATAACTTCAAGCATAAGTTGCATCTCTTGCAGCCACCTTCTTTACATGATAGCCTGCAATAAATAAAGAAGAATGGGGTAGAATTGAGGCATGTGATGACATGCAGAAATGCATGCCATCTTAGTCCTTTTACTTAAAATTATGAAAGTTGTTAGGCAGAAATTGCGTCGATCGTGCTAGGAATTCATGAGAAAAAGAGTTTGCGTCGATCAGCATGTCGAATCTCAGCTAACCCATTACTTTGCGTTAATTATGCGTTCAATGTTCTATTTTTGTAGCCAATGCAGGAAATGAACGCAAACGCGAAAACCGGGCCATCGCATAGACGACCGCATGCGGAGAAACATTCCATCACAAGACAAACGTATCAATCAATGCATGGATGTTGCGGTAATCAGTCGTATGCGTCCATCGCATGGGAGTTGCGCTCATCAAGCGATTACGGTCATCATGTAGAGTTGCGGTGTTAAGCAAATGCGGCCATTGAATGATCGTAGCTACGCGACAATGCATTCTAATGGGATCAACGCAAGGTAGGTGGAATGAACACATCAATGGATCTACCTCGAGAAAATCCAAAGCTGATGTTGACATTTCACCTACCACGCCGTTAGTGGCAGAGGTTTAGAAAGGACAAACGCGCCGAACGTCAGACTCAGAGTAGCCCAATTGATGTTGTTGACGATCCAAGCTCCAAAAATAGAAGTCGATGAGCTGAAATTCATTTTATCCAGGGTTTTCGCCCAAGGTGGAATCCAAGGTTTTCGCCTGAGGTTTGCCTGGGGCGGACCCTTGTGATCCAGACAAAATGCGTGAGAAGACGCTGAGAGTTCTTCACCTCCTTCATCCATTCCGAGTGACGACCGGAGCTAGATCTCGAGAGGGTCAGCTCCTCCGCCCATCCATGGCACCACCGGCAGCCTTGACGCATATTCGCTGGAAGCAAAGCTTTGCTTCCAGCCAATCATTTCTTTTTCCTTTCTTTTCCTACATTGTATTGTATGACATTTTGGAATTAAGAAATTAATACAATTTATTTTCAATGCACTTCTCTGTTTCCTTCAACTCCATCTCCATCTTCTTTGCTTAGCATCTTTACTTTCATTGCAACACTTACTGGGATTACTTGGGTATTGCATACTTAGTCATGTGGATTAGGAATATGAAGCATGTAGCAACCTACCGAGAGGTATGCGTTGCGTGAGTGTGTGAGTAACCTTATTTTCTTAGTGTGAAGCTGCGGCAATGCTTGTTTATAGGCTAACGCAATGCTTGTCTATGAGTAAAGTCAACAACAACCAACTGCTCGAGAGGGTAAATGGTTGGTCGCATTAAGCATTGTTTGCATTGTTCACTAGGGATAGTAACAACCTTGCATCAATCAAGTTCATGCGGTTATCTTGTCCTATGAGCGCATCATTCATCATTTAGGCATACTTGAGATAGTAGTCTAAAACCAAAATCTAAGACTCGAGAGAGCGGATTGGAACACATAGGAAAGAATGGGGATCTTAGAGATAAGCTTTGTTTGTCAACACTGCATCACATGCACCCTAGGAATAGGAATGATATTATGTGGTCGCATATTTGTGTGGATGTCATTTTGTCATCGCATAAATAGGAATAGAGGCTTATGTGTAGACCCTGTAGACTTAGCACATATATCGCATGCGTTCTAGCATTAGAAGCCGTAGCATTCGCACCGAGAGGTGGTTTACTATTGTATGTGGGTTGCATGATTTCATGGATTGCGTTGACTAGGGTTGCCCTTGCGATCACTCTTAAGTTTTGCAATGAAAACATCTCCCCATTTTATCTATTTTCCCACACATTTATTTTCATGTCAAGGTTTATTGCATCTCTACCTTTCATGCATATTCTCATTGCATTGTCTGATAGATAGGAGTAGGACTAGGATTAACTTAGCAACATCCCCTTTATTCTTTTATTCAACCGCCACATGCACATCACTGCAAACATATAATTACAAGTCCTTGTGTTCGACCTCGAATTACCCAAGAAACTTGCGTTCATGTTATATTTGGCGTGAGCGCAAGAAAACTTGTGGCAGGACGCATGGTCATTGCATACATTCGTTAATGAAATTTTCATTCCAACGCATGACCATCGACGCATGACTATCAATGCATATCTTAGGAACATGCATCGCATAATGCGTCCACGGGATTTTGGTTGTCGAGTAAAAATTGACTTCCAATTTTCTCGCACCAAGTTTTTGGCACCATTGTCGGGGACTTGGCAACTAAATGTTTGTTAAGTTTTGTGTCTCTATGAGCAAACTTTTTATCTTGGGTGTATTGCAGTTTGTGCGACCAGGTTGCAAATAATATTGAAGTATAGGCGATGCGATGAAAGTCAGTATTGACCCTAAGGTAGAAGGGCAATCAGTCGCAAAAGAGCCGAAGGAAGTTCTAAGCTCATGGTGGCCAACATGCGCCCAACAATTGCCGGAAGTTCCAATGGTCAAGGCAACTTGACCCAAGCAGTTGAGAGCCATCTCTTGCATGGAAGACTCCTTGCAGTGACAACACTCTTATTTTTTTCCAATGACGTCTTCTACTCTATCTTTACTTTGCTTTCTTAGTATAGGTTATTTTTATTTTATTGTATTTTTGGATATATGGATGCTTCCTTGGTTTTGGGTACGTTTGCTCTTATAGGTACAACAATAAGTCTCCTCGGTTCGTAGCTCAACGAAAGAATTCCTTTTACCCTTCAATGCAAGGCTTCAATCACGTGGATTCCAACGCATGAGTGCATGCGTTGTTCCGTCTAAGGTCTTTTCTTATTATCTCGTATACCTTATCCTTTCGAAAATCTCTTTTTCCCGATTACATTGTTTTGCGATGTTTCTATGATGGTACGTATAGTTCACCGCATTTTCTAACTAATCAATGCAAGGCATTCTTTACTTTTATTAGCTTCTTCAAATTTTGAAAGTCTTAAGTTTTATTTGGTACAAACCTGTGTTCAAACATTTATTATCGCATTCTTGTAATTTTGTTTTTAGCTTTGTGGTGAGGCTGCCAACCTTTAAGTTTGGGGGTGGCAGCGGTCTCAGAGAATTGCGTTAATTATATTGTGATCATTTGAAAAAAAAAACAAAAAAAAAAGTTAAAGTGAGATTTTGGGAATAATAACTCCACTGTCAACGTAATGAGGAAACCCATGTTGGTAAGAGTTAAGCTGTGAAAGGCACTTGCTCGAATTTAGATGTCCACGTGACACATGTGGGGGCAAGCCAAAACGAAGGCAAGTCGCCAGGATCAGCACATTAGTGCAACTCCTCTGTCTAGCGCAAGTCAAAACAAACGAGACAAGAGTTGAGTTGAATATGGAACGCAACCGAAGTTGAATGCCCGCATGACACACGTGGGGGTAAGCCAAAACGAAGGGTGTAACCAGGTTCAACGCCACATTTGAATAAGTCATCGCAAAGTTTTGAAGTACTTTTTTTTAATGAACACAATCTCAGAAGCTACACAAAATTGCAATGAATGAATAAAAGTTTTTGAGCAAAGGCTTGCCGGATCTAAACTTAGAAATGATCTTTTTGAAGAAGTAGCCAAAGTTGAGGAGAGTATTGCGATGATGGTCAAATGTGTGTGTAAATTATATTCTGAGAAGTTGGTCATCGCAAAGGAAAGCATGAAGGTGAGTTAGAATTTCTTGAGTATAATGCATGCTTGAGGACAAGCATGATTTTAAGTTTGGGGGTGAGAGGCATGCATTCAAAGAGTTTTTACAGAAAAATTTGGGATGAAGAAATTGTTCTTCATGTGGGTTGTAGAAATGAGCTTCTCTCCAAGTTTCCTTTCGTTCAAGCTGTTCTTGAGTCTCACAACTCATTTTAAAGTTCTAAGAGGATAGTGGGGAAGATCTTGAGATAGTTCACAACAAGTTTTGGAGAAGATAACAGCTAAGAATCGAGATTTGAAGAGTTCTACAAAGTTATAGCATCAAACCCTCTTATGATTGATGAACATGCTTTAGTTACTACCAAAATTAATAAATTAGAGTGCTTATTGATCCTTGTTGCTTCCGCTGCATGCCGATATACTCTTTCAGTTTTATGGGAGATTAATCTTCTTCACATAGAGTTTTTCCATTAAGGCTGAAGGTGTGTTATGATTTTGATTAATCTGAAAAAAATCTCATAAGAACTACGTTGTCTCTAAATCATTCTCCCTTTTCCCAAAAGAAACACAGAGCCCACACTTTCTGTTATTCTCATCCCATATAGAGAATACGGAGGAAATTCTTGTGGTGGCGTCCTCACTGATGTGTTCATGATCGATTTAGAGAAGAGGATTTGTGAAGAAATTTTTGTTTTCAAGGGTAAGATTTTCCATTTCCTTAATTTTTTTTTTGTTAAATGCCTGTTGTAATTTTTGTTTTGATGCATAATTTATGTACTGTAAATTTTGATTTATGTGAAAATAAAATTTAGGTTCAATCCCTATTCCGCTACGGACCTCACGGTTCCTTCAATAGCCACGCTTATGACAATACATGCATTCGTCTTTCGGGCAATCAACAAATTTGTGTCAAGTGAGCTTACAATTTTTACAGAAGAGAGCTCTAAAAGTACTGGGCTATGAGTGCTTGCTAATACAACCTTAAAACAAAAATTTATGTACTGTAAATTTTGATTTATGTGAAAATAAAATTTAGGTTCAATCCCTCTTCCGCTACGGACCTCACGGTTCCTTCAATAGCCACGCTTATGACAATACATGCATTCGTCTTTCGGGCAATCAGCAAATTTGTGTCAAGTGAGCTTACAATTTTTACAGAAGAGAGCTCTAAAAGTACTGGGCTATGAGTGCTTGCTAATACAACCTCAAATTTCTTGGAAGAAGCGATGCCAATACATTTTTCCTCAAATAGGATTTCCTGAATCGTTGTGTTCAGTAACGGAAAAGGACTGTGATGTAGCAAAGCAGCACGAATAGACTCATATTCTGAATGAGAACCTTCATAAGACGGAGATGATCAACATTGATTTTAGCTTGATCCAATTGTGTCGAAATTGGTTGAAACGTGGTCAAATATTCATTAATGAATTGGCCAGTCTCCTGATTGAGACTAACAAGGGTGTTGTTCAATTGATAATAATGAGCTAATCCAATAGATTGAAAACGCGTAGACAGGAGATCCCACAAACTCTTTGCGTTACCAAACGCATCAAACTGAGCATGGATGGCAGGTATAGACATATTATTGAGCCAAATGATGATCTGATGATTTTTACTATCCCAATCCTCTAACTGTTCCATATATTTATTGTGGGTATCTTGACTGGCTGAGGAATATCGCTTGTGACAACGCGTCATAACTGGCGCCCAATTAGAAAACTCTTTCATTTGATGGGTCCAAGTAAGATAATTTGTCCCATCAAGAATGGTACTAATAGGGTGAGACACATGATCTTTCTCCATGTGGCTTGACGGCTTGGTGGTTCGACCCAATTGGCAACTGGGAAAAGACCGGCTCAATGGCTCTGCTCAACTGAAACAAGAACCGACTCGGTGGCTCAGTCAGCGTGGCACAATTCAATGCAGCTTGTCTGCTTGGCTCAGTCAGCTAGATTTGTCTCGTCGAGGAGGGTGCTTGCAAATGGGCTGGAACAAATAAGGGATTCATGAACGTTGCATGTTTTTTTTTTTGGCTTAGTCAACTAGAACATTGCAAATCTGAATGGCATGTTGTCTCACTCGGCTAGATTTGTTTTCGGATCTGGATGACAGGACAAGGGATCTGCAAACGGGGATCTGGCCAGAACTGTGCACTGTGCTCGGATTTGAACGATGGAACGAGTTGGGTGCACTGATCTGGGTCGGGGTGTGGCATTCAGATCTAGGTTGATTAAAGGCCTCACAAACGGGGGTTTGATCGAAATGACGCAGTACTGCACTCGGATCTGGACGACGGAACGGGTTGGGCTTAGCGACATTGAGGGTTATGAATGGAGATGAACCCACGAATGACAGACAACAACGGTGGTTTTCTAGTGGAGCTCTGATACAATGTGAACAATGTATTTCTCCCAGATGATTTTTACAATAGTGTATGGGGGGTACAAATACAATACAAAAATACTAAGAATATAACCTAGAAAAACTCAAACCAACTTAAAACTTCTTTAACAAAATAGACTAAGTATACATTTATTTATTCACATTCTTTAAATAAAAAAATTACAACATTTAAAAAAAATTATAACTAAGGCCTAATTAATATGTTTTTTTTTTTAATTCTTGAAAATTGAGTTTACAAACATGCACTTCTATAAATAAGATTATATAGCTTGTTATCATTTTTTATTTATACTTTAAAAAATCAAGTCAATTTTTAAAATTTTTATAAAATAATAAAAATTAATTAAAAAAATTGTAGAGTAAACAATCATAATTATAAAAAACGGAAAACAAAAATTAAATTTATTATCAAACGGAACCTAAATTAAAATATTTTTACCTCATGAATCAGTTACCTAATTTAAAGTTTTTTATATTAGTTACTTTGAAAATTTATTTTCATATATTTTCTTTCTCACTGCTGTCATTATAGTTCTGACAAACAATCAGAATTTTATAAAATGCCAAAGATACTTAAGGATCTCGTGCTTAAATTCAATCCAACACGTGGAAAAAAAAATCCTTCCCTGCATGAACAATCATTTTTTAATGGTAAGAATACAGATCTGAAGTAATAAATTATAATTCTTCAAAATAAATAAATACATACATACACACACACATATATATATAGATAATTATAAAATATTTTATATTGCCATTGACATTATTGAGGAGCGTTACAATCACAAGTATTATTTTATGGATATAGATATTAAATTTCTGAAATTTGAATGTCGAGGTTTTAAAAATCTGAATTAATTAATTGATATGCAAGATAATTAATGTCTGGAGGTTAAATATTTGTATTTAATTTATCAATTTTGTATAGAAGAATCCAATTGATGAAGTCATTAATTAAATTTAACATAATTTAATTTATTGTGATATTAATTATTTATTTAATCAATTAAAATAAGACATGAATACATTTATATTAAACATAATTAAATTATTTAAATTAATTAATAAAATATTTAAACTAATAAAAATCAATTATTATATTGATAATTAGTAATAATAATCCATATTAAATAGTTAGATAACACGAAGTATTTGTAGAGGTATTAATTGAAATTTATTAAGTCTAAATAATATATTTATATTTAGTAATCAGTTGAAATTGATAGTATTGAATAACTAATGTTTAGTAATTAAGTAGACTCTATTTTTATTGTACATCTCCGATAATAAATATCTCATCATTTTGTAGGGTATTAAAAAACCCAAATGTCAGATGGGTTTTAAAATTTCATGGATAATAATACCATAGATCTTAAAAAGCAAACTTTTATGGAACAAATAACTATATTAAGTGTTTGTCTGAAATCTCATCGAAAAACATGTGAAACAAGTAGGGTTTGAGGATCGATGAAGAAAAGAATCCTATTTATTATTATTATTATTATTATCAGTATGATTATGATTATGATGGTTGATTTAATTTACTTTGACTCCATTTTTAAAAAGGGAATTGATTAAGATTTTAACTATATATTATAGAAATCTTTTACAGATAGAAAAAATGTCAAACTATTTATAGAAATAGCAAAAAACACTGGTAAACTTATATTTGCGTCTATCACATAGTATCAATGTTAAAATTCTATCCATTTTTCTCATTGATAAACTTCTATCAACATTTATCAAAGAAGATTAAGTTTTGTTATTTTGTATAAATAATTTATCTTATTTTCTATTTTTGAAAATCCTTATAAGTATATTGGACGTCAATCAAATTTCAATTAGGTTACTTTTTCTAATTTTGTAATTGAATTTGTTATTTATTTAATTCCACATTTTAGTAAATTTATTTCTATAATTGACAAAAAAAAAATAATTTAGTTTGTAGGATATATATAAATCTATATTGTGACAAACCAAACAAAATATTTAATACTAACTCTATTGTACTAAAAAAAAATTATTATTTTTCTTTAATATTTTTAACAAATTAAAATATATACATATACTTTTATTCTAAACCATGTATGAGATTTCGATTTTATCCTTGAAACTTGTATATTACTTTAAGTAAATTTTATAAATGAATTGTATACAAATCTTTAGAAGAGTCTTACATACTAAAATATTTCATTAATTTAATGAGAATTATTGCAAATGCGAGTCTAAAATAAATATAAAATTTGAAAAAAAACATATGTATAAAACTTTAGAAAGTTGAATAAAAATAAATTTAATAAATCATATGAGAAAAGTAAGATATAAACTATAAAGTATGTATCTATAAAAAGAAAGGACTGATGCATCTATTCCATTAACATAAAAAAAAAAAAAAAAATTAAAGAAAAACCACATAATTAGTCACAAATGCACATGATCAAAATTCGTATTTCTCCAAATCAGATTGGGCTTTAAAAAAGAAAAAAGAAAAAGAAAAAACCTCCAAATAATTAATCTGAAATGCACATTTTTTGGGGGTCATAAATATAAAAAAGAAAAAAATAGAAAAAAATTTCAATATCTCTACCAACCCACGTCCACTAGCAATCCACTTGGATGCTACGCTGCATGATTCTTAGCCGCCAGATATTATTTATAATATGTTTGAATCTTACGGCCAAGATTGAATTTCAACTAATCTCCCTTGTGGTGGTCTACTGCCACCATCTCACCTACCACCGCATACGCGATGCCATTTTGTTCGTTCATTTTTTTTTCGAACTAATAATTATATAATTATTAAAAAAAGAATTAGAAAACTAAAATTTTAAAAATTGTTAAATTATAAGAAATACATGAGAACTTTGGATATGTTTCAATGATAATCCTACCGTCCAAAATTTTCCATTTTACTCTTCAAAGTTTGAAATTTGTAAAAATAGATAAAATATCATTTTGAAGACATTTATTCAACTTTAATCAATTTTAATCACTATAATTTGAAAAAATCTTAAATTTAGCCTCTAATGGTTATTATTGTCGATTACTATAAATTTTGAAAACATATTTACTTATTATATTTTCTTTCACAAAAATTATTATTATTGTTTAGTCAATTTTAGAAATAATAATTTTAAGGGATTTAATTTCCAACTTATTAAAAATATAAGAAATAAAATTAGATATTTGAGAGTATAAAATTAAAATGAACAAATCTCAAAGTATAATATAATTTTAATAAAAGAAAAAAAGGTATGATTTTTTTTTTTTTGTCAAAACTATTAATGTGTAAAAGTTAAAAAGTATATCATAACATCATTTATAACACCATTTATGTAAATTGACATAGTAACTAATGTAAAAAAATATTGATTATATAAATAATTTTAACAATATATTTTAAGAAAATGGTAAATAATATCCCATAGCGTTTTCTAATCTTTGCACATTGATACATCATTAATGTACTTTATTCTAGTAATATATATATATATTTAAAACAATATCAAAGTTTGCATGGGTATAGGAATACATTTTAAAGAAATTTTAATACCAAACCTTAAATCTTCAATTTTGTGTTAATAATACCTTTCTAACTCTAATGTCATTTAACCACCAAATATCTAACTTAGATTGATGTCCTTTACAAATCATATCAACAATCAACCAAAAAAAGAACAAGATTAGTTAAATTAACTAAAATAATATATTAAACCCACATATTTTATACCATCAATTTTTGAAATATGATAATGAATACCTTTGTAATTTTTCCACAAAACTGAGCTCCAAAATATATTGATAAATAAAATTTGAACTAAAAACTAAAATAAGAATGTTATTGCACATAGTTTGACTCCATCTTTGGTTTTCTAATTTTCAATAGTTGTTGTCTTATTTTAAGAGGATTGTTGGTCTTCGGCCGAGTGGCTTTTCATAATTATTGGGTAATTAAATATTTTTTTTCCTTAAAAAGAATAAAATAACAAAAATGTGGTTAGGACTATTAAGAGGTATGTATAAATAAACTTTCCATAAATTATAAAAATCACTCTTAAAATATGACAATAATTATAATTATATCTTAAAATTTTTTTATAATAAAAATTGTGTTTTTAAATTTATAAAAGTGTTAAAATTAGATTTTCAAACTTATAATAATAATAGAAATTAGATTTCAAACAACTCTCAAATATATCATTGTTACCCATAATTTTTAAAATGATTTAAATTTGGAGGACTTCATTTTTCTAATGAAAAGTTTTGATCTCTGGAAAAAAAAAATAACTTTATAAAGTCAAGTGGGGGCAAAGTTGTAATTTTAACCAACGTTATTTTCTATTTAAGATTCTCCGACCTCCATCGGTAACTCAGGAAATCCAAATCTGAATTTAAAGATTTCATTTCCTCCACCAAAACCACCTTCTTCTTCTTCTTTCTTTTTTTATAATAATAATTTCCGATGGCGGAATCCGGTCACCAAGACGCCGGCGAGTTTTGCATCGGCGGCCGGAATAATATCAACTATGATCCGTTGAATTGGGGAGTGGCGGCCGAGTCGTTGAAGGGAAGCCATTTGGAAGAAGTGAAGCGGATGGTGGAGGAGTACCGGCGGCCGGTGGTGAAGTTGGGAGGAGAGACGCTGACGATATCTCAGGTAGCTGCGATCGCCGCCAGGGATTCCGGCGTGACAGTGGAGTTGTCGGAGTCGGCGAGAGGCGGCGTCGAGGCGAGCAGTAAGTGGGTGATGGATAGCATGAATCAAGGGACTGACAGCTACGGCGTCACCACCGGCTTCGGCGCCACCTCCCACCGCCGGACTAAAGAAGGTGGCGCTCTGCAGAGGGAGCTCATACGGTAATTTTTTTTTTTCTACCTCTGTTTTGAATTTTTACTACCACGTGAGTTCTGACTCATTCTATTTTAATTATTTATGGACGATTTGGAAGTATCTTTAAAAATTGCACACACATATATATATATATATATAACATATTTAAAAAAAACATATATTATTCTTTTTTATATATATAAAAATTATAATTACTACCATAGGTCCCCTCAAAGCTATTTTTAGAAGGGTTGAAATATAAAGGTTTGATTTAAGTTTTCACCGAATTAAATCATAAATTTGATCTTAACGCTTTAAAAAAAATTTAGAATTTAATGCATAAAACTATTCATGAGATTGTATCAAAGTATAAGAATTAAATTCTAATTTTTAAAATGATAGAGATTAAGCTCTATCTTTCCATAAATTACAGGGATCAAATTTATAATTTAATCTTAATTTTACTATCAAATTAATTTTTTGAGTTAGATTTTAAAAAATTATCATATCAAATAAGTGTATTTTTAAATAGATAAAATATAGTTATACATGGTTTTTAAATAGATGTCCAAATACAATTTTGCATATAGAAATTTGAATATTGTCATATTATATTTATTATTTATAGGGAAAAAAACCTTGAACATGTTAGTTTCTAAAATGGTTGTGGGCAATAAACAAAATCTAGGAATTAAGGAAGTTATACTAATTGAAATATATACACAATGTGAGCATAACATATGATTTAAGACATATAAGAAATTGTAGGTTCAAATTTCTAATCCAACAGATAAATATAACATCAATAGAATTATGGAGGTGAAATTTCTGAAGACATCCTGGAAAACTAAAAATGTCATGATCTTTGAGTTATACATATATTAGAGGATATAACTAAGTATATAAAAACTATATGTTTCTTTATAAATAAAATTGGGATGTTTAATAAAACAATAATCAAATTGTTATTGATTTTTCTTTTGAATGATTTGTTATGTAGATTTTTGAATGCGGGAATATTTGGAAATGGTACTGAATCGAGTCACACTTTACCTCATTCAGCAACAAGAGCGGCCATGTTAGTTAGAATCAACACTCTTCTTCAAGGCTACTCGGGCATTAGGTTTGAGATTTTGGAAGCTATAACCAAACTTCTAAACCAAAACGTCACTCCATGTTTGCCTCTTCGAGGAACTATTACTGCTTCTGGAGATCTTGTTCCTCTATCTTACATTGCTGGATTGCTTACTGGCCGACCGAATTCCAAAGCCATTGGTCCAAATGGAGAAAGTCTTGATGCAAAGGAGGCTTTCAAAGAAGCTGGTATTCCTTCTGGGTTCTTTGAGTTGCAACCTAAAGAAGGCTTGGCTCTTGTTAATGGAACTGCTGTTGGTTCTGGGTTAGCCTCTATTGTTCTCTTTGAGGCAAATATTTTGGCAGTTTTAGCTGAAATTTTGTCTGCTATTTTTGCTGAGGTTATGCAAGGTAAGCCTGAATTTACGGATCATTTAACTCATAAGTTAAAACATCATCCTGGTCAAATTGAGGCAGCTGCAATCATGGAACACATTTTGGATGGAAGCTCTTACATTAAAGAAGCTAAGAAATTGCATGAAATTGATCCTCTTCAGAAACCAAAACAAGATCGTTATGCTCTTAGAACTTCACCTCAATGGCTTGGTCCATTGATTGAGGTCATTAGATTTTCAACCAAGTCTATTGAGCGTGAGATTAATTCAGTCAATGATAATCCTTTGATTGATGTTTCAAGGAACAAGGCTCTACATGGAGGTAACTTCCAGGGAACGCCAATTGGAGTCTCAATGGACAACACTCGCTTGGCCATAGCTTCGATTGGTAAGCTCATTTTCGCTCAATTTTCTGAGCTTGTTAATGATTTCTACAACAATGGTTTGCCTTCGAATCTCTCTGCAAGCAGAAACCCAAGTTTAGATTATGGATTCAAAGGTGCCGAAATTGCTATGGCTTCATATTGCTCTGAACTTCAATATTTGGCAAATCCAGTAACAAGTCATGTCCAAAGTGCTGAGCAACATAATCAAGATGTTAACTCTCTTGGTTTAATCTCCTCAAGAAAAACAGAAGAAGCTATTGACATTTTGAAACTCATGTCTTCAACATTTTTAGTTGCACTTTGCCAAGCAATTGACTTGAGGCATTTGGAAGAAAATTTAAGGAGCATAGTGAAAAATACAGTAAGCCAAGTGGCCAAGAAGGTCCTTACCACCGATACTAATGGAGCTCTCCACCCGTCGAGATTTTGTGAGAAAGATTTACTCAAAGTTGTTGATAGAGAATACACCTTTGCTTACATTGATGACCCATGTAGTGCCACTTATCCATTAACGCAGAAGTTAAGACAAGTTCTCGTAGAGCATGCACTTGCAAATGGAGAAGATGAGAAGAACACAAATAGTTCAATTTTTCAAAAGATTGGAGTTTTTGAAGAGGAACTAAAAGTTGTTTTACCCAAGGAGGTAGAAAGTGCAAGGTTTGCTTATGAAAATGGGAACTCTACCATTAAAAATCAAATTAAGGAATGTAGATCATATCCACTTTACAAGTTTGTGAGAACAGAGTTAGAAACTGAGTT
The DNA here is from genome assembly GCF_027475165.1 of Benincasa hispida. Lineage (NCBI taxonomy): Eukaryota > Viridiplantae > Streptophyta > Magnoliopsida > Cucurbitales > Cucurbitaceae > Benincasa > Benincasa hispida. Next base: position 36,625,987 of record NC_143480.1, on the reverse strand, counting down.
GCTTACCGGAGAGAAGGTAAAATCTCCTGGAGAGGTGTGTGAGAAAGTGTTCGTAGCTTTATGTCAAGGAAAGATGATTGATCCGATCTTAGAGTGTTTAAAGGAGTGGAATGGTGCTCCAATCCCTATTTGCTAATGTGAGCATTAGGACCATGAAAACAAATAGTGCTTTGTTATGTTTTTATTCGTTTTTTCTTTCATGTAATTTAATTATGGCTTTTATATTTATGTTCCTTCCTTGTACAACGAAATAGTATATATATTTCAAACTTTTCTCCACGTTAAATATTGTTTTTGTGGTTTGAATTTCAACATTTTGACTGTATAGTTTTAATATCTTTTTATAAAGTATGTGATAATAATAGATAGATATAATTATTTGAGGATACCGATTCGAACAAATATTTAGACAAGACATTAATTATCATTTCAATGGCTAATGATTTTTGATCTCTCACCCTTCAATTGTTGAACTAAGAATCTATTTGAGAAGAATAAGAATATTCCGTCTCTTCATTTTTCTCTCGTTTACACACCAATATTTAGCTCATTTTGTAACATTTCTATTTATGTATATTTTTTTCCTCAAAGAAATATAATTGAATTGAATGGGTATCCTATAACAAATTGAAAAGTAAATTTTATAATATAGAATGTTAAAAAAATATTTTATATTCAATTCTTAAATATTTATTATGCATTTTATCGATACAAAATAATTATTTTATTTACGTGTTTAAAAAATTGGAAATGGAACAAGAAAGAATAGATTAACTTTGTTATTTACAATATTAGAATATAGTTATGAGATAGTTTCGTACAAAATGGGAAATAAGAAACGGGGGAAACAATTTTCAAATGCTTATGATAGCAATTGTACAGACTATATTTATAGTTGAATCTGAAATACTATAAAAAAGCTATTAACATTTTTTTTCTCAAAATATTATATCGATATATTACATTATACATAGTTCAGATTTAATAAAAATAAAATATAATGAGATTTTCTTTAAAGGAAAATGATTTTATGACTTGAAATGGTATATTTATCAAAGTTTTATCTCTTTTAGCATCATATTATTATTATTCATTTTGTTTAAAGCTAAAATTTAAAGTTTGAAAACATTAAAAACATAAGAATATCGTGTTCTCAAAATCTCATATTTGTAGTCAAGGATGTTAATAGTTACTGCAAGGACACGACTCTAATATGATGAAAAATTCTTGTTTAGACGAGAAGTGAAGGAGAGAACAAATACAAAATCTTCTCGCTAACTAAATAAGAGAGGTAAACATTGAGATATTATTTGATTTTTCTAAGAAAATTCAACAATTTTTCTCTAAATAGGAAAAAATCTCACTGAAAATTAACAATAATTTAAACAGAAAATTTTCAAAAAAATTATATTTTATTAACCAAATTAAAAAAATAATGGTTATAAATCGAGAATCTCTCTTACGAGAAATTTTTTCGCGAGTAATTTTCGAAATATTTTTCTTTGAAAAGTCTTATCAATTTTATATCATGGATGTGTATAGATTGAATTGAATTGGTTAGATTACTATTATTATTATTTTTACCAACTCGACTTAGTACCTCAATAGGTAGAACCAAGCAAAAGAAAGTAACACAACGTAGGGTGTACATGAGTTGGGTTGGAGATGTTTTTATTGGGTTGACAACCCAAATGATCCAAATAAAGTCTCCAACCCAACTCACTTGGATTGAGTTGGATTGTCGGATTATATCTTATTTTTTCTTTTTAATTAAAAATATGTAAATTTATATAAACACATGACCAAAAACAAAACTAACCCAACCCAATTCTTACATTTTGGGTTGGATGGTTCGGATTATTTGGGTTGTCAAGTTATTTGAACATCATAACACAACGCATCAAGTCCTAGGGAGTAACAAAAACTTAAAAAAATAAGAGAAAAAAATCATCAAAATTCACCCATAATATTTGTCACGTTATATTACCTTTTTACCGTAAATTATAATTTCGTCAAAATAGACTTTTAGACTCTGTTAAACTCAAAAGATTATACTTTCTACCATATTTTCAATTCTGTGTCATAAAAAAGAAAATGATTAGTCAATTAAACATTAATCTTATAGATTCAAAAAGGGGGAAAAAAGGGAAGAAGGGACCTTTTTAGTTTGCTAGGCAAAAGGGGTGGGAAGAGAAGGAGGTAAATATGATAACAAAGTTTGTCCCACATCGAGAAATTGCGAAGAGTTGGAGTGTAAGAGGGTCTATAAAAGAGAAGGGAGGGGGATCAGATAACATACTTACCTGGACGGGGTAAATGGGCGATCAAAAAGGCTCATTGCCTAGATTGGTGACCTCCATTGCACTTTGGGGAGGGGTGCCCGTCTAAGGTCTGCCCAGAGTGGCAGAGCCTACGTCATTATTTGTGGTAGTGGGGGCCTGCGTTCGCGCGGCCCCTTCCAATTCTCAGTCTAAATCAATTTACCTTTCAAAATTGATTTCACTTTTTTTAGTTACCTGATTTTGTTTAATACACATATGTTATAAACATCTATTTAGGTTCATTTTCTTATTTTATATGAAATCTTTGTAAAGCCCTAATGTAAATAATTTTATCAATCCATTTTTTTTAGTTAGGGATATTAAAAAATCTAATGATTTGATCAAAAGACTTTCTTTTTTTTTAAAAAATTTATTAATGATGCTATTTGTTTGGAATTAGAGGTTTATGGGTTGAATGGAAAGATTTTTAGACCGAACAAATCCAATTATAACCTTTATTTCATTTTTCGCAAAAAAATATTAGAATTAAATAATTAAATCAATATATATAAATAATTATATTATAAATAATAAAAAAAGGAAAATTTTAAAGTCAATAATAAATTTTAATTCGGTTCTGATTGGTTTGGATTATATTAGGTGAGGATTGAATTTGGTTGATCGGTTTTTTCAGGTGGATTTTGTCCGAATTAACCTTGAATATTTTAGGAGAAACTTACTGGTTGGAACTCAATAAAACTCAATCTACAAACATCTCGTGAGGAATATTGAGGTTGAGTTTGATGTCTTTTCTTGAAGACATTCTTGTTGTAAAAGCTTTTGTTAGTTCTGTAATTTTGGCCTTTTTTTCAAGATTTTTCTTTGAGGAAAAAAGACATTTTTTCAAATAGCATTCCCTCTTTCATTCTCGATTAGAAGTAAAGTAGTTGATCGTTGGTTGTTAGTTGATTCTTGTCTAAGAAAAAGTGTTAAAATTACTTCTTGATATATAAGGTAAAAGTTGATGTACTTCTCGTTTTTTTTTTCTTTCAGAAACAAAATTTATCTACTAGAAATACTTGGTTTACTTTAATCTTATACATGTGCAAATATGTGGTTTAAGACATTTTGACAAAAAAGTAAAAAGTTTGTTGATCTAATAATAAAAGAGAAAAAATGGAAAAAACAATTGAAGGGCCTTCAATTAATTATGCTCGCCCCAATATAATATATTTCCTAAAAAATGTGAAATTAATCGATGGTAATATATAATTTATATTTTCAATCTCGAGATTAAAAGTTTAATTTCTCTACCTTACACATTAATCCAATATTTTGTAAAAAAAAAAGAAAATCGATGGCCATTCTTGTTTAATATACAAATATTCAATAACAACTCAGTAATTACACTTCTCTAATTTGCTTTAAGTAGAAATAAGTATAACATGACTTTATTACTTAATTATTGACCTATATTTGGCTTAGTACAAACGTGTCACAACTCTCGACTGAAATCACACGGATATTTTCATAAAAAATATTGTTTTGTGGTTCAGTTTTATACTAATACGTTAAATATAAATTTTCAAATAATATTTCATTTCTATTTTAATTATTTTTGTTACTTCTTTCTCATTTACCAAATTAGCAATGGGCAAATGACCAAATAGGGTGGATTCAGAATTTTTGTTTTGAGGGTTAATTTAAAGCTTCACAAAATATAACTTTCAATTTCATGTCTAATATATATACAAGTGAAAAAAAAATTAATTGACCTATCAGATACAAAATTAATTTTATTTCTATTGAAATTCAAACTTTTAATTTTACGTTTAGTAGATTCACAAATTTTTAATAATATTGAATAATTAATGACCTATTATTCAGAAATTTATAGGACAAAATTGAAAGTTTAAGACTTAATACACAAATGATAGGTTTAAGTTTACATTAAAGTAAATAAAAATTCTAAAATTTAAATACTATTTTTTTTATTTATTCATATAATTTTCAATATATTTTAATTTATTGCATCGTTAAATGCTAATTGATACAATTTTTTTTTTTTAAAAAAAAAATTTACTACACACATTTAAATGTGTTGTTATGTTCAATATAATAATAGGAAAAAAAAAAAGAAAAAAAAATTGAAAGTGGCTCAAATGAATATAGTTCAAGTGGTACACTCTTTGTACTACAATAAAAGAACTGAAGGTGAGTTTTGCTCGGTGATGATTGGGATCACCTCTCTTTAGAGTTGAAGGTAACAAATATAATATTTCGGATTATAAATTCATTATTTTTTGTTAAATCAAAATATGTATTATATAATATATTAGAAAAATATTACAAATTTTTTTAACTTAAATCAAATGAATAAATTAATTAAAAATAATTTATATTCAATCTAGTATTTAGTAAGAAACTATAATTAGTTTTATGGATTATAAAAGTATATTATCAAACACATTTTGAATAATTTATTTAATGAAATTTAATTTTTACATTTGCTATAAAACACATATTTTAAAGTATAAATTATAATACTGTTTTCAAATTTATATTTTCATATTACCTATCAAACAAGGATTAAATGGTTATGAAATAAAGCCTAAAAATTTACAAAATTTTTCTTTTTGGAGATATCTCCAAAATCCATGAACTAAAAAGAAAGAAATTATTTTTAAAAAATTTAATGGTCTTTACCTTTACTTCTACTACCAACCCTCCAAGGAAAAAAAACTCCACCAACCATTAAATTTGGCTCACCAACCCCCATTATCTCTTAATTTTTGCAAATTTAAAAAAGAAAAAAAAAAAGAAAAAAAGAAGAAGAAGAAGAAAAAGGTCTTTAAATTATTCTCACCAACTCCCCTTTCTCTTTCTCTATTTCCAAATCCTTTTTGGAGGCGCAAGTTGATGATGTTTTTAGGTCAAATTCTCTTCACATAAAATTAGAAGAGTTCATAATATTAAATGTTTTAACTAAATATCCATCTCAGCACTAAATTAAATTAAATTAAATTAAATTAATCAATGAGGAATTCAACATACCCCACTTTCTCATTCTACCTTATATTAACACCAAACAAAAATTTAAACGATATAATTTTTCATCTATATGTAAAATATAAATGTATCTCGTCACGTTTTTAACTTACGTATGTGATTTAACTAACATGATTAATGTCATTGTTCAACTTGCATAAAACTACTCTCGATCAAGAGGTTAAGAATTCAGATCTCCCAATATGCATAGAGTTGAACTTAAAAAAACGTCCAATGTAATTTTATATTTTTATTCCTTCACACATTACATATATATAAATCCATTGCAAAAGAAGGGAAAAACACTTTTTTTTTTTGGTTGTATTTCTACACTTTTATATTCCACAATGTTTAATTAGAAAAAAGGTTAATTTATGTAATTAAATCTATTAAATAAAAATTATATTAATTAAAAATCTTAATCTTTTATATATTAATGAGCACTTAATGTAATTTATAAGTAAAGAAAGATTTAGAAGAAAAGATGACAAATCTGTATTATGCATTCATTTTAGTCTAATATTATGCTACTCCTTTATATATAAAGATTTTAATTATGATTTATGAATTTAAAATTGAAGAGTAGATGAATGTATTTTCCAGTTATGTTATTTAATTCCATACTTTTACCAAAAGAAAAGTCATAAAAATTGAAGTTTGAAAATGAGAGAAAAAGTTAGGTAACGTTGATGATTTGAAATAATATATTAATTATAAAGAGTGTTTCCAACTACCACACCCTGGTGTGTGTTGTTGTGCTTCCACCACGCTTCCTTACTTACCACACAGAAACACAAAACCCCACCATTTACATCCTTCATTTAACACACTCTATTTAAACCAATCTTCCTAACCCTTTTTCTCCACAAAACACACACCAACAACATTTCCATATTCTTTCTATTCTTTTCTTCATTCTTGACCTATGGCACCCTTTGATCAAACCAATGATAGCTTTTGCACCATTACTACTCATCATGACCCACTTAATTGGGGTTTGGCGGCTGATTCTCTCAAGGGAAGCCATCTCGATGAGGTGAAGCGCATGGTCGAGGAGTATCGGAGGCCCCTTGTCAAGCTTGGTGGTGAAACACTTACTATATCTCAAGTGGCTGCCATTGCTACTCGAGATTCTAATGTTACTGTTGAGCTTTCTGAGTCTGCTAGAGCTGGTGTTAAGGCTAGTAGTGATTGGGTTATGGAGAGCATGAACAAAGGGACCGATAGTTATGGTGTTACTACTGGGTTTGGTGCTACTTCCCATAGAAGGACCAAACAAGGTGGTGCTCTTCAGAAGGAGTTGATTAGATTTTTAAATGCTGGAATTTTTGGAAGTGGAGTTGAGTCTGATCATACTTTGTCCCATTCAGCTACGAGAGCGGCCATGTTGGTGAGGATCAATACTCTTCTTCAAGGCTACTCGGGTATTAGATTTGAGATTTTGGAAGCCATTACCAAACTCTTGAACCATAATATCACTCCATGCTTGCCTCTTCGTGGAACCATTACTGCTTCTGGTGATCTTGTTCCTCTTTCTTACATTGCTGGATTGCTCACTGGCCGATCGAATTCTAAAGCTGTTGGTCCAAATGGAGAACGTCTTAATGCAAAGGAGGCTTTCCAACAAGCTGGTATTCCATCTGGATTCTTTGAGTTGCAACCTAAGGAAGGGTTGGCTCTTGTCAATGGCACTGCCGTTGGTTCTGGATTGGCTTCTATTGTTCTCTTTGAGGCAAATATTTTGGCTGTTTTATCCGAAATTTTGTCTGCCATCTTTGCTGAAGTTATGCAAGGCAAGCCTGAATTCACTGACCACTTGACACATAAGTTGAAGCACCATCCTGGTCAGATTGAGGCGGCTGCAATTATGGAACACATTTTAGACGGGAGTTCTTACATGAAAACGGCCAAGAAATTACATGAAATGGATCCTCTCCAAAAGCCCAAGCAAGATCGCTACGCCCTTAGAACTTCACCCCAATGGTTGGGTCCATTGATTGAAGTTATTCGATTCTCTACAAAGTCTATTGAGCGGGAGATTAATTCAGTCAACGACAACCCTTTGATTGACGTTTCAAGAAACAAGGCTCTGCATGGAGGTAACTTCCAAGGAACTCCAATTGGAGTCTCCATGGACAACACTCGTTTGGCTATTGCTGCAATTGGAAAGCTCCTTTTTGCTCAATTTTCAGAGCTTGTCAATGATTTCTACAATAATGGGTTACCCTCAAATCTCTCTGCAAGCAGAAACCCAAGTTTGGATTATGGATTTAAAGGTGCTGAGATCGCCATGGCTTCCTATTGCTCTGAACTTCAATACCTAGCAAATCCTGTAACTAGTCATGTCCAAAGTGCTGAGCAACATAATCAAGATGTCAACTCTCTTGGTTTAATCTCATCGAGGAAAACAGCTCAGGCAATTGATATTTTGAAGCTCATGTCTTCCACTTTTTTGGTTGCTCTTTGCCAAGCAATTGACTTGAGGCATTTGGAAGAAAACTTGAAGTATGTAGTGAAGAGCACGGTAAGTACAGTGGCCAAGAAAGTTCTCACCACAAGTGCTAATGGTGCACTTCACCCATCAAGATTTTGTGAAAAAGATTTATTGAAAGTGGTCGATAGAGAATACACATTTGCCTATGTTGATGATGCATGCAGTGCCACATACCCATTGATGCAAAAACTAAGACAAGTTCTTGTTGAACATGCTTTGGGAAATGGTGAAGATGAGAAGAACGAAAGCACTTCAATTTTTCAAAAGATTGGAGCCTTCGAGGAGGAATTGAAAGCCATCTTGCCGAAAGAAGTAGAAAATGCAAGATTGTCCTATGAAAATGGAACGTCTATTATTGAAAACCAAATTAAAGAATGCAGATCTTATCCACTATACAAGTTTGTGAGGGAGGAGTTGGGAACTGGATTGTTGACCGGAGAGAAAGTGATATCTCCGGGTGAAGAGTGTGAAAAGGTATTTACAGCTCTTTGCCAAGGAAAGATGATCGATCCAATTTTAGAGTGTTTGAAGGGGTGGAATGGGGCTCCTATCCCCATCTGCTAGCAGTGGTTCTACGGAACCAAGGATCCAACGGTTTCAATTTACTGGTGATGAAAAAAACAAGCCCTTAGCTTTATTTATTTGGTTTTGTTTTCTTTTTTCTTTTTTCTAATTTTAATATACGTCAATGTGTAATATTTGGGAAAATTTGTCCTAATTAATATTCAACATAAATTTCTTATAATTTTTGTTTCTGTTTGATGAATAATTTTGATTTTGATTTTGATATTTTTTTTCCTGCTGCTGCTATTTATTGATTGATACATATGATTAGGTTGAGTAAATCAATACTCAAAGTTGATTTATTTTTTTTATATATATATCAAATATAAAATACACTTTAAATCTATGACTTAAAATTAAACTTTATATAGTGGAGATTTGAACGACTTCCAACGAAAAAAAGTAGTTGAACTGTTGATGAGCTATGCTCAATATTTTTGATTTGTATGAAATATTATTAAATATTACCATCAAAGATAAAATAAGTAGGTGTAATACATAATAGAATAAATAATAATATTAGTAATTGTATTCCAAAGTCAATTTCATAGAATAAAAAGATTCCTAATAATTTATTTTTTTTTCATATATATATTTTTTCTTATTTAACAATTAGATTACATTTCAAAAGAAGAGAGAGGTTGTCGAAATAGCGTCTTCAACTTTTCATCTGTCGAAATAGCGTCTTCAACTTTCCATCTTCCAAATCTAGTATGTTTTTTTTTTTTAAAGTCGTTATCCTAATTTTTCTCCATGGATCTCGAGCGAGGTTGAGCACCAAGGAAAATTGTACTTTTTCATCAATTGTTGTAGCCCTTTTGGCCGAGAAGTACATCTGAATATATTTTCAAATTTTCTCCAAATTGAGTTATCTGAATATTATATTCAATTCTTATGTAATGTTAGGCCAATTTATGTTTCCATGATTATATGAATTTCTAAATTTTCAAATGAATTTACCAATTAGATTTTTTAGATGAATGACTTTATTTTTATTCTTTAATTCTATGAAGTTTATATTTTGCAAAAAGAAAAAAATAGGTAATATATGAAAAATATATAAAATTTTGATAATATCTGCTCAAGAATTTACCGATATTGGTATTAATCCGCCCGAAATTCATATCGAGATTTTACATATTTCTCATATTTTACCTTTTTTTTGAAAAATTTAATCTTTCTAAAAATTTAAACATCAAAATCAATCACCTGATCCATCTAACAAAATTTATTTGGATAATTGATAAATTGATTTGGAAATTAGAAATTTGGCTAAATATTTAAATAGTTACGTAAGATTTTGATATAATATTTGGTAAATATAATCGAATTTAGAGAAAATTTGAAAACATAAAAGATTTAGGAAATCACATAATATTTTGGAAAAATGACTAGAATTTCGGTCTAATTTCTAATGTATCGAGAAAGGCCTAAAGGGTCAAAACAATCGATAAATTAGAAAAAGCTAATTTTTTTTTAACTAAATGACTAACTCAAGATGGACCGACAAAAGCTATTGAACAAGTTTAAAAAATATGCTAGTTTTGTAAGGTGAAAACTTAAATGTGTTATTTCTGATAATTTTTCAAAAGAAAAACATTTCTATCAAATAAAGCTCTTATTCCAATGAAGTTAAATTTTTATATTATAAGGCTAAATTAAACCTACCATTTTGTTCCTTATATATTTGAAGCGTGTTTAATTTGAATCTTTATATTTTCAATTGTCTAATTTTAGTCTTTGTACTTTTTAATAAATCTTAAATTTAGTCATTCAAAGTTAATTTTGACCAAAATTGGTTAAATAATAATAATAATTTTAATGAAAAAATGTAGGAGAATTTTCAACAATAGAAAAATAAAGGAAACTATTTACACAAAATAACAAAATTTTAATCTTCTTTGATACAGGCTGATAGAAGTCGATCAATGTCTACCAGCAATATAAAGTAATAGAAGTCTATTACTAATAGACACTGATAGAAGTCGATTAGTGTCTATCAATGTTTTCTTTTTTGTTATATCTTTAAATAATTCAACATTTTTTCCATCTAGAAAAATTTTCCAAAATATAATATGTGGATATATTTTTAAAATTTATAGTATAAATGCTAATAAATAACAAAAGAAAAGTTCAAAAAATATGAACAATAAACTAGCATCGAGTACTAAATTTAAGATTTATTGAAAGTACATAAACTAAAACTGAATATTGGAAAGTATATGGATTAAAACTAAAAAAATTCAAAATATAAAGACCAAAAATGATATTTTACTATATTATAACTGCAAAATTGGTCCAGAATATAATTTACATGTTAAGCTATTAGTAATCTTTTCTAGGTTAAAGTTTGAACTAAAAAAATGAAATATATTTCTAGTTCATCAATTTTTGAGAGAGATAAATTGTTAACTGTGTTAATTACAAAAAAAAAAAAATATATATATATATAATATATTTTTCCTATGAATTTGAATATCTCATTCGCTTTTGTTACGACAAGCTATGTTGTCTCCTCCATTACTAGTAGGATGATGGATTGCACGCCCGACACATATGTTTTGTTCTTATGTGTTACTCGACTCGTTACAACAGCTCCACCAACTAAATTAACATGTAATGTTGTCAGGATTTTCAGATTTTTTGAGTAAAGTAGGTCTCTATCTTATGATTGCATGTTGTTCGAGAATCCTTTTGTAACTTTTGGTAATATATATATTCTTGTTTAAAAAAAAAAAAAAAATTGAAACCCCACCGCAAAGACAAATACCTAATTTAATTTGTTCTTAAAAAAATAGGTAGGAAATTACATCCTACATTTTTTTTTGGGGTCAATTCTTCTCCTCAAGTAAGGTTGACTTGTCAACAAAAACGAGCATTGCCTAATTTCCTTTGAAAAATCACGTGCACCTTCCTTTCGTGTGATGTGTGGTTTCCTTTGGGCTTCAAGCAAAGCGTTGACCATGACTTCTTCTCCTTTGCTAACCCCTATTATTTCCTCTATATTTGTTTTTCAACAAACTATGTACAACAAATACTTATAACAAGATCAAACTCAATTTAGCTCCATGATAATTAGTATGACATTTCTTTCTATAAATTGAAAATTCGATCTCTCATCATTATAATTGTGTTATACCAAAAAAATTATTTATAATAAGAAAATATAGAAAAAATATCAATTTTTATCCATATAGTATTAAATTTACATCGATATATCGGTATTTTCATGTTTTCACAAGTTTGATATCGACACAAGGGGTGAATCTATACTTTCATTATCTCGTAGAAAAATTTCATGAAATACAATAAAAAGCATCAATATCCCACTAATATAAAAATAATATAAAAAATAGATATGTTTACTCATTTCAAAATAATAAAATGTTCATTTACTAATTTAAATTTATTTTTAAATATTTTTGTTTTTAAATTTTTCTAGAAATATCCACCAAAATCGATTTATCGATTTTTCCATTGAAATTTTAATAAAATCAAGATTTCGATATTTTCATCGACATCGATATTTTAAATCCTGTTTATACTTATAAGCTTTAAGGGCCATTTTTTTTTTTATGATAAAAGCAAAGCTCGAGTGTTGGATATTTTAGGTGATAAATTCTACACTCCGATCTTACTCTTAATTGAGAAAAATGAAAGTCTATGATGCCCGCTTCTTTCGTCTCGTCTTCCAATTTAAACATCGAACTTTCATAAAGTGTATCAATTTAAACTCTTGATTACATTATGTTTGGATAAACATTGTATGAAACTTATGATTTACTCAATTAAACTCCTAAACTTTTATAAGCAAATCATTTTAAACTCTCAATTAAGAATGTGTTTGATTTAACTTTTCAATTGTTTAATTTTAAAGATAAGTTATTTTGGACAAAATCAAGTGTTTGACAACCACTCAAAATAACTTTGAAACACTTTTAAAAATGTATTTTAAACAGTTTTTATCAAAAGACTTCAAATAAAAATGATTTTATTTTATTTTATTATTATTATTTTTATAGTCAATCCAAATAGGTCCTAAGATTTCATTTGAAAATTAAATTGTCCATGCATCAATTCTATTAGTCCACTTTGTAAATCCAACATTTGAAAAAAAATTAAATCTAAAGGAGTGTGTCAATTAATATCCTTAAGAAAGTTTTGAGTTTCAATTGATACAATTATTAGTTCAAAGTTTAAATTTTTTATACAACATTCAAAGTTTAGAGTTATAAATTAATTTAAAAAAATATATATTTTTAGAATTTAGACAAAATTTGTAAATAACCAATGAGTTTATTTTATTTTAGGTTAGAAAAGAAGATAAAATTTGTGCTATAAGTGAATAAAAATTTTAATTGCATCACTCAAAATTTATATTATGATATGTATAATTCTTTTACTCAAACAAGCAAGGTTAGGCCTAATATCTGTGTTTGGTATGACTAACGGGGCTTAGGGTTGGTGAAATCTGAAAAAATAACTAATATAAAGTTTGGTGAGAAAAATATTAATATTTTATTTTATTCAACTTTACTTTTGCCTATTTTCTCAAAATTAAAAGAAAAAAAAAATCATGGTTGTCAATTTATATTATATCCTGCTAATATGGGCGCTCAATTTTCCTTGATCCAACTGAAAAATACACACGTGTGAGGCTTTAAAGTGAGAAAAATTGAATGATTTTCGATTTTAAATCTGAGTTTTATCATAATAAGGAAATATTAAATGCTGAAAATTTCACTGTTATAAAAATAAATATTTTGTTGAGATATACTTACATTGCCATCCGATTTTTAAACTCGCACAGGATTTTAAAGGACGTATTTATAGTAATTTTAAAAAAAATAAACTAAATATTTGGAATACTTCTCATCTTTATTTTAATTATTAAAAAATCTTAATTAGCACACTTATATATAAAACAAAACTTATTATTTTTCAAAAATAAAATGTAGGCAGATCATTAAAATTTTGTTTCATTAACATATTTTAACATATAGAAGACATACAATTGACCCATAAAATCAAAATCTCTTCCATTAGAAAGATTTCAACCCACCGAACCAACAGAAATTTCATTTTTACATGTGGATTAATGTTGAAATAGGATGTCATAAATTCTTGTTTTTAAAAACGATTTAAATATATTAAAGATGAAGCATAATTTAAAAATAGTAATAATAAAAAAAAAGGAATAAATTGAAGTCTACAATCACCCAAATTTGACCAATGAAAACTAATAACAAATATGTTTTATATTATGTAATTTCCTTGCACCAACCACAAGACTTGATGATGAACTTTCGTTTCCCGTTGGTCTCGCCCACCACAGCGCACCTACGACCAAATTGAACAATATATGCGCCATTTTATGCTTATTTTCACCATTCTCTTTCTTTATCTTCACCAACCCCACCAATCCCCTTTGCTTTTTCAAAATCAACACTTTCCTTCCTATTTAACCCCCTTCATTCTTCTTCTTCTCCACAACCCTCACCCACCTCCCAAACACCTCTCACATTATTATTCTTTCTTTCTTTCATTCTTTCTAACAATGGCATCTTTTCAGAAAATTGAAGACAACTTGTGCCAAAGCCACAGTGATCCACTCAATTGGGGGGTGGCTGCCGAGTCCCTTAAGGGAAGCCATCTTGATGAGGTGAAGCGCATGGTCGAAGAGTACCGGAGGCCCCTTGTCAAGCTTGGTGGTGAAACTCTTACTATATCTCAAGTGGCTGCCATTGCTACTCAAGATTCTGATGTTACTGTTGAACTTTCTGAGTCTGCTAGAGCTGGTGTTAAAGCTAGCAGTGATTGGGTTATGGAGAGCATGAACAAGGGGACTGATAGTTATGGTGTTACTACTGGTTTTGGTGCTACCTCTCACAGAAGGACAAAACAAGGTGGTGCTCTCCAGAAGGAGTTGATTAGATTTTTGAATGCTGGGATCTTTGGAAGTGGAGCTGAGTCGAACCATACTTTGCCTCACTCGGCTACAAGGGCAGCTATGTTGGTGAGAATCAACACTCTTCTTCAAGGCTACTCGGGTATTAGATTTGAGATTTTGGAAGCCATTACCAAACTCTTGAATCATAACATCACTCCGTGCTTGCCTCTTCGTGGGACCATTACTGCTTCTGGAGATCTTGTTCCTCTTTCTTACATTGCTGGATTACTCACTGGTCGACCAAATTCTAAAGCAGTTGGTCCAAATGGAGAAAGTCTTGATGCAAAGGAGGCTTTCCTACAGGCTGGTATTCCATCCGGGTTCTTTGAGTTGCAACCTAAGGAAGGGTTGGCTCTTGTCAATGGAACTGCCGTTGGTTCTGGGTTAGCTTCTATTGTTCTCTTTGAGGCAAATATTTTGGCTGTTTTGTCCGAGATTTTGTCTGCCATATTTGCTGAAGTTATGCAAGGCAAACCTGAATTTACTGATCATTTGACCCATAAGCTGAAGCATCATCCTGGCCAAATTGAGGCAGCTGCAATTATGGAACACATTTTGGAAGGAAGTTCTTACATGAAAACGGCCAAGAAGTTGCATGAGATGGATCCTCTCCAAAAGCCTAAACAAGATCGTTATGCCCTTAGAACTTCACCCCAATGGTTGGGTCCATTGATTGAAGTTATTCGATTCTCTACAAAATCTATTGAACGGGAGATTAATTCAGTCAACGACAACCCATTGATTGATGTTTCAAGGAATAAGGCTTTGCACGGAGGCAACTTCCAAGGAACTCCAATTGGAGTCTCTATGGACAATACTCGTCTAGCTATTGCTTCAATTGGAAAGCTTCTTTTTGCTCAATTCTCAGAGCTTGTCAATGATTTTTACAACAATGGATTACCCTCAAATCTCTCTGCAAGCAGAAACCCAAGTTTGGATTATGGATTCAAAGGTGCTGAGATTGCCATGGCTTCCTATTGCTCTGAACTTCAATATCTAGCAAATCCCGTAACTAGTCATGTTCAAAGTGCTGAGCAACATAATCAAGATGTCAACTCTCTTGGTTTGATCTCTTCAAGGAAAACAGCTGAGGCAATTGACATTTTGAAGCTCATGTCTTCCACATTTTTGGTCGCTCTTTGTCAAGCAATTGACTTGAGGCATTTAGAAGAAAACTTGAAGAACACAGTTAAAAATACAGTGAGCCAAGTGGCGAAGAAAGTCCTCACCACTAGCTCAAATGGCACGCTTCATCCTTCAAGATTTTGTGAGAAAGATTTACTCAAAGTAGTTGATCGAGAATACACTTTTGCTTACATTGACGATCCATGCAGTGCTACTTATCCACTGATGCAAAAGTTGAGACAAGTTATTGTTGAGCATGCTTTGAATAATGGAGAGGACGAAAAAGACCAGGCTACTTCAATCTTTCAAAAAATTGGAGCATTTGAAGAGGAATTGAAAGCCATTTTGCCCAAAGAAGTGGAAAGTGTGAGATTGGCATATGAAAATGGAGATGCAACCATTGAGAACCAAATTAAGGAATGCAGATCTTACCCATTATACAAGTTTGTGAGGGAAGAGTTGGGCACTAAATTGCTAACCGGAGAGAAGGTTGTATCTCCAGGAGAAGAGTGCGAAAAGGTTTTCACTGCATTGTGCCAAGGAAAAATGATTGATCCAATTTTAGAATGCTTGAAGGAATGGAATGGCGCACCAATTCCCATATGCTAATGCATTAAGAGGAGTTAGACCATACACGATTATAAACTTAAAAATAATGTCATATTTGTTTTTGTTATTTTTTTTAATCTTCATTTCATTTTGTTTCCATCAAAGTTCAAGTATAAAAAATTGTACTTGTGAGAATTTTCAAGAAATATACTTGTTTCAATTTATAAATTAGTAACAAATATCCTTAACCAATTAGAAATATTTTCAATCTTTTCTCCATGACTGTTTGATTGCAAATAAAAGATAATTTATAAAACAAAGTTTTAACAAATTGAAATAACTTAAATCAAGTTGCCAATTTCAATAGGAATTTAATCATCAAACCCAAAATATTTTATTTCCACCCATTCATAAGTGGTTTGGTTTAATCTGATGTCCATCCAACCTCCATTTTAATACCTAACTTTTCTTTAATATACTCCTTTTGCTTTGCTCTTATCTGGACAATATGTCATTGATGTTGGTTATCTTTTAATTTTTATTCCTGAAGGAATGTTGAAGTAATCCTCAAACAACCACCTCCCATAATAAAATGGTTAAATGGTAAAATACATCTTTCAATTTTCTCTTTTGTGATAATATTACACCTAACTTTTCATATATGATTCAAAACTATCTTTAAAGTAGAAATCTTTTAGAATGTTAGATGAAAAACCAACGTATCAATGATTTGGAATAGTGAGATACTTACTTGACTCTTTGAAAGTATGACTTTTAGAAATGTAAGACATTTCATCCAACATTTTAATGCTTTTTCAACTCCAATAAATAATAGTTTTAAAACATTTATGAAACAATTTTTAAAAGAATAAGAATATTTGTGTATTTACAGCCCACCAAATTGTCCAATCATATGGTTTGTCACATGAAAATTTTTCTTAATTTTTTTCTTTCTTTTATGTGTCTGCTTGGAGGGGGCGTTCCACCTATGTATTGCTCTTAGCATTTCATAGAAGAGCAATTTTTTTTTTTTTGCATCTCAAGATACATCCGTATTTGAAAAAAAAGAAAAAAAAAAGTTTGGTCACATCACAAACAATAATGTGATACAATTAGATGAGATACAAAAAATGAATATGTCTTTGACTGTCAAGCGAAATTGTATGATGGAGAAACGTATAATAAAAAAAATTGGCGATATATATATATACATATATATATATATATTAAATAAAGTATAATTAGGAAAATTGCAAAAACCATACCTAAAGAATGATTATAATTGCAATGGTACCTTTAAACTTTCAATTTTAAAACTTAAACTCTCAAACTTATATAAATGTTAAAATTGAGTCAAATTGGACCTTCATAATTACAAAATTGTGTAAACGATAACATTTGTACAAGTTTATGAGTTCACTTTTTATCATTTGTAGGCCCGATTTTCACATTTATTGTAAGTTTGAGCGTCCACTTTTACACTTATAAAAGTTTAAGGGTCTAATTTTTACAACTGAAAGTTTTAGGATGTAATTACAAATATCACTATACTTTAAGAGTGGTTTTTGCAATTTGCCATTTTTTTCTTTTATAAAATAAGATTTTTTTCCCTACACCAGGACCCAATGAAAGAAAAGATATATCTAATACATACAAAATAAGTGAAGCTTCCAAGAAGAATGACAAAATGTTTGAATTTTTGCTGAAATTTAGAGTTTTTGAAAAATTTATTCCATCAATGAACACATGTTTAAATTTAAAATTTATATTAATGAAATTGGAAGTTTAAACTAAAAGTTACTAAAACTTTGGAGTAAATTAATTTTTTTGTTGAAAAATTTGATTTTCAATTTTATTTTCCACGGAAAATTTTGTTATGAAATCCACTAGAAAAAGGTTTTAAAAATTATATAGTCGAACACCGCAACAATTTATCAAATAGAATGTTATTCCTTTATTCATTTTAGTAAACGAAAATAAGATAGGAAAATGAAAGGAAAATTAAACTAAAAGTACAAATTCATCCTATGAATATCTTCATTAATGTTGACGAATGATCCGCTGTTCCATGTGCTGCAAAATGGATTAGCAAATTGGAATTGGAGCACCGTTCCACTCCTTCAAACACTCTAAGATCGAGTCTATCATCTTGCCTTGACACAAAGCTATGAATACTTTCTCGCACTCTTCTCCTGGAGATATCACTTTTTCTCCAGTTAGCATTTTTGTTTCCAACTCTTCTCTCACAAATCTATATATTGGATACGATCTACAATCCTTGATTTGATTTTCAATCTTGGAGTTCCCAGTCTCATAGGCCAACCTTGCATTTTCAACTTCTTTGGGTAATAATGCTTTTAGTTCCTCCTCGAATAAAACAATCTTTTGAAAGATTGAAGTGTCTGCATTCTTTTCATCATCACCGTTTGCAAGTGCATGCTCAACGAGAACTTGTCTCAACTTTTGACTCAATGGGTAAGTAGCATTGCATGGATCGTCGATATAAGCAAATGTGTACTCTCTATCAACAACTTTGAGTAGATCTTTTTCACAAAATCTTGATGGGTGAAGTGCACCATTAGAGCACGTGGTTAAAACTTTCTTGGCTACTTGACTAACAGTGCTTTTCACTGTACTCTTCAAGTTTTCCTCCAAATGCCTTAAGTCAATTGCTTGGCAAAGAGCAACCAAAAATGTAGATGACATGAGTTTAAGAATATCAATGGCTTCAGCTGTTTTCCTTGATGAAATTAAACCTAGAGAGTTAACATCTTGGTTGTGTTGCTCGGCACTCTGAACATGGCTTGTCACTGGATTTGCAAGGTATTGAAGCTCGGAGCAGTATGAAGCCATGGCAATTTCAGCTCCTTTAAACCCATAATCCAAACTCGGATTTCTACTTGCAGAAAGATTAGAAGGCAAACCGTTGTTGTAGAAATCATTAACAAGTTCAGAGAATTGGGCAAACATGAGCTTCCCAATAGAAGCAATGGCCAACCGAGTGTTGTCCATGGAAACTCCAATCGGTGTTCCCTGAAAGTTGCCTCCATGCAATGCTTTGTTTCTTGAAACATCAATCAAAGGGTTGTCATTGACCGAGTTAATCTCTCGCTCAATAGATTTTGTAGAGAATCGAATAACTTCAATTAACGGACCAAGCCATTGAGGTGAAGTTCTTAGAGCATAACGATCTTGTTTGGGTTTTTGGAGGGGATCGATTTCATGTAATTTCTTGGCTGTTTTCATGTAAGAGCTTCCATCCAAAATGTGCTCCATAATTGCTGCTGCTTCAATTTGACCTGGGTGGTGCTTCAACTTATGAGTCAAATGATCAGTAAATTCTGGCTTTCCTTGCATGACCTCAGCAAAAATAGCAGATAGAATTTCTGACAAAACAGCCAAAATATTTGCCTCAAAGAGAACAATAGAAGCCAATCCAGAACCAACAGCAGTACCATTAACTAGAGCAAGACCTTCCTTAGGCTGCAATTCGAAAAACCCAGAAGGAATACCAGCTTGTTGGAAAGCCTCCTTAGCGTCCATACGTTCTCCATTGGGTCCAATCGCCTTGGAGTTGGGTCGCCCAGTGAGCAGTCCAGCTATATAAGAAAGAGGAACAAGATCTCCAGAGGCAGTAATTGTTCCACGAAGAGGCAAGCATGGAGTAATGTTGTGGTTCAAAAGTTTGGTTATAGCTTCCAAAATCTCAAATCTAATACCCGAGTAGCCTTGAAGAAGAGTATTGATTCTCACCAACATGGCCGCCCTTGTAGCCGAGTGGGGCAAAGTATGATCAGACTCAGCTCCATTTCCAAAAATCCCAGCATTCAAAAATCTAATAAGCTCCTTTTGGAGAGCACCACCTTGTTTGGTCCTTCTATGAGATGTAGCACCAAACCCAGTAGTAACACCATAACTATCCGTCCCTTTATTCATGCTTTCCATAACCCAATCACTACTAGCCTTAACACCAGCTCTAGCAGACTCAGAAAGTTCAACAATAACATCAGAGTCTCGAGTGGCAATGGCAGCCACTTGAGAAATGGTGAGACTTTCACCACCAATCTTGACAATAGGCCTCCGATACTCCTCGATCATGTGCTTCACCTCATCGAGATGGCTTCCCTTGAGGGAATCTGCGGCCACACCCCAATTGAGTGGATCGTTTTGGCTAATGCACAAGCTCTCCATCGAACCATTCTGTTGTTGGAAGTGAGTAGGTGCCATTGTTGTACAAAAATGGAGTGAAGAGAGAAAAAGATATTAGAATGAACTAAAGAATCTTTCAACTGGGTTTAGATTAGAGAATTGATTTCTGAGTGGTGGAGATTGGTAATGGAAGAAAGATGTTTATATAGGGAGAGCTTTTTGTAAGTAACTTAGTGGGATTTGTTAGGTAAGGGTCAAGGAAGAGGACAGGAAAGGAAGAAGAAAGAGCTCCTAAAGTAGTTGGTAGAGTCCATGGTGTGAAAATGGTTCAAAGAAGAACTATACTAAATTTTCAGTGGTCAAAGTTTATAGGCCCTTGGTAGTTATGGTGTGAATTTCTTGTCCATTTCTTTCCTTAAAAAAAAACAAGAAGAAGAAGATATTTTTAGTTAGATATTAATTTTCTTTTGGGATATCATTCTTTTAAATTTTATTTATATTTTAGTTAAATAACATGTCGAAGGAGCATTTTGACCTATCTTATTGGGTAATGATTAGATCAATTTGGACTACACCTAATCTCATGTATTTCTCTTTTAATTAAGTTAATATATATATTTTTTAAAAACGTTTTTTGACACATGGAAAATTTTTATTAAACAAATGTCTAATTACATAAAAATAGGTGCAACCTAGATACCATTAGGTTGGTATTCTATTTTACTTTAAAATAATTATTGTAATTATCTAAATTTAACATCTGGAAAATTAATTAAATAAGGAAGTTTTTTATTTAATAAAAACTTAAAGATCTTATAAATTTTATTCAAGTCATGCCATGCTCATTTATATTTACTTTTTCTTATAGGAGAGATTATAATATCTATATATTCTAAAAAAATGACGTTTGTAAATTATTCCTTTTTATTTACATAAGAAAGTTTAATTATTGTGGTAGTCTTGCTGTTTTGATTTTGGTTTATTTTAAGTCCCGTTTTCTAATTATTTGGTTTTTGAAAATTCCAAAAACAAAAACAAAAAGAATTTTTAATTTTTTTTTTTAGTTTTTAAATTTTGGTTTAATTTTCTAAACTATTGGTAAAATGTAGATAATAAAGGAAGAAATTTGGAGGTGGAAGTAGTGTCTATAGACTTAATTTTAAGAAACAAAATGGTTACTGAATAGACCTTAGTTTTTAAATTTTTAAAGTACCTATTTCGGTTCATATATTTTAGATATTGATGATTATAATTCCTATTTACAAAATCTTAAAACAAATTTTATACACAATGGGAACCTTTTAATACAAATTTATAACTACACTTTAAGAAACTTAGCGAGAAGAGGTATGCTAAAAATTTATTAAAAAAAATGAGATAATTAAAAATTAATATGTAAATATCGAAATAGTCAAGAGCATAAAGATCAAAATGAATATTTTAAAAGTACAAGGAGAAAAAGAAAAAAAGTACAAAATTTATAGATAAAAATAAATATTTTAAAAATACACCGACTAAAATAAATCAAACCCAAAATAGAGGAACAAAATTTGCAGTATATACATTATTATTGATTTTTGGGGGATTTTCAAGAAT
This sequence comes from Benincasa hispida, assembly GCF_027475165.1. Taxonomy (NCBI): domain Eukaryota; kingdom Viridiplantae; phylum Streptophyta; class Magnoliopsida; order Cucurbitales; family Cucurbitaceae; genus Benincasa; species Benincasa hispida. The sequence continues at coordinate 36,604,251 of NC_143480.1, read as the reverse complement.
AGACAAATAAGAGAAACTATTTATACAAAATAACAAAATTCAATCTTATTTGGTAGAGACTGATAGAGACTAACAGAAGTCTATTAATGTCTATCAATGATTGAAGCTGATATAAATCTATTAATACCACGTGATAGATTGATATAAGTCTATAAGTATATGTATTTTTTTATTTTTTTATTTTTGGTTGTTGAAGGAGTTTGATGAGAGTCAAATTTGTCAAGTATGTTGAATGCAATATATATATATTGGGTTAGTTAAATGTGAAAAATGATTGCAAGCGTCATCTTTGAACTCACAATAAAGCTTAATAAATTCAACCCATTAAATATAATACCATTGAAGTAAAGTAGACCAATGACTTTTTAAACACTAAAAAATATTTAGATGAGAGAGAGAAAAAAGGGTTAGTGAACTTTAATGATGCTAATTATCCCTATGTTTGGTTTTATCATAACTAATTAATTAATTCATTTGGTGGATTATTTATTGTATAATACTATACTCTCCCATTACGTTCATTATTAATTCATTAATTAATTCTGTTGTCAAAATTTGTACAACTCAAAGAATAATTTATAAATATATGTGGTGAATTATATTTTAATCAGTAAATATATATGTTTTTGAATTGAAAAAATAGAAAAAACAGAATTGTGAAATATTTGTTAAAACAATAAAAAATTAAATTAGAAAAGAAGAAGAAAAAAAAAAGAAAAAAAAAAACTACTTGCATATGTTAAAGCTCGAACCATAGACTCAAGTGAAGGCTAGCGTGTTTCAAATCACTTAACCAACTATAAAGATTATTATTTATACTAAAAATACAACTACAATTTTTTTCTTTCTAAAATGGCACCAACTGAGGAGGCACATGTTCCTGCTCTTTAATAGATTTGTCCCTATTTGTAAGATAGTCTATTGTCTAAATAGGACACACTAATTAATCCAACAATGGAACTATCTAGGTGTGACTTTTATAAGTGATCTTGACCATAACTATGATTATTTAAAAATGTTAGAAACAATATTGTTTAAGACTATTGGTTATGTTCTAATAAATTCAATTTAGATGTCAATATGAGAATTGTTCAACGTGTGATTAGTTATGTACTTATTTTCTTATAATAAGTGGTTCAAAATCTTCATATTCCACATTTTTTATGTATTAAAAAAATGTTCAATCTAAATGTGATCCATGATTCTTTTATATATAATACTGATAAGTATATTTTTACCTATAATTAAGTCAATTATGCATATGTTTGAAAATTTGGTCACTAATAGATATTCATAAATAATACATATGAGGCTGAAAATGAGTAGAAATGCATAGCCAAACACTCAAAACAATAACTATTAGAAAGAGTTAAAGTTTTAGAACAAAGCAATTACAGCAACAATATCTTGTTTGCTGACTTTTTCATTAATTAAATCAAACTCTTAAAACGTGACAGAAAAAATAAAAGAAAAATAATAGCAAAAGTACAAATTTTAAAATGTGACAGAAAAAAATAAAAGAGAAATAATATCAAAAGTACAAATTTTATCTTATGTATTTCAACAGATAGGAATAGGGGCACCGTTCCATTCTTTTAAGCACTCTAAGATAGGGTCAATCATCTTTCCTTGGCACAAAGCTGTAAATACCTTCTCACATTCTTCTCCAGGAGATATTATTCTTTCTCCTGTCAAAAGTTTGGTTCCCAAGTCTTCTCTCACAAATCTATATAATGGATAAGATCTGCAATCCTTAATTTGATTTGCAATTTTAGAATTTTCGCTCTCGTGTGCCAACCTTGCATTTTCAACTTCCTTCGGTAAACTTATTTTTAATTCCTCTTCAAAAGCACTAATCTTCTGAAAGATGGAAGTGTTCATGTTCTTCTCATTTTCACCATTGGTGAGTGCATGTTCAACTAGAACTTGTCTCAATTTTTGCATCAATGGATAAGTAGCACTGCATGGATCATCAATGTATGTAAATGTGTATTCTCTATCAACGACTTTGAGTAGATCTTTCTCGCAAAATCTTGATGGGTGTAGTGCACCATTGGAGGATGTGGTCAACACCTTCTTGACTACTTGGCTCACTGTGCTTTTAACCGTGCTCTTCAAGTTTTCCTCCAAGTGCCTCAAGTCAATTGCTTGACAGAGTGCAACCAAAAATGTGGACGACATGAGTTTCAAGATATCAATGGCTTCAGCTGTTTTTCTTGAAGAAATTAAACCAAGAGAATTAACATCTTGGTTATGTTGCTCAGCACTTTGGACATGACTTGTAACTGGATTTGCAAGATATTGAAGCTCAGAGCAGTATGAAGCCATGGCAATTTCAGCTCCTTTAAACCCATAATCCAAGCTCGGATTTCTACTTGCAGTAAGGTTAGAAGGCAAGCCATTGTTGTAAAAATCATTGACAAGTTCAGAGAATTGGGCAAACATGAGCTTCCCAATTGAAGCAATTGCCAATCGAGTGTTGTCCATGGAAACTCCAATTGGCGTTCCTTGGAAGTTGCCTCCATGCAATGCCTTGTTTCTTGAAACATCAATCAAAGGGTTGTCATTAACTGAATTAATCTCCCGCTCGATAGACTTGGTGGAGAATCGAATCACTTCGATCAATGGACCAAGCCATTGTGGTGAAGTTCTAAGAGCATAACGATCTTGTTTAGGTTTTTGGAGGGGGTCGATTTCATGTAGTTTCTTTGCAGTTTTCATGTAAGAACTTCCATCCAAAATGTGCTCCATGATTGCAGCTGCTTCAATTTGACCTGGGTGGTGCTTCAACTTATGAGTCAAATGATTAGTAAATTCTGGCTTTCCTTGCATGACTTCAGCAAAAATAGCAGATAAAATTTCTGACAAAACAACCAAAATATTTGCCTCAAATAGGACAATAGAAGCCAACCCAGAACCAATAGCAGTGCCATTGACAAGAGCAAGGCCTTCTTTGGGTTGCAACTCAAAGAAGCCAGAAGGAATGCCAGCTTGTTTAAAGGCAGTCTCAGCATCAAGTGTTTCCCCATTGGGCCCAATGGCCTTAGAATTATGGCGACCAGTAAGTAGCCCAGCGATATACGACAAAGGGACAAGATCTCCGGATGCCGTAATTGTTCCTCGTAGTGGCAAACATGGAGTAATGTTCTGATTAAGAAGATTAGTGATAGCTTCCAAAATCTCAAATCGAATACCCGAATAGCCTTGAAGAAGAGTATTGATCCTCACCAACATAGCTGCCCTTGTGGCCGAATGAGGCAAAGTATGATTCGACTCAACCCCATTTGCAAAAATTCCAGCATTCAAAAATCGAATCAACTCCTTTTGAAGAGCCCCACCTTGTTTAGTCCTCCTATGAGACGTAGCACCAAATCCAGTAGTGACACCGTAACTATCAGTCCCTTTATTCATACTCTCCATCACCCAATCACTACTAGCTTTAACACCTGCTCGAGCAGACTCAGCCAACTCCACAACTACATCATTATCACGAGTGGCAATGGCAGCCACTTGAGAAATAGTGAGAGTCTCACCCCCAAGCTTCACCACAGGCCTTCTATACTCTTCCACCATCCTCTTCACCTCATCAAGATGACTTCCTTTAAGAGCTTCAGCCGCCACACCCCAATTGAGAGGATCGACATGACTCGTGCAGAGGCTCTCCATCGAGCCATTCTTGTAAGCAAATTGTTCCAATTGGGCAGGTGCCATGAAAAAAGATGGGGTTTCTTTTTCCTCTTCTTTTAGGATGGAAGAGGGAAATGAGAACAATTTTGTTGAGAGTAGAAGTGGAAGAAGGGTAGTTTAAATAGGGGAAAGCTTTCTAAGCACAAACTAATAAGAAAATGACTCTGTTTTAGTATTAGGTAAGGAAGAGTGGTGGAAAACAGCCACTCAAACACAAGTTGTGGCTTTGAAGAAGGGAATAAAATGGGGTAGTTGGGACTTGAGAAGAGAATGGAAAATCAAACTATATATTAAAATAAAATTGAGTAGTGATTTCATATTGAATGTTCAAAATTGATCGGATTGAAACAATACTATAGAATATGTGGGGAGGGTGGGTGGGTGTGCAAAGTAAATGTGTGTGTACTTGTGTGGGGTTTGGTGAATTCATAGAACATGGGCGTTGAAGGAGCCACGTAGGGAAGGGGACTGTATTTTGTTTGTTTTGTGGTATAGAAAATAGAGACATTGCCTGCAATAGGAAAATAACAACATTCAAGTGGGTATCCTCTTTGTTGGCTTTAGGAGAGCCGCTTGTGTTGAATTCTCAATTACAATCTGTTTTTCGTCATTGATTAATGACTAATACTTCACTTTAGTCTTTAATCACGCAGAAAAACAAACACAAAATCATATTATTTTTAAAGTTTATCAAATGTCAACTTGTGATTAGACATTTAAGTAAACTACAGAAAGATTAGATGTAACGAGATGAATTGCCTCAAATAAATACATACTCTAATTATAAAGAAAAGGAGAATTGGTCTTATATAAGGGTATATATTGATAATGTGAGTCGAGAATAAAATATTATTTTATAGTAATAGGGTTGAAATTAGGTCAAATATTTAAAATACTACGACTTGACAACTTGGGATAAACAACAAGTTGTTGGAAATGTAGTCTAAGTAGCAGAAGATGATATACTGATGAATTTATTTGACTCCCATAGATCACTTTTGTAAACTAATCTTTTCTCTAATAAAAATATTAGTTAGCAAAAAATGTTAAGCATGAACTAATATGTATTATATTAGTAATAAATTATAACATTATACGCATAGTATTAATTTTTTTTGTCAATATATCGATATTTTTATTGATATTTTTACGTTTTCATAGGTTCGATATTGATATGAAGGGAAAATTGATATTTCAATTATATAGTAGAAAATCCATGAAATATAATAATGAAGCAACAAAAAATCACTAATACAAATATAATATAAATAATAGACATGTTAAGTTGTTTAAAAATCATAAATTATTTCTTTATTAATTTAAATTAAGTTTTTGAATTTTCAGTTTTTTTATAATTTTTTCAGAAATGCCAACCGAACTCGAAATTTTATCAATATTTACATCAAAATTTCTGTAAAATTAAGACCTCGATATCTTCCTCGTTCCCCTGGACCTTTCCCGCAGAGTGCTTCCTCAGGGCTCGAACCTGCTGCAATGCACCAACTCCTCATTGTTGGACCGAATGAGACCTTTATAGAAAATTTTTTTTGGACTAATATGAACTACTCCTCACTTCGCAACATCGATATTTTAGACATTGGTCATGTCACCTTCACTTTTATGTTAAAATCACCCCATCAATTTTTGTAAAAAAATGTAAATAGCAGTGTCATCAAATTTTAAAACATAAATAACCAAAATGATACGTAACAGAAGAATCAAAGACTAAATCTTGTCCTAAAATCTTTACATGTTTTTTTTTTTTTTATCATAAAATATTTTACCTCCCTGATTCACGTCTATTTTCTATTTTTTGGTTAAAAAATTAACCAAATGCAGTGAAGAGTGAAGAAAATTACTATTATGGAAGCCAGCAAATTAAATAGATCAAAAACCCAAAATAAAACTTATACAGATGAATATATTAAGAATAAATTCTCCAAATTATGTTATTAACTTGCTTTTTTCTTCCATAAAACAGAAATGGAACTGATAGAAAAAATATTTAAAAATACAAAAAGAACACATAGCAAAGCCTTTCCTCGTGAGGCTGAGGATCCTCTAGACAAGTGGAGGATAACCTAACATATTGGGATTGGAGCTCCATTCCACTCCTTCAAACATTCTAAGATAGAATCAATCATCTTTCCTTGACACAAAGCCGTGAATACTTTCTCACATTCTTCTCCCGGAGATATTACTTTTTCACCTGTTAGCAAATTTGTTCCTATCTCTTTCCTCACAAATCTGTATAATGGATAAGATCGACATTCTTCAATTTGGTTCTTAATAGGTGTTTCTCCACTCTCGTATACTAACCTCATATTTTCAACTGCATTTGGTAAAACTACCTTTAGTTCCTCTTCAAACGTAGCAATCTTTTGGAAGATTGAAGTACTTGTGTTCTTTTCGTCATCACCATTTGCAAGTGCATGCTCAACAAGAACTTGCCTTAACTTCTGCATTAGTGGGTATGTGGCACTGCATGGATCATCTATATATGCAAAAGTATACTCTCTGTCGACAACCTTCAATAAGTCTTTCTCACAAAATCTTGATGGGTGAAGCGCACCGTTAGAGGATGTAGTCAAAACTTTTTTCGCTACTTGGCTTACAGTTGTTTTAACAGTGCTCTTTAAGTTTTCTTCCAAATGCCTCAAGTCAATTGCTTGACAAAGAGCAACAAGAAATGTGGAAGACATGAGTTTTAGAATATCAATGGCTTCAGCTGTTTTCCTTGAAGAAATCAAACCAAGAGAGTTAACATCTTGGTTGTGTTGTTCGGCACTCTGAACATGGCTTGTCACTGGATCTGCAAGATATTGAAGCTCAGAGCAGTATGAAGCCATGGCAATTTCGGCACCTTTAAACCCATAATCCAAGCTTGGGTTTCTACTTGCAGAAAGATTAGAAGGCAAACCATTGTTGTAGAAGTCATTGACAAGTTCAGAGAATTGAGCAAACATGAGCTTTCCAATTGAAGCAATGGCCAACCGAGTGTTGTCCATGGAAACTCCAATCGGTGTTCCTTGAAAGTTGCCTCCATGCAATGCTTTGTTTCTTGAAACATCAATCAAAGGATTGTCATTGACCGAGTTAATCTCTCGCTCAATAGATTTTGTAGAGAATCGAATCACTTCAATCAAAGGACCAAGCCATTGAGGTGAAGTTCTTAGAGCATAACGATCTTGTTTGGGTTTTTGGAGGGGATCGATTTCATGTAATTTCTTGGCTGTTTTCATGTAAGAACTCCCATCCAAAATGTGTTCCATGATTGCGGCTGCTTCAATCTGACCAGGATGGTGCTTCAATTTATGGGTCAAATGGTCAGTAAATTCAGGCTTTCCTTGCATAACTTCAGCAAAGATGGCAGACAAAATCTCGGATAAGACAGCCAAAATATTTGCCTCAAAGAGAACAATAGAAGCCAATCCAGAACCAACAGCAGTGCCATTGACCAGAGCAAGACCTTCCTTTGGTTGCAACTCAAAGAATCCAGAAGGAATATCAGCTTGTTGAAAAGCCTCCTTTGCATCAAGGCTTTCTCCATTTGGACCAACAGCTTTAGAATTTGGTCGACCAGTGAGCAATCCAGCAATATAAGAAAGTGGAACAAGATCTCCAGAAGCAGTAATTGTTCCACGGAGAGGCAAACATGGAGTGATGTTATGGTTTAAGAGTTTGGTGATGGCTTCCAAAATCTCAAACCTAATACCTGAATAGCCTTGAAGAAGAGTATTGATTCTCACCAACATGGCCGCTCTTGTAGCCGAATGAGGCAAAGTATGACTCGATTCAGTCCCATTTCCAAAGATCCCAGCATTCAAGAATCGAATAAGCTCCTTTTGAAGAGCTCCCCCTTGTTTTGTCCTCCTATGAGACGTAGCACCAAAACCAGTAGTAACTCCATAACTATCAGTGCCTTTATTCATACTCTCCATAACCCAATCACTGCTAGCATTAACACCCGCTCTAGCAGACTCGGAAAGCTCAACAGTAACATCAGATTCCCGAGTAGCAATAGCAGCCACTTGGGAAATGGTTAGGGTTTCACCACCAAGCTTGATAAGGGGCCTTCGATACTCCTCCACCATGCGCTTCACCTCATCAAGATGGCTTCCTTTGAGAGACTCAGCCGCTATGCCCCAATTGAGTGGGTCATGAATGACGCTCTTGCAGATGGTCTCAATTGGGGCCATTTTAAGGTATACAAAAAGAAATGAAATTCCAAAGAAGATGCAGAAGGAGTAATGGAAGAATTTAGAATCTTCTGTGTATGTTTGAGCTATTTGCGGAAGAAGAAACGGTGCTTAAATAGGTATAATTGATCAACGTAGAGAGGAGTTGGTGAGGAAGGTTGGTGGAAGCAGAACAGAAGAAGAAAATAAACTAAAAGGGATTTAAAAAGGTCAAATTTGATGACTTGACTTTAATTGTTATATATTTATACCCAAAAGCACTCCCTAGGCTACTAAACTAAACATGTGTTTAATAATTAAGTTGAATCCCAATTATTTATTTGGGATTTAAAAAATCATTTCAATTTAACTTTACAATTAATATTCATAACATAAATTTAATCATCAAAACTACTTTCTTGGATGGTAGTTGGAACTTGGGAGGAAGGTGGGAAATTATTTCAGTATATAGATGATCCTTTTATTCAAATATGGAGTTCACATATGATCCTTAATGTGAATGGTTGGTTTGATTATATGTTTGTTTTCATTTTCCTTTTTCTTTTTAATTCTAATATTGAGTGGGGAGATTGAAACCGATCTTGACCTTACCTCGAAATTTTAACACATATTTTATGTCTGTTGAGCTATACTTACTTTGACATTTAGAAGAATGTAGTTAAGGAGAATTTTCAAAACTAGCAAAATAAGGGAAATTATTTATACAAAATAACAAAATTTTAATCTTCTTTGATAAAGGTTGATAGAAGTCTATCAGTGCTATGAGTGATAGACTTCTATTAATGTCTATTAGTATTTTTTTTATTATTTCTGTAAATAGTTTGACATTTATACTATTTGTCAAAATCTTTCTATAGTTAAATTACAAATTGAGTCTCTAAACGCATAATTGATGTTTAAATGGTCCGACAAATCTATGAACTTTTAATTATACATGTAATAGGCTCCAAAACTTTAAAAATAATGTCCGCATTTAATGAAACTAGAAACAAATAATTTTACATCAAATAGATATAGATATATGTTTTTTTAAAAATACGAAATAGGTTATGGACCCAATTAAATAAAAAATAAAAAATTTAGTATCTTATTGAATACAAAATAAAAAATGTAAAGATTTCTCGGAAATAAACTTAAAAATTCCCATGTCTATTAGATAATTTAAATGTTTAAACCATAAAAATTTATTGAAAACAAAAGCTAAGCATTTTTTTTTTTTTTTTTTTGAAAGAAGACTTCTATTACGGAAGAAGACAAAATCTATACAGAAGCACTTCCTAATCCAATCTAAAGAGAAATGAGTGAAACCACTCACCAAACAAACCAAACTTTCTGGGAATATGCAAAAAGAAAATGCTGTCAAAAATTAGAAATTAAACACCAGATTTCCTCAACCCAACAATAAATGGATGTTCCTGAGTTAAAATCATTTTTGTCATATTCAAAATCTATTCGAATCACATCATTAATCATTTAATATTAATTTAATATTTAATTTTATACTTTTAAGTTCAATTTTCATATAATCAAAACCAGTTTCAAATGATTAAAAACATATTTAGTAGTGATTTTGAAAATGACGAATGTTACTTTTAACTATTTTAGAATCACTCTCAAATATAAATGATTTTTTAAACTGTTTTAAATTCACTAAGTCTGTCAAATGAACCGCTTCCAAAATGGCTAAAACTCCGCAAATGGGAGAATCAAAACAAGCATCAAGGTAAGCCACCCTACACTTTTCAAAATTTCACGAAAATCTCGATAAATAACACTTGATTCTGTGGAAGAAGCTGGAGCCCATGCTGTATGAACATTAATACATATTTGAGAGTGATTTTAAAATTATTAAAATCACTATTGTCATATTTAAAATCATTTCAAATTAACTTATTATTTTATTTTAGATTTTTAATGTAATTTTTTTATTATAAAATTGATTTTAAATTATTAAAAATATGATTGGAAGTTGTAAGTGATTCTGAAAATATGAAAAAAAAAAAAAAAAGAATTCAACCAATGAGGAAGAAGGACAAAAACCATAGGCTTCTTAGAAGACACCTCCGCATGAAACTCATGGATCCATCTACTTCTAAATCAACCTAATAATATATAATAACTTATAATAAATGGGTTAATTAGATTATTATTGAAAATTTTAAAAAGAAATTAGGAAAAACAGGCTGTTGTGAGAATATTTAGGAAAAACGAATCGTTTTTTTTCCTGTCTTATTATGAGAGTGCGTCTCTAAATTTGGAAGACTAGTAAATACGAATATTTGATAGAGAGGATTTGTTTCTTGAAAAAAAAAATGCAGTTTGTTAAAAACTAGAAAAAGAAAATCCGTCTATTGAGGCAATGTTTTTGTGTTTTTGACCCATCGAATTTCAATTTTTTAATTTCATAATTTCTGAAAATTTATTTGTTATTTTTTCATTATATATATATATATATATAGGATATTTTTGCATTTTGACTTTTTTTTCTTTTTCTTTTTGCTATTGTTGTGGGTGAATTTTGATCTGATTAAAGTTCAAAATCAAGATAAAATTAGATAAAATAAGATTTGATCTAACTTATTTGGGATTAGGAAAAAGTCATATCCTAATCTTTAAATCTCATATCTAAATCCTAGTAGAATTAAGATATGTTAGACCGTATGGCAACCCTAAAGGGTGAATAGGATTTAATTTAACTTTTTGAAAAATATGCTCAATTTAATTTAATTAAAGAATTTTTAAATAAAATTAATAAAAACCCTAATTGATGCTAAATAGCAAGATTGACAAACAAAATTATGTAACAATACACTTAATCAATCTCAACCAATAAAAGCATGCAATTAAAATTGAAAAATATTAGAAAAGAGTAGAGAAGAAGGCGTCATAATTTTTATAGTAGTTAGGTCAAACTCGACCTACATCCACTTTCCCAAGCGTCATTTGGGATTTTGATTAAAAATCTTTTTTGATTCTTTCCACAGTTGAGAATCGAACTACTACCTTGCTCATTTTTAATGTTCAAGAGCAAATCCGATTATTTTTCACGAGTTAGGATCCAGCTGTTAAAATATTTTTGATAAAATCTTCTAAAAAGAATGGATATACATGTTTGAGTTCAAAGCTTTGAGAGAGATAAACAATGGTGACCTTTAATAATTTTTTAGGATTATAAAATTGTAAAAAATTCTAAAATGTTTAGAGAAAATGAAGTTGAAAAAAGGAAGGAAATAGGGTAAAAAATGGATCTTAATTTAGTCTATTGAACACTTTAAAAAGTGAAAAGAAAGATGAAGGTTAAAAGTGAAAAAGTAAAAAAGAAATTAATAAAGAAATATATATATAAATTCACCAACGGAAAGGTGCATACGCAGGTTTCAATTTTTCATTTTTTTTTGTTAAATTAAGTGACCAACGGTCACTTTTTCTATGTGCCACTCACCTATAGTTCCAAGTGACACTCTCTAATTAGTCTAATTTGATGATTTTCGTTACTTTTTTTTTTATATTTTTTCATTTAAACTCCGATTTCGGTGATTCAAGAGACATCATAATTGTTGTTCCAATCTTTATATTGTGGACTATTCAAAATAATAAAATTGTTAATAAATAAAATTAAATTTATTATCCTTAAAATATTAATTAATTAATTAGTTGCAATTAATTAATTTGGGATTAAGGGCAAAAAAGCCAACAATCTTCCCTTTTTTATGACAACAAACCATAGAAGAAAAACAATTTGACATGTGATCAATAAGTAATTTCAATACACCACAAAGATCATGCTTGAAATTCATTCAAAATAATTAACTTTTCCCCCTAAATAATGCATTCAAAAGACACAATTATGCAACACATTCATAACACATATTTTTCTTATACTTCTCCACCTTGGGAGTCAAAAAAGAACAATAAACATATGTGCTACTCCTAAAAATAAGAATACATACAAAGTTTCCAAATTCTCCCATTATCAATATGCATTACATAGTATCAAATAAGAATAAAATCAAGATGCATCATATGAATAATGCCAAGCTCAAGCATATTTTTGGAAAAACTTTCTTCATTCAAAAATTTGGTAAAAATATCAATTAGTTGATTATTAGAGCTCACGAATTAAAGAGTAATGTGATCATTTTGCACATGTTCTCTAATAACACTACCAGAAAATGGACTTTTTATAGCTTTTCAATTCAACATTTTTTTAATATAGCTATAAAAAAAACTAAAAAAAAATTAAAATGTTGCGCACGCGTCAAAAGACGATGGTGAGAGGGAAAATATTTCGGCTGAAAAACTGTAGATTTGAAATCATCCCTCCTCTCTCTTTTTCCATCTCTATTTTTTATAAACATTGTAAGCAACTGAAGCTTATCCCTCTTCTCTCCTTCTTCTCCTTCATGAAATTTCTCACGTAAATCACTAACGCCCAATTTTCTGTCCTCCTTCTTCTCCTTCCTTTCTTTTATCTCCTTCTTCTCTTTTCCCTGGACACCACACAAATTTTACTTGACAGTCAAACTAGGGCTCGATCAAATGTAGATTACATTGAAATTGATTTTTAACCTTTTCAATTTTTTTCCATAGTCTTCTCATACCTCTTTTCTCAAACTAACATGTGGAAGAAGATGGTGCTGCCACTATACCTTTCACATGCAACAAAACTTCAGGCTATTAATGGTAATTCTCAGACTTTTCTCAATCTGAATTGAAATCTTCTTTCTTTCTCGTTTTCTAAAAACAAAGCTTAATAATTTACTTGCTGGAAATTGAAGGTGATACAAAAGAAGAAGAAGAAGAACACGAGAGGTTTAAAGTAGTTCGATCAGAGACCTATGTCCACTGTGAAGCAGTTACTAAATCTTTTGATTTCTTGAAGAGATTTGCAGCAATCACTCAAAAATAGAGAACTTCTCACTAATCTCTTGCCTTTAGAATCAATTTATGTTCCTGATATATTAGGAACTTACAAGTGAAGTTAAGAGAGATATTGATTTCAAAATTTTACGATTTTTACCTAACATAAACTCTTTGGCAAGTTCGGGTGGTTTTCTTCTTGATATTGCTTAAAGGCTCGAGAGTGTTTGAAATGGTTCGATGGTACTTGAAAACACTTGCCACCAATAGAAATGTGTTTTTCTTCTTTCTAACAAGAATATGAAAGGTGCGTTGTTTGGTCTTATATAATGTGGAACTTCTCTTTTTTTGACCTATTGTGTGGTTTTCTTCCTAAATTCTTGAAAAAATTTATGGGATATGAACTTGTTAAGATTCATGTGTAGCCTTTGATGGCTTTTGTGAAATTTGTTCTTCCCCTAACTTTCTTTTAGAAATGGTTCTGACCCTGCTTCTTGTTTCTCGGTTGGTTCCTGTATAGAGATGTTCTAGTTTGGAAATGACATGATTGGGATGTTGATTTAGGTTGTAGAATTTGGGTTTGAAGTGGGGAAGATATTGCACATTGTTAAATTTCTTGAAGAATTTAGACAATGCTTGGTTTGTGAGAGAAATTATGTAGATTCTGTTTGTGAGGTGTTTCAGTAACCTTAAGGAAAATATTAGACAATACTAGACTGCTTTGAAACTCTTCTATCATTCTTTTCAAATAGTAATCATTTTACTTAATACGTTAAAGAAAAAAAAGATTAAACCTTCGAACATTATTTTTTCATCTACATTTTAAAGTAGCTTTTGTGCAGTTTGAGATCAAAACTCATACTGATGTTGAGAATATTGGGAAATGAAGAAGTTTTGACTCAAATACCTCGAATTTCTATTTGTTAATAACTATCATTTGTAACAGTCAGCTGGTATATTCTTATAAATACCACTAATTTCAAATTCGAATTACAGAGTTATCATCATTTTCTTAGTTTCCTGTAAACAAAAAATCTGTAAGCAATCTTCATTCAAGTAAAAAGATTTCAAATCTTCCTGTAGACGTACGAAGGAACTCTTATTCAAGAGTACCTACGAGTGGAAGTGGATCCTTCCAATTCATTGTGATAGAATTTCCACATATACATTCTGTTGGGGTTGATGTCCTAAAGTCTCATGTCCTGTAGTTTGTAAACAGTATATACAAATATTTGTGTTGTTAATGTATGATATACTTCACATCTTGTATTTTGCTCGGTTAATTGTTTTATTTGCTTTACCACAAACCAATAAACATAAAATCCCTGGTTATCTGTATGTGACTCAAGCATGTATGTGGTGACATACAAGTGGATCATGTCTTGAGTGATAACCAAAATGGTCTGTAGTAAATGGATAAAGGAGGAAAACCTTATTCTAGTAACGCTACGGATGCGGCCCACTCTGTGGAATGGTCACAAGTGTTGTGACTTGTCACAGATAGTCTGATCCTGATCATTCGTGTTGGGGACATGCGAGTGGGGGCATCCTATACAAAGAGTTTGTATAAGACCTGACTATGAAGTGTTAACGTCTCGTTATACAACACCGTTCATGACAGAGACTTCAGTTCACTAGGATGACCATAGGTAACATGACCTCAATCCTAAGTGAGTTGGGAACTCCTACCATTGAGGGCGGTCCTTTGATTTGTATGGATGCGAATGACTAAGTCGTCGATTCAAACCTACCATTTTGGGATTCATCTGATTTAGGAGCTGGAAACTCAGCTACACAAGATGGAATTCACTCCTTCCCTGAGGCACGAGTAAGTAGATAGTTGGCTCCTTTAAGGGCTGATTTCGGGGCTTGAACGATGTGGTGCCACACATCTTCTCCTGGTCCGAGAGGTGTTCACATATAGTTGGACTATATTGTATTGTTCATTAGAGGAATCAGTAGTACTTAAGGAGTGAGATGTAACTGCAGGGGCAAAATAGTAAATTGGCCCAACTGTACTTACGAGCATCTGTGAAAGGTCATCATACTCATGATTGGTTATATCCGATGGAAATAGAAATATATCTGTGGTAAGAAGAGTTTAGCTGTTGGTCTTTAGTGGAATCTCTGACAGTTAACGGATGGTGGATCTCGTGGCTAAAGAGTTTAGTCAGCTATTCACGTACCATTGGAGCTTCGAGCCACAGGTTCATTAGGTCCCCTGGGTAGTTTGGATAAAGTCGAGAACCAGTGTTTGGGTTAATTTGAAATGTTCAAATTGACAAGAGGAAGTTCAATTATATATGATATAATTGGACTTGTTAATTATATATAATATAATTGGCTAAATGTATGAGATACATTATTTTGGAGGAAATTAGATATAAATATGATTTATATCAAGTAGAGGAGAAAATACTATAGTAGATATGTGGTATCAAACTATTGGATATAAATATAATATGATTATATTAATCAATCAATCAATTAATTAATTATATGATAATTAATCCATTTTTTCCACGTTCGGACGTGAGTAGTGGGCAGCGTTGGTTATGGTAACCGATGGGTTAAAAATGAAAAGAGTTTTCATTTTGAATCATGCATTCACTTTTTTTCTTCGACCGCCCAAAAAGAATTCGTGAAACGATCGCTCGAGAGCCTATACGATAGTTGCTTCTCCGTCTAAACGATCATTTATCTCACGATTTATATAAACGATCGTATATGTTTTTCCTAAACGATCGTTCAACTTTTCATACACGATCGTGTAGTTCCTCTATGCGATAAGCATTTCTGCTATATGATAGCACTGTTTTATCTCCCACTTGCTTATCGTCTACACGACTCGTTGTCCTCCATCCTTTACCAAATTCACCGAAGCCCACCCTTTGGGCTTTCACTCCGAGAATACCCGGGGCTCAATAGTGGTGGTGTTGTCCCCACTGTGGCGTTCGTGTTCGCATTGATCGTGCTGTTGCAGTCGACGTTCCCGCTGGGTGTTGGTAGATCTGTTGGAGGGATCCACTGCGTTGGGGTTCTAAAGTTCGAAGATAGTCTTCAACTGGTATGGAACCCTTTCTCTTTTAATTATCTTGTTCTGAGCATGCCAATAATTAGATTTATTTTCATAACTGTATGTGTTGAATGTATATCATTTGTATTTCGGTCACTGTGAAATCGGAGCGACCTGAACACGCTCATGGAACTCTTGGTATGAGATTCTTCAATTGGTATCAGAACCAAGTTCTGATACTCCGATTTCATTTGTTACAATGAAATGACATATACATTCATGGTAGGTGCATTTCTACGCCGTTTTAATTGTTAAATCTGCTGTGGATGTGCCGGATTAATGGATGTTCTCGAGATGTTTATCCTCAGTTTGATTTAAATCCTTTTACATTTGCGGTTGTTTGTAAAAGCCCCTGAGTTTTTGGGTATTAATAATCGTTATCGAGTCTATATTCAATATCTGTTTGGAGTTTTGAGTCTTTCGTCGAAGTTCTGGGCAAGTGTTGCGGCTCTTTGAGGAAGGAGGCGATCTAGGGTTGATCGCATCGTGCAGAAGAAGTTCTACGCAATCGCTGTCCATCACATCGTAAAGATGAAGAAGTACGCGATCGCGGTTGAATGCATCGGTTAAACGCAGAGGAATGCGATCAAGAGTTGGTCGCATCGGGTTGACGATCGGGTACGCGATAACTGAATATCGTTTAATGTGCGCCCACGCTAGATGATCATTTAGGTTAGCAAGCTTCATCGCTTAGTAACTGACTAAACGATCGCTTAGTATCGCAAGGTAAATCGTTTACCTAGTTGCACGCATCATGTAGACGATGAGATGCTCGTGTATTGTTTAAGGCGCGCACGTTAGACGATCGTTTAGGTCAGCAAGCTTCATCGCTTAGTAACTGACTAAACGATCGCTTAGTAACTCAAGATAAATCGTTTACCTATCGTCGCGCTACACGATCGCATGGACGGTCAGGCTTCACAGCCTCGTTGTTGTCTATGCGATCGTTTACTTATACTTCTATCGTCTAGTGTGCACTGAACGATCGTCTACCTACTGGAGTTTGCTACACGATGAAGACCTCCTTACGGTTCAAGACCCAGTTCGCCTGTGAACCGGTTTGGTCAATGAAAAATGTAATAAATAGGATTTTTTTTTCATTCCGATTTTTGTAAAGGCTCATCCCGATCCATTAATCCTTTGTTTATTACATGCGATGTATGTCTTTATATGTCATATGGTATGCACATATAGTAAATCCCACCTCAGGTTATGCAATAGTCATGCATCATCTCTTTATTGTAATTGTTATAATTTAGAGAAGCATGATTTAATTATGTAAGAGCATGCTCATGCATCAATAATATAAGAATTATATTTATGCATCATAAAAAGCATTGACATGCATCATCTTTATATTATAATTGTTTGCTTGGTTGTTACACGTTATATAAAAGTTATATATATAGTAATGATCGGACATTACATGAAGCATGACATATAGGTTATTTTATAAATGTTATAAACGCCTTATTGTGCGCAATGGTTTTAGTTGTTTCTTTTTAAAAGTTAAAGAGAAATTAGAACTAAAAGAAATAAGAAAGACATGCATGCTCGCTTAGGTTTAATCCATGGTTTTAAAGTGTTTAAAACTTGGATCACATAGACCTAAGATCACGGTTCTAATACGATTAGCAACCCTAAGGCTTTAATATTTTAGTCAGTTTAATAGGATTAAATTGCATAATAAAAGGTTAAAGTGTAGCAAATCTATCTATAATGGACCTTTTGTCTAAGACGGGTTCTGTCTAGGCTGGGGTATTTAAGTTGACGGAAACGTAACACCCTTACCTGGGAACTTACCTGGAAAGGTGAATTAGATAGATTTGATGCATGCATGCAAGTTAAGGACAGTCCATTAAAGTGTTTAAATGTGACTACTTGAACTTGTTCATTTTTTATAGACAAACGTTGTTTATGAGCAGAGTTTAAAAAGATGACTCAGATTAAAATCAGTAGCCGGATTGTCTAGGTTAATGAATCCCTAGGTAGAACATTCAGTGGAAGGTACTTGGGGCATGAGATGCTTCAGTTAAACCTTTCACTTTTCTCCTAAATAGTCTACACTGTGAGATCTATCCTCGGCCTCATGGCACCTTTGGCGTGTCTCCTCAACAGATGGTATTTGGGTAGGTTAATATCAAGGTAGATGGAGAGAATGTTCATAGTAAGTGGGAGTGGGAAGTGCGACAGCATATCCCTCGGTTTCCCTCGTTAGGTTGAATAACTGCGCATCGCCTCGAGGCACCCTGGGAGTGTCCCCCTAAAGGATGGTAGTTTTGCGCGTTTCTTTATTTGATCTCTTGTAAGAGGATAAGGTAACTTAGTCTCTTGTCCTAATCTGTCTTTTCCCTACGGTAAGCGCATTAGGGTGGGACTCTATCACTGAAAGCGAGGGGTTATACTTACGCGGAATAGTTAAAAATTAACGATTCTGGACCGAAAAATGATGGCTGTTAGGTTCAGTTCCAAGAGTTGGTTCTGCCTAATGGTTGAGAATGTCTCATCCCAGCGAAGGGAGAACTGATCACCCCACTGGTGGCATTTGTCCTGACTCATTGGGGCATCATTGCAAAATAGAAGTCTATAACTTAGGATACTTGAAACTGTTTTGCAAAACTAATTAGTTTAAAAGTGGTTTAGCAAAATCTAATAAAGTTTTGTTCGTATTTTCAGCAACTTTTTCAAATGGCAACAACCACTTTATCGTTGTTAAGCACAAAAAAACTAACTGGCGATAATTTTTCAACATGGAAATACATGATCACGACGATTATAATCATCGAGGATCTCATATTCGCTCTCACGGAGGCTTGTCCTCCTATTCCAGCTCTAAATGCCGCTCGAAATGTTTAGGAGGCATATGAACGATGGACAAGGGCGAAAGAGAAAGTCAATTCTACATCTTGGCAAGTCTTTCTGAAGTCTTGGCCAAGAAATATGAGCCTATGGTCTCAGCACGTGAGATCATGGAGTCGCTGCGGGGGATGTTTGGATAACCGTCTGAACAACTTATGCATGAGGCTCTTAAATACATATTCAACTCCAAAATGCAAGAAGGAACCTCTGTTCGTGAATATGTGTTAAACATGATGGTCCACTTCAGTGTTGCGGAGTTTAATCGGTCTACCATCGATGAGGGCAGTCAGGTTAGCATAATCCTGCATTCTTTGCCGAAGAGCTTCCTGCACTTAGCAATGTGATTCTTAACAAAGTGAAGTACAACCTTACAACTCTCCACACCGAGTTGTAGACATACCAATCTTTACTAAAAAGTAAGGAGAGGTAGAAGAGTGAGGCAAATGTTGCTTCATCCTCCAAGACGTTCCATAGAGGTTCGACCTCAAGAACGAAGCCTGCACCTTTCTCTTCTAACTCTGCAAAAGGGAAGAAGAAGAAGGGTGGTAAGGGAAAAGGGAAGGCACCTACTAACCCACCACCTGTTGCCCCGAGGAGGCGTCCACAAGTTGCTAAAGGAAAATGTTTCCATTGCAACCAAGATGGACACTGGAAGAGGAACTGTCCTCGGTATCTGAAAGAGAAGAAAGCAGCCAAGGCCGATAAAGGTAAATGTGATTTACTTGTGCTTGAAACTTGTTTAGTGGAGAATGATGATTCTGCCTAGATAATTGATTCAGACGCCACTAACCATGTTTGTTCTTCTTTTTAAAGGATTAGATCTTGGCGACAGTTGGAGGCTGGTAAGATGACTATGCGAGTAGGCACCGGACACATCGTCTCAGCTGTGGCAGTGGGAGGACTCCAGTTAGCTTTACAGAATAGGTTTCTTATTTTCAATGATGTATATATTTTTCCTGAACTAAAAAGGAACCTTATTTCTATAACGTGTTTATTGCAATGTAAATATATTGTCTCTTTTGATTTGAATAAAGCGTTTATTCATAAAGATGGTGTTTTTATTTGCACAATAAATCTGGAATCGAATTTATATGTTCTAAGGCCGTTAGCCATTAATTCCCTCCATAATACTGAAATGTTCAGAACTGTCGTAACTTAATCAAAACGTCGACGAATTTCTCCAAAATAAAATGCCCATCTTTGATATCTACATTTAGGGCACATTAGTCTCAATAGGATTGAGAGATTGGTGAAGAATGGACTTCTAAGTGAGTTAGAAGAAAATTCTTTACCTGTGTGCTCATCTTGCCTTGAGGGTAAGATGACTAAATGACCTTTTACTGGAAAAGGTTCTAGAGCCAAGGAGCCTCTTGAGTTAGTACATTCTGACCTTTGTGATCCTATGAATGTGCGAGCCCGAGGTGGCTATGAGTATTTTATCAGTTTTACTAATGATTACTCCAGGTACGGGTATGTTTATCTTATGCAACGAAAGTTTTAATCCTTTGAAGAGTTCAAAGAGTTCAAGGCTGAAGTTGAAAATGCATTGGATAGACGGATTAAAACACTTCGATTAGATCGAGGTGGAGAGTTTTTGGACTTGGCATTCCAGGACTATTTGATAGAACATGGAATCGTTTTCGAACTCTCAGCGCCAGGTACACCTCAGCAGAATGGTGTAGTGGAGAGGATAAATAGGACCTTGTTAGACATGGTTCGCTCGATGATGAGTTACGCTTCCTTACCGGACTCGTTTTCGAGTTTCGCAGTGGAGACTGCGGTGTACATACTTAACTGTGTTTCCTCCAAGAGTGTTGCAAGAACACCTCTGAAGTTGTGGAACGGGCGTAAAGCTAGTTTACGTTACTTCCACATTTGGGGTTGCCTTGCACATGTGCTTGAGGCTAATCTCAAGAAGTTGGAACCATGGTCAAGGTTATTCCTTTTTGTAGGCTACCCCAAAGGTACACTTGTTTTTATGATCCGACGGAAAATAGGGTGTTTGTTTCAAAAAACGCTACTTTCCTGAAGGAGGATCATATAAGGAAGCATATTCCACGAAGCAAAGTCGTGTTGCATGAGCTTTCCAATGAAATTATTGAAACTTCAACAAGAGTTGTTGAAGAGCCTGTTACATCAACAAGAGTTGTTGATGGGATTTCATCCAGTAGGTCGGTTCCACCTTAAAAGTTGAGGAAACCTCGACGTAGTGAGAGGGTGCGAACCCATCCGTTCGCTATCTAGGTTTCACGAAAATCCTTGCTATGGTAGCAGATGGCGACGTTGAGGATCCATTGTCTTATAGGAAGGCAATGGAGAATGTTGACCGGGATGAATGGGTCAAGGCCATGGATGTCGAGATGGAGTCGATGTACTTCAACTCAGTATGAGATCTTGTAAATCAGCCTAATGGGGTTCGCCCTATAGGTTGTAAATGGATCTACAAGCGCAAACAGGTGATGATGGGAAGGTACAGACCTTTAAGGCTCGACTTGTGGCAAAGAGTTATACCCAGGTAGAGGGAGTCGACTATGAGGAGACATTCTTGCTTGTTGCCATGTTAAAGTCGATCCGCATCCTTCTGTCCATTGCAGCTTATTATAATTATGAGATCTGGCAAATGGACGTCAAGACGGCCTTTCTGAACGGCAATCTTGAGGAAACCATTTATATGGTGTAGCCCGAGGGATTCATAGCCCAAGGTCAAGAGAAAAAGGTTTGCCAACTGAATCGGTCCATTTATGGACTGAAACAGGCTTCTCGATCTTGGAACATGTTGTTTGATACTGCGATCAATTCGTATGGATTTGACCAAAACATTGATGAACCTTGTGTCTACAAGAAGATCATCAATGCTTTAGTAGTTTTCTTAGTGTTGTATGTAGACGATATCTTACTCATTGGGAATGATTTAGGTCTACTGACTGCAGATAAGAACTGGCTAGCGACCCAATTCCAAATGAAAGATTTGGGAGAGGCTCAGTTTGTTCTAGATATACAGATCTTTCGGGATCGTAACTACAAAATGCTAGCACTGTCTCAGGCATCGTAAATTCACAAGATGTTGCTCAAGTACTCGATGCAGGTCTTCCAGAGGGGCCTACTGCCGTTTAGGCATGGAGTCACTTTGTCTAAGGAAATGTGTCCTAAGACACCTAAAGAGGTTGAAGAGATGAGACAGGTCCCATATGTGTCTACCGTTGGTAGTTTGATGTTCGCGATGCTCTGTACTCGTCCAGACATCTGCTACGCTGTGGGCATAGTCAGTAGGTATCAGTCTAGCCCAAGCCAGGGTCATTGGACCGCAGTGAAGAACATCTTTAAATATCTTCGGAGAACGAGAGACTACGTGCTTGTGTATGGTTCGAGGGATTTGACCTTGCAGGATACACAGATTATGACCTTCAGACTAATAAAGACTCTCGCAAGTCCACATCAGGGTCAGTGTTTACTCTTCACGGAGGAGTTGTAGTATGGCGTAGCACTAAGTAGGGGTGCATCGTCGACTCCACTATGAAGGCAGAGTACGTAGCGGCTTGCAAAGCTGCTAAAGAGGCCGTCTGGCTCAGAAAGTTCTTGACAGGCCTGGAAGTTGTTCCAGATATGTCTAGGCCCATTACCCTCTATTGTAATAATAGTGAGGCAGTGGCGAACTCCAAGGAGCCAAGGGGTCACCGGCGCGCCAAACACATAAAGCAGAAGTATCATCTGATCCGCGAGATAGTGCATCGAGGGGACGTGATCGTCACGCAGATCGTTTTGAAGCACAATGTTGCTAACTCGTTTATGAAGGCTCTCACGGCTACAGTGTTTGAGGCTTACCTACGGAGCATGGGTCTACAGGATCGCCCGCGACTGGACTAGGGCAAGTGGGAGATTTTCTTGTACTGGGCTTTTATGCCGTAGTTTATTGTTTTGTACTAAGTTTTTTGTACACCGCACTTCGCTTTAGGACAAGTGGGAGATTGTTGGGGTTGATGCCCTAAAGTCTCGTGTCTTGTAGTTTGTAAACAGTATGTACGAACACTTGTGTTGTTAATATATGTTATTTACTTCACATCTAATATTTTGCTCGGTTAATTGTTTTATTTTCTTTACCACAAATCAATAAACGTAAAATCCCTGGTTATCTGTATGTGACTCAAACATGTATGTGGTGACATACAAATGGATCATGTCTTGAGTGATAACCAAAATGGTCTATAGTAATAGATAAAGGAGGGAAACCTTGTCCTGGTAACACTACGGACGCGACCCACTTTGTGGAATGGTCACAAGTGTTGTGACGTGTCACAGATGGTCTGATCCTGAACATTCGAGTTGGGGATATGTGAGCGGGGGCGTCCTATATAAACAGTTTGTATAATACTGACCATGAAGTGTTAACGTCTCGTTATACAACATCGTTCATGACAAAGACTTCAGTTCACTAGGATGACCATAAGTAACATGACCTCAATCCTGAGTGAGTTGAGAACTTCTGCCATTGAGGGTGGTTCTTTGATTTGTATGGGTGCGAGTGGCCAGGTCGTCGATTCAAACCTACCATTTTGGGGATTCGTTTGATTTGGGAGCTGGGAACTCAGCTACACAAGATGGAATTCACTCCTTTTCCGAGGCAGGGTTAAGTAGATAGATGGCTTCCTTAAGGGCTGATTCCGGGGCTTGAACGATGTGGTACCACACACCTTCTCCTGGCCTGAGAGGTATTCACACATAGTTGGACTATGTTATATTGTTCATTAGTGGAATCAGTGGTACTTAAGGAGTGTGATGTAACTACAAGAGCAAAACGGTAAATTGGCCCAACTGTACTTACAAGCATCTGTGAATGGTCATTGTACTCATGATTGGTTATATCCGATGGACACAGAAATATATCTATGGTAAGAAGAGTTCAGCTGTTTGTCTTTAGAGGAATCACTGACAGTTAACGGATGGTCGATCTCGTGGCTATAGAGTTTAGTCAGCTATTCACGTACCATTGGAGCTTTGAGCCACAGGTCCAATAGGTCCCCTAGGTAGCTTGGATAAAGTCGAGAACCAGTGTTTAGGTTAATTTGAAATGTTCATATTGCCAAGAGGAAGTTCAATTATATATGATATAATTGGACTGGTTAATTATATATAATATAATTTGTTAAATGTATGAGATACATTATTTTGGAGGAAATTAGATATAAATATGATTTATATCAAGTAGAGGAGAAAATACTATAGTAGATATATGATATCAAACTATAGGATATAAATATAATATGATTATATTAATTAATTAATTA
The DNA here is from genome assembly GCF_027475165.1 of Benincasa hispida. NCBI lineage: Eukaryota > Viridiplantae > Streptophyta > Magnoliopsida > Cucurbitales > Cucurbitaceae > Benincasa > Benincasa hispida. The sequence continues at coordinate 36,580,288 of NC_143480.1, read as the reverse complement.
ATTAATTATATGATAATTAATCCATTTTTTCCACGTTTGGACTTGAGTAGTGGGCAGCGTTGGTTATGGTAACCGATGGTTAAAAATGAAAAGAGTTTTCATTTTGAATCATGCATTCACTTTTTTTCTTCGACCGCTCAAAAAGAATTCGTGAAACGATCGCCCGAGAGCCTATACGATAGTTGCTTCTCCGTCTAAACGATCGTCTACCTCACGATTTATCTAAACGATCGTATACATTTTTCCTAAACGATCGTTCAACTTTTCTTACACGATCCTGTAGCTCCTCTATGCGACAAGCACTTCTGCTATACGATAGCACTTTTTTATCTCTCCCTTGCTTATCGTCTACATGACTTGTTGTCCTCCATCCTCTACCAAATTCACCAAAGCCCACCCTTTGGGATTTCACTCTAAGAATACCCGGGGATCAATAGTGGTGGTTTCTTCCCCACTGCGGCGTTCGTGTTTGAGTTGTTCATGCTGTTGTAGTCAACGTTCCCGCCGGGTGTTGGTAGATCTGTTGGAGGGATCCACTGCATTGGGGTTCTAAAGTTCGAAGACAGTCTTCAACTGGTATGGAACCCTTTCCCTTTTAATTATCTTGTTATGAGCATGCTGATAATTAGATTTATTTGCATAACTATATGTGTTGAATGTATATCATTTGTATTTCGGTCACTGTGAAATCGGAGCGATCTGAACACGCTCATGGAACTCTCGGTATGAGATCCTTCACATTCAAACATACTAATATGCATTCATAACACTAAATTATTGGCATACTCAAAGGAACAATAAACTAGAGATCGAGAGATCATACCAGTTGAAGAATTTTTCTTCGTAGCTAACCTCGCTTTTGCTGGAATGAAAAGTTTTCGTTCAGCAATTCCCAATCGTCTACCTCGATCAGCCGTTAAGGGAGCAATCTATCTACTTACCCCTTCTTCGGAGAAGGAATGAACTTCATCTTGTGAAGCTGAGTTCCCAGCTCCAAATCAGATGAATCCCCAAAGTGGTAGGTTTGAGTCGGTGCTCTAGGCACTTGCACCTATGCAAATCAAAGGACCACCCTCAATGGCAGAAGTTCTCAACTCACTCAGGATTGAGGTCATGTTACTGATAACGGGCAGAAATGCACGTTATTACAGTGCTAAGTTTTTAAACAATGCTGGCTTGCGTTGATAAAATATGTTAGATTGCGTTCAAAAAGCATTTAAGTTTATAACATTGTGGTCGCATGCGTTCATCGCATAGGTGCAGTTAATTTTTTTATTTTTATGCAGAATAAGCGTTGACGCAAGGCAAAAAGAGTGATCGCAAGAGATTAACGGACGAGCGTAGCATTACTGTAAGGATTTGCGGTGATTTATATTTGCAAACATCTGCTCAAGAAGGATTGTCGCATAGAACTGGTGCAACTTGGTGGGCGCATCTGGGTGAAAGACATAATTAATCACGATGGGACAGAAAGCTGATGATGCACGAGAAATTAGAAGTCAATTTTACTCGATAACCAAAATCCCGTGGACGCGTTATGCGATTCATGTTCCTAAGATATGCGTTGATAGTCATGCATCAATGGTCACGTGTTGGAATGATATTGCATTAATGAATGTATGCGATGACCATGCGTTCTGCCACAAGTTTTCTTGTGTTGGAACCAAGTATAATTCCAACACAAGTTTCTCGGGTAATCCAAGGTCGAACACAGGAACTTGTAGCTATATGTTTTCGTTGATGTGCATGCGGCGGTTTAAATAAAAGAATGGAGGGGATGTTGCTAAGTTAATCCTACTTCTACTCCTATCTAACAGACAACGCAATGAGAATATGCATGAAAGGTAGAGATACGACAAACCTTGACATGAATAAATGTATGAGAACATAGATAAAATACGGAGATGTTTTCATTGCAACCCTTAAGAGTGACTGCGAGGGCAACCCTAGTCAACGCAAGCCAATGCGCTCATGCTACACTCATGCACGGCAAGTCATTTTCCAATGGAAATGCGGTGCTCTTAAGTCTAGGACGCATGTGTTGAATGCAAAGTGTCCATAGAGCTTATTCTTAAGTCTCTACTCTTTTCCTATGCGATTATGCAAAATGCACACAATGTTGCGGTGACCGCACTCAATCATATCCTATCTCTAGGATGCATGAGATGGGTTAATAGCAAATAGTGTTTATTCCTAAGCTCCTATCTCTTGTATTATGTGTTCTAATTTGACTCTCCCAAGCCTAGATTCTGACCTAACCTTCCCAAGCCTAGATCCTATTCTTAGACTACCCTCCCGAGTATCCCTAATAGACGAATGAAGCATACAAACTACAAGACAATCGCATGAACTTAGTTGACGCAAGGTTGTTACTATCCCTATTGAACAGCGCATACATTGCTTAATGTGTCCAACCACTTACTCTCCCGAAAAGTTGATTGTTGCCGACTGTACTCATAGACAAGCAATGTGTTAGCCTATAGACAGGCATTGCAGTAGCTTCACACTAAGAAAATAAGGTTACTCACACACTCACACAACGTACACCTCTCGGTAGGTTGCTACATGCTTCATATCCCTAATCCACATGACTAAGTATGCAATACCCAAGCAATCTCACTAAGTGTTGCAATGAAAGTAAAGATGCTAAACAAAGAAGATGGAGATGGAGTTGAAGGAAACAGAGAAGTGCATTGAAAACAAGTTGTATTAATTCCTTAATCACAAAATGCCATACAATATAATATAGGAAAAGAAAGGAAAAAGAAATGACCGACTGCAAGCAAATATTTGCTCCCAGCGGATGTGCGTCAAGGCTGCTGGTGGTGCCATGGATGGGTGGAGGAGCTGACTCTCTCGAGATCTAGCTTCGGTCGAAGGCTCCAATCGTCACTCGGAATGGATGAAGGAGGTGAAGAATTCTCAGGTGTCTTCTCACGTATTTTGTCTGGATCGCGGGGAAAATCCCCAGTTGAAGGATAATCTCCGGATAACTTGAATTTCAACTCACCGGTCTTTATTTATAGAGCTTGGGTCGCCGACAGCATTAATTGGACTGGTTTGAGTCTGATATTCGTCGCGTTAGTTCTTTCTAAACCTCTATCACCAACGGCGTGGTAGGTGAAATGTCAACATCATCTTTTGGATTTTCTCGACGTAGATGCGTTGATGCGTTCATTCCACCTACCTTGTGTTGATCCCATTAGTTTGCGTTGTCGCGTAGCTGCAATCATTCAATGGCTGCATTCGATTAATACCGCAACTCTACATGATGACCACAATCGCTTGACTAGCACAACTCCCATGCGATGGACGATACGGCTGATTACTGCAACATCCATGCGTTGATCGATGCATTCGGCTTTGCGATGGAGTGTTTCTCCACATCCAGTCGTCTATGCGATGGTTCGGTTTCCGCGTTTGCATTCATTTCCTGCATTGGCTACAAAAATAGAATATTGAATGCGTAGTTAACGCAAAATAATGGGTTAGCTGAGATTTGACATGTTGATCGACGCAAACTCATATTCTCGTGAATTTGGCTAACAACCTTCATAATTCTAAGTAAAAGGACTAAGATGGCAAGCATTTCTGCATGTCATCAGCTGATTACAGTCGAATCCGATTTAAGTTGACAGATGCTAACGATAACAAGTACATTCAACTTTTCAGTGACAAATATTTGGCGCATCAGTCGGGGAATTAAAGCCATCTCATCTGTGCAATCATAAGAAAGAAGCCGCCCTTCACCCTGGAGCTTTATAAATACCAAAGGCATCCTTCAGAAAACGGTTTAACAAGCTCACCTGTTCACCAATTTAGAAGCTTTAGCCGTGTTCATAGTTTTCTTTTATTTTTAAGGCGGAGCAAAGGAAGAGTAGAGACACTGGAAGATCGCTCAAGGCAACTGAGAGAGAACCTGGAGGCGTAAAAGCAGAGAGCGGGCCGACTCTCGCGAGAGCGAGATTATCTTTTGAACACGAGTAGAAAAGACAATGTAAAAGCCTTGGATGCAAGAGATTGCTACCATGCTTTTTATTCTCTTCTAGCATTGTTTTTTTGTACTTCATCTTTATATTTATACAATGGAAGTTCTTATTCTACATCTGTTCACTCTCTTAGCACGCATGAGTAGCTAAACTTGTCGAATGGGTTGAGAAGAACTTAGTTAACATGACCTAGGATGTTCATTGCTTGCGATTATCTTGTGTTATGCTGTGCGAAACATCCCTTTAGAGCTACGAGAGAGAGAGTCTAAAGAAAGAACCTAAGACTTCAGAGAGCTAGATTAGATTCTAGACTCAAGAGAGCAAGATTTGAACTGCATAAACAAGAGATAAGGACTTAGAGATAAGCTCTGTTTTTCAACCTATATCGCATGCATCCTAGAGATAGGAATGATATTATGTGGTTGCCTTATTTTTGTTTGTGTCATTTTGTCATCGCATAAATAAGAATAGAGGCTTATGTGTAGGTCCTATAGACTTATCGCATATATCGCATGTGTTCTAGTATTAGAAGCCGTAGCATTCGCATCGAGAGATGGTTTACTATTGTATGTGTGTTGCATGATTGCAAAGCATGAACACATTCTAGGAAGTGTTAGCCGAAACCCTTCTCAACCCGTTCATCGCATACTCATCGTATCTTCTGTTTTATCAACTCTTTTCGAACTCCACCGCATTTGTTTATTTTCATTACCACAATAAACAAATCCAGCAACTATTTGAGTTACCGATTACTGCAAGGTCTTCTAAACAATTACCACTATAATCTGTTTTCCAAAGTCTCTGAGTTCGACCCTGGACTTACTAGGAAACTCATTGGGGTTTACACTTGGATTCCACTGAGAAAACTTCAGTGCTCAATGCATTTTCATCATCGCATTTCATCCATAATTTCACATCATAAAATAACGCATCAAGTTTTTGGCGTCGTTGCTGGGGAATTCGAAAAAATAGTGTGCTAACGGTAATTTCGTTGCTGGCGAATTACGACCTGAAGATTGAGAGGACGTTCAGACGAAGATTAAGAGACCGCCAACAACAACAGTCAGACAAAGAAGATATGACGAAGCAGCCTGGAAACGGAGCACCAAACGAAAACAACGTCTTGGCGAATCCAATTCTTCTGGCTAACGATCGTAATAGGCCCATTAGGGACTATGCATCGCCAAACCTCTATGATTTCTCTCCAAGAATTATGAGGCCTGCCCTCGATGGAAGCCGATTCGAAATGAAGCCGGTGATGCTGCAGATGATTCAGACTGCAGGATAATTTGGAGGACGGCGTGGCGAGGACCCATACGCCCACCTCTGTAGCTTTATAGAAATCTGAAATACTTTTGTGTTCTCGAACATCTCTGCCGAAGAAAATCGACTAACTTTGTTTCCATTTTCTCTGTGTGATCAGGCAAGAAAATGGGCGTATTCCCTCGAGCCGGGAGAGATCACTTCATGGGAACAGGTCGTAGAGAAGTTCATGAAGAAATACTTTCCACCGACTAAGAATGCTAGACGAAGGAAACTAATCACCAATTTTGAGCAAGACATGGACGAATCGCTCAGCGATGCCTGACCGAGGTTTAAGAGGTTGGTCCGAGACTGTCCACACAACGGATTACCAGACTGCCTTTAGATGGAAATCTTTTATCATGGTTTAAATCCCGCTTTACAGACTGCTGCCAATGCAGCAGCTGCTGGTGGTCTGCTTGACAAAACGTATGACGAGGCTAAGAACATCTTGGATCGGATCTCCAAAAACCACGAGGATTTGAGAGAGAGTGATCAAAGACTGAGAATAAAGGATAACGACGCAAGTAATGGTGCTATTACTTCACTAAAGAATCAGATGAGCACAATGATGAACTTAATGCAGGGAATTGCGATCAACAATCCAACACCGCAAAATGGGCAAATCAACGCAACTAGTCAAAACAACGCAAGGTGTGCGACTTACGGTGATGGGCACACAATGGAAGAATGCCCACAGAATCCACAATCTATTTACTTTGTGAAAAATAATCCATTTTCTAATACCTACAACCCCGGGTTGAGAAACCACCCCAATTTTACATGGTAGAATCAGCAGCATAATTTCCAATCTGTGGCGCAGAAAGAAGGGCCACCTAGATTCTTCCCGGGAAATAACGGTCATATAAGCAATCAAATTAGTAGCTCGCAACCACCACAATCCTCTTCCCTGGAAAGCCTATAGAAGCAGTATATAGAGAAAAACGAAATTGTGCTTCAAAGTCAGGCTACGTCCATCCGCAATCTAGAATTACAGATGGGTCAGATTGCAAGTGAGCTAAAGAACAGACCGCAAGGGGCTTTGCCGACTTCAACAGAGCTCCCATACAACCCGGGGAGATTAGGTAAAGAGCAATGTCAAGCTGTGACATTGTGGAGTGGAAAAATTGTGGAGGGAGAAAAGAAGAAGCTTAGCCGCACTGCTCCTATTGCGTTGGAACCTGAAATTGCAGTGACTCAAGAAGAAGAAGGAGAAAAAGAAGCAATAGAGCCAGATGTTGTGTCCACCTCAAAGCCAACAGAGAAGGGGACTGTTGGAGTGCAGTTACCACCTTTCCCGCAGAGACTCGGAAAGAAAAAGAATGAAGAGGTATAGTACCAACACTTTCTGTCCATGTTAAAACAATTACATATTAATATTCCATTCAGTTAAGCGATTGAGGAGATGCCTATATACGCGAAGTTTTTGAAGGAAATGGTAACCAAGAAGAGGGATACTGGTAAGTTTGCCACAATGGTGTTAACACAAAGTTCGAAATCAATAATTCCACCAAAGATGAGCGATCCTGGGAGCTTTACTATACCTTGCTCCATAGGAGGACTGTACATCGGGCAAGCATTGTGTGACCTTGAAGCCAGCATCAACTTGATGCCTCTATCGATCTTTACGCAGCTGAATGTGGGGCAACTTCCGCCCACGACCGTGACTCTCTAACTTGCAGATAGATCTCTGGTGCATCCAGAGGGGAAGGTGAAGGACGTGCTGATCACCATCGACAAATTTATCCTACCAGCCGACTTCATCATCTTAGATTACGAAGCCGACAAAGATGTGTCCATCATCTTGGGGCGACCATTTTTATCAACAGGTCATGCCTAGATTGATATGCATAAAGAGGAGATCACTTTGAGCATAAATGGACAGAAGCTCAAGTTCAACATAATCCGTACCATGAAGTTTCCTGATGAAGAAGACCTACATGACTCTGACGACGAACAGAATTTGACTGAAGAAGAAAAGCTTGACGAAGAGAATGAAGAAGAGAATGCAAGCGCATCCATTGCTGCCTGTAATGCAATCATAACAAAAACAAACTAGAAAGTTGAAACGATCGCAACATAAGAGGAAGAGCCAACAGAAAAAGAAGAAAGAAAAACAACGCAACCGTCCTTAGTGGAACCACCAATAATGGAATTGAAGACCCTGCCGAGCCACTTAAAGTACGCATTTTTGGGGTAGAATGAGAAGCTGCCAGTAATTATTTCCTTTGAACTTAACGAAGACCAGGAAAATGCGTTGATGAGCATTCTAAGGAAACATGTGCGAGCAATTGGCTGGACGCTCGCCAACATTCGAGGAATTAGCCCAACCTACTGTATGCATCGAATTCATCTCGAAGAAGACCACATAGCAATGATCGAACATCAGTGCAGACTCAATTCTGCAATGAAAGAGGTTGTTAAAAAGAAGATCATTAAATGGTTATATGCGGGCATTATTTATCCAATAACAGATAGCACGTAGGTCAGCCCCGTGCAGTGTGTGCCAAAAAAGGGTGGCATGACAGTAGTCTCGAACAAAAATAATGTGCTGATACCGCAAAGAACCATCACCGGGTGGCGTATTTGCATGCACTACCGCAAGCTGAATGCGGCAACAAAGAAAGATCATTTTCCTCTACCGTTCATTGACCAGATGCTAGATCGTCTAGCCGGAAATGACTTTTACTGCTTTCTGGATGGCTATGCTGGGTATAACCAGATTACGATTGCTCTAGAAGACCAGGACAAGACCACATTCACCTACCCATATGGGACCTTTTCTTTTTGCCACATGTCATTCGGCCTCTGCAATGCGTCAAGCACGTTCCAAAGGTGCATGATGGCCATCTTTTCAGAATATCTTGAGGACTCCGTCAAAATATTTATGGATGACTTCTCTGTCTATGGGCACACCTATGAAGTCTGTCTGGCCATGGAGAACCAAGTTGTGGATCATTTATCCAGATTGGAGAATCCTAGGTTGACCGCAAGGGGTCAAAAGTGAGCGTAGTGTTTCTAGATGAGCAACTGTTTCAGATTGAAGAACTATCGTAGTATGCTGACATAGTCAACTATCTGGTTTGTGAGCAATTTCCTGAAGATTATACCTATGACCAACCGAGGAAGCTCAAACATGAATGCAGATATTATTATTGGGATAAGTCGAATCTGTATAAAAAGGGGGCAGACCAGATTCCGCGACTATGTGTACCAAATGCTGCTCAACAACGCATATTATCGCAATGCCATGACTCACCATATAGTGGGCACTTTGGAGGATAGTGCACTGCACCTAAGGTTTTACAGAGTGGATTCTTTTGGTCAACATTATTTAAAGATGCAGCTGACTACGTAATGAATTGTGATCGGTGCCAACGCACAGGTAACATTTCATGGAGCAATGCTGATGAACACTATCTTAGAGCTTGAGTTGTTCGACGTATGGGGTATCGACTTCATGGGACCATTCCCTCCATCAAATGGTAAAAATTATATTTTGTTAGCCGTCGACTACGTATCCAAGTGAGTAGAGGTAGTGGCATGCGCCGCAAGCGATGCGGCGGTGGTCTCTCAATTCCTGAAGAAAAACATTTTCACTCATTTTGGCACTCCACGTGCCATAATAAGTGATGAAGGGTCCCACTTTGTCAATCATACTATCAAGGAGCTGCTGCGCAAATATAACATTCTCTGGTCAGGCCGAGGAGTCCAATCGGGTGATTAAGCTGATACTTGTGAAGGTGGTAAGGCCTTCGCAAAAAGATTGAGCAGGAAAGCTCGACGATGCGTTGTGGGCATACTGAACTGCATTTAAAACACCCATAGGTATGTCCCCATATGCGTTGGTATTTGGTAAGGCGTGTCATTTGCCTCTAGAGCTGGAATACAAGGCACTGTGGGCAGTAAAGAAACTAAACTTTGATTTAAAGAAAGCAGGAAAGCGAGAAAACTTCAACTGGTCGAGCTAGAGGAATGGAGGATCAACGCATATGAGAACGCAAAGATTTACAAGGAGCGCACAAAGTGCTGCCACGACAAACACGTATCTAGCAAGAACCTCCAAGTCGGGCAGAAGGTCTTACTACTCAACTCACGACTACGGCTCTTCCCTGGAAAATTAAAATGGCGTTGGTCCGGACCATTCATAGTTAGAAAGGTATTTCTGCATGGCGCGGTTGAATTATCAAATGTTGACGGAACCAACATATTCAAAGTTAATGGGTAGCGAGGAAAAACGTATCACCGAGAAGGCTGACATTGCCAAGTCGAGTCCGTGGAAGTGAGAAACTTTGAATAAAGGAAGAAGTAGGTAGTCCCTGCGCTATCAGACAATCGAAATTCATCAAGGACGCAAGTTTTAAAATCATGGAATCTTCAATTTTTCTCTACTAAGAATTTTCATTTCACTATATCCTTTCAGTTCTTTATCTATATTCTAAAAAAAAGATGGAGATTGCAATAAAAGAATTTTTTTTTGTTTAAAATCATTTGACCTTCTCACTGTTTTTCTTGCAACGATTGAGGCGCAGGATTGGGAGGTGTTACACGAAGAAGCAACTTATCTTATTCTATCACCGCAATCCAAAGAAGATAGATCGCCGCAAAAAAGGATGTATCAACACACAATGCGGGCGACAACGCAAATTTGGGGGTTGTATTCTTCCTTAACTTTATTTTAAATTTTGCACTATCACATCGCATTTTGATTTTAAAAGTTTTATCACTGCATCCTCTTTGACTACCGCAATCATTTAATATTGATAAATTTAGTGAGTCACCGCATGAGTTCTTTGCCATTTATGATTTCAATGATGAAACACATGCTTCTATTTTTTTTTCATATATACTAGAATCAACTTAATCTTAGGAAAGTCACCTCATGAAATATTTCAAGAAGTTAGAGGTATGCTAGCTTTCTTTCAAACTCTCTTTACATTGCATCCTAAGAACATCACTTGACTTCTTTCAATCTTTTGGCAATGAGAACATTGCCGCATTTTAAATTTGGGGGTGAAGTATTTATTTTCGACCTTGCTATTTTTAGCTATACAAAAAAAAAATAACAAAAAAAAAAAAAATCCACTGTCAATGCAATGGGAAAACTCATGTTGATAAGAGTTAAGTTGTGAAGGGCACTTACCCATAGTTGGATGTCTGCATGACACGGGTGGGGCCAAGCCAAAACAAAAGTAAGTCGCCAGGATCAACGCATAAATACAATGACTGCAACTCCGCTGCTAAGAAGGTATAAGTTTAGTTTGAGAAAGAGCGCATTGCTCATAGTTGGATGTCCGCATGATACACGTGGGGGCAAGCCAAAATGAAGGCAAAGCACTTGGATCAGCACAAGGTCAGAAAAAATAATAATAATAATGTCAAGAAAAATGCGAGGATAAAAATCATTTGACACCCCGGTGGAAAAGTTTTCTTTTTGAAATAAATCATGCGATGTCCCGGAAGTTAGTAAAGTCCTTTTGAAGGTTAAGGTTGCAGTCCCTAGGTCTTAGAAATATTTTCAGAGGAGACTTGAATAAGACTTGAGGAAATTTTGGTGTATAGGTTTGGAATGAAGTATCCTTGAGAAATCTAGGAAAAGAGAATTGCGGTCGACTTGCTAAAGGAAATATTTAGCTTATGCTTGAGGACAAGCATTGTTTAAATTTAGGGGTGTGATAACGGGCAGAAATGCACGTTATTAAAGTGTTAAGTTCTTAAACAATGCTAGCTTGCATTGATAAAATATGTTAGATTGCGTCCAAAAAGAATTTAAGTTTATAACATTGCGGTCGCATGCGTTTATCACACAGGAATAGCTAATTTTTGTAATTTTATGCAGAATATGCGTTGACGCAAGGCGAAAAGAGCGATCACAAGAGATCAACAGACCAGCGTAGCATTACCGCAAGGCTTTTCGGTCATTTATGTTCGCAAACATCTGCCCAAGAAGGATTGTCGCATAGAGCCAGAGCAACTTGGTGGGCACATCTGAGTGAAAGGCATAATTAATCACGATGGGACAGAAAGCTGATGATGATCGAATTCGAGTTAAGTTGACAGCCGCTAACGTGAACAAGTACGTTCAGCTTTTTGGTGAAAAATATTCGGTGCATCAGTCTGGGAATTAAAGCCATCCCATCTGTGTAATCATAAGAGAGAGGCAACTCAAGAAATACCAAAGGCATCCTTCAGAAAAGAGGCTAACAAGTTCACTTATTCACCGATTTAGAAGATTTAGTCGGGTTCATAGTTTTCTTTTATTTTTAAGGTGGAGCAAGAGAAGAGTAGAGACGCCGGAAGATCGCTCAGGACAACTCAAGAGAGAACACGGAGGCATAAAAGCAAAGAGCGGTCTGACTCTCGCGAGAGCAAGATTATCTTTTGGACACGAGTAGAAAAGACAGTGTAAAAGCCTAGAAAGCAAGAGATTGCTACCAAGCTCTTTATTCTCTTCTTGCATTGTTATTTTGTACTTCATCTTTATATTTATACAATGGAAGTTCTTATTTTACATCTATTCACTCTCTTAGCACGCATGAATAGCTAAACTTGAAGAATGGGTTGAGAAGAACTAAGCTAACATGACCTAGGATGTTCATTACTTGCGATTATTTTGTGTTCTGCTGTGCTAAACATCCCTTTAGAGCTACTCGAGAGAGAGTCTAAGGAAAGAACCTAAGACATGAGAGAGCTAGGTTAGAATCTAGACTCGAGAGAGCAAGATTTGAACTGCATAAACAAGAGATAGGGACTTATAGATAAGCTCTGCTTGCCAACCTGCATCGCATGCATCCTAGGGATAGGAATGATATTATGTGGTCGCCTTATTTTTGTGTGTGTCATTTTGTCATCGCATAAATAAGAATAGAGGCTTATGTGTAAGTTCTATAGACTTATCGCATAAATCGCATGCGTTCTAGTATTAGAAGTCGTAGCATTCACATTAAGAGATGGTTTACTATTGTATGTGTGTTGCATGATCGCATAGCATGAACGCATCCTAGGAAGTGTTAGCCGAAACCCTTATCAACCCATTCACCGCATACTCATCGTATCTTCCGTTTTATCAACTCTTTTTGAACTCTGCCACATTTGTTTATTTTCATTACCACAACAAACAAAACCAACAACTATTTGAGTTACCGATTACCGCAAGGTCTTCTGAAAAATTACCACCGCAACCTATTTTCCCAAGTCCCTAAGTTCATCCCTGGACTTACCAAGAAACTTAGTAGGGTTTACATTTGGATTCCACTGAGAAAACTTGAGTGCTCAACGCATTTTCATCATCACATTTCATCCATAATTCCACATCATAAAATAACGCATCAATTACCTATGGTCATCCTAGTAAAGTGAAGTCTCATTCATGAACGGAGTTATATGACGAGCCGTTAACAATTCGTGGTCAGGTCTTATACAAACTGTTTGTATAGGACGCCCCCGCTCGCATGTCTCCTACACGAATGATTAGGATCAGACTATCTGTGACAGGTCATAACACTTGTAATTATTCCACAAAGCGGGTTGCGTCCATAGCATTACCAAGATAAGGTTTCCCTCCTATATCCATATACTACAGACCATTTTGGTCGTCACTTAAGACATGATCCACTTGTATGTCACTATATATATGCTTAAGTTACATAAAGACAACCAGAGATATTAAGTTTATTGGTTTGTAGTAAAATAAAAACATCTAAATATGCAAAGTCAAGAAGTGAAGTAAATATCATATATATTATACATATTAAGTGTTCGTACAAAATTGTTTACAAACTATAAAACCAAGACTTTAGGGCACAAACCCCAACAATGTAGGCATTCTTGTCGAACCACATAAACATTGTGTCTCTTTCTTCTTTCCTTGTCTTTCTTGTTCAATCGAGTTATTCTTTACTACAAATCGCGCGCCAATCGTTTACATTTCAAATCGCATCAAGTAATAAGATCATTGAGTCAATCGTGCATTGATTCTTCGCTAACGAGTAGCTCTGAATACATCATTTTCACCTTCGAGTTGCACTGAGTATCGTTCAAGAGCCATCGAGTATGATCGAGTATTAGTTCTGTTGTCATCGAGTTGCATTGAGGATTTGACAGGGACTAGTCTGATGAAGAGGGGAATTCTGATCGAGGATCGAGTAGAAAGCAGTCGAGCATCAAATTCTGAGTATCGAGAATTTGGCATAATTATTCTAAGTCATTTCTTCATCTCTCCAATGTTGATCTAGAGTATTTGAGACTTGTGAAGGGTCATCAACCCAACAATTATTGGTATCAAAGCATTCAAAGGTCATCAAGGTCATATTTCTTGAAGCTTCAAGATTTTCAAGAAATCAAGACTCGATACTCGTTTGGATCAGAAATGGCTGTTGCAAGGTATAAGATTGAGAATTTTGATGGGAAGGGTGATTTTGGCCTATGGAATGTCAAAAGCAAAGCAACTCTTGGATAGCAAAGGGTACACAAGGCCCTTTTGGACCCATCAACATTGCCAACAACCATATCAGGATAAGAAAGAGAAGACATGGAGCTCATAGCATATGGAAATCTAGTTTTGAATCTTAGTGACAATATTCTGAGGCAAGTAATTGATCAAGACACAACCTACAAGATGTGGGTCAAGCTAGAAGGTCTTTTTTGTTGGGTTTTATTTCCTAAAAACTCGCAGTTTGTAAAATGATAAACATTTTCTATTATCAATATACTTGTTATTGATCTCATAAATTGTATGAAAGTCTAAATCCAATAAACTAAGACCTATGACTATTGTGTGAGTACTTGAACTTTATGTGGACACATAAGAGTGAATCGGGTTCGAGTAAATAGACAAAATGCTCTATGGTACATGAATGAGGTTGGGTACCTTATTCTGGTAACACCATTGGATGCGGCCTACTTTGTAGTTGTTACAAAGAGTTGTAAAGTGCTACAAACGATGTGATCCCAATTTGTACATGTTATGAAATGAGGGGTGGAGGCGTCCTATGCAATGAGTTTGTATAAGATCCGGACCAAGAAATAAGTCACTCTTACTTTATAACACTGTTTATTGTTTAAGACTGACTATTTCACCTAGATGACCTAGGTAACTCGATCTTAATCCTAAGCTAGCTATGAACTCCTGTTTATTTAGGATTACTCTTAGATTTTCATAGTTGAGGGTTGGCTCAACAGCGTCGACTCAATAAGACTCCCATTTTAGGGGTAAGACTAGATAGATAGCTAGGGATATAGAGTGCAAGACAGAGTTCACACCTACCTGATTTAAGGTTAGGAGAAAGATTGTTCTCTCAACTACTGAATCCAGGTCTTGAACAAGGGGCCCCACCCTCTCACTGGGTTGAGAGAGTTTGGTTTGGTGATTGAATCACGAACCAGTTGTTCATTAGAGGATCAGTAGGGACTTGAGGATAAGACGTAATTTCGGGGGTAAAATAGATATTTGACCCAGCTGTTATTACAAACAATCTGTGAAGGGTCGACTTGCTGATTATGGTCAAATCATGTGGACATAATATATCTACAGTTAGGGGAGTGCAACTATGGGCTTTAGTGGAATGACTCATTAGTTAATGAATGGGGATTAATTTGGTCTAATGAGTTTAGCCAATTAATCTCAGATCGTTGGAGCCCATGATCTGTAGGTCCGCGAGGTCCCCCTACTAGCTCGTAACGGACTAGCTCTAGAATAGCGTGATAAGTTAATTTGAAACGTTCAAATTAGAATTAAGGAAATTAGTAATTATATGAGAATAATTATGTTTAATTTTAGAATTAAACGGTATAGGAGAATTTATATATTTAAATATGATTTAAATATATAAAGATGGATATGTGTTAAAATTAATTTAATATTTGATATTAAATTAATTAAGTTTTATTTATTTATTAATTTATTTATGAAATTAATTAATTTTTCATTTTTAAAATCAAATAGAATTTTAAATCAAAATATTATTTTTGGATAAAATTGAAAAAAAAAAAAAAAGAAAACTAAAACACAAATGGAAAATGGGTTTTTCCATTATCCATCACTTAATTAGTTCACACATGAAGCAACCATTTTGCCTTGTCTTCTCCAAGCATGAGCTGCAACTCATGTAGCTCTTCTTTTTGCATGTTGATCTACAATATAATGAAGAGATTGGAGTGAAAATCGGGCATGCAATCAAAAGGTTTTTGAGAGAAAAACTAGTTTGAAGAAAGGTTGTTCAACCTTGTTGAAGCAATGAGCTTTTCTCCTTCATTCCTTGATTCAAGCTTGTTTTGAGTCCCACAACTCAATCTTGAGCACCAAGAGAATAATGGGGTAGATCTTGAAGTGGTCTACAACAAGATATGGAGAAGATTGCGGTTGGAGATGGAGCTTTGAAAAAGTTCTTCAAGAGGTATGTCTTGAAACCCATTTTTTCTGCAGAAGCATGCTTTATATTATGCCAAAATTAGTAAATTTGAATTCTTAGATGATCCTTGTGCTTCCAATGCAATTGATACAATCATACAATTGGTATCAGAGCATCAAATAAGCATTCAATTCGGTTTAATCTTGGTTTGGTGGGTGTTTTATAAGAGAAATATGAAATTGATGCACTGATATGGTTTTCTGAGTTTTTGTTGTTTAATTCTCTTTAATTTCTCATTTAAATTTATAATTGGCTCTTCCTTTATGAGCTTTAATGTGTTCCCAAGAGTCTATAATTTATTTGGAGTCATTAGAATAGAAATTAAGCTGTAAATCGAAGAAACAAGCGAAGAGGCCGAGTTGAAGTTCCAGAAAAATCAGCCTATGATCTTGTCATCGTTGAGGTTTCAAATGCTAAACGATCGTCTAGCTCTAGATGCTACACGATGTGAAGAAAAGCTAGACGACTGTATAACAATGGGCGCTGTTCGTTGTGATGTTGAACGCTAGACGATCGTGTACCTACAGGAGCTAAACGATGCGTTCAATTTGCTATACGATAGCATTAAGCGATCGTTTAGCTTTGGCATGGCAACTAAATGATACGTTGAATTTACTATACGATGGTACTATGCGATCGTTTAGCAATGATGCGCGCTAAGCAATGCGATGAAATGCTACGTGATAGCGCTGAGCGATTGTTTAGATGCAGAGCTAAGCGACAATATAGACGAAGTGCTAAGCGATGCGTTGAAGTTTCTATGCAATGGAAATAAACAAATCGTTTACCTACGTTGTTGAACGACGCGATGATGTTCTATACGATGGAGCTAAGCGATCGTTTAGCTACATGACGGATACTGAAGGATGACATACAGTGCTAGACGATTGTGTTAAGCGATCGTTGGGTTTTATACGATAGAATTAAGCGATATTTATGAAGTGCTATACGATAGAGCTGAGCGATCGCTTACTTCGATCGTTTATCTTTGATCGGGAGCTAAACGATACATTGAGTTGCTATACGATAGCACTACGCGATCGTTTACCTCTATGCGGGAGCTAGGCGATGTGTTGAATGTTATGCGATGGCATTAAACGGTCGTTTACCTTCTTACGCGCTAAACGATCATGCATTTACTAAACGATTTGGCAAAATGTTAGACAATGGTCGTCATTGCTAAACGATGAGACTTAGCGAGATGTTAAACATGTGCAAAGGATGCCGGTTCGACAGGTTCTTTTTGTGGTCTTGTCCGGTTTAGCTTTGAATGGTTCTCGGTTGGTCCGGTTCAAGCTACTTGAGTTCGTTTTGGAGAGGTTCGAGCGGTCCAGGAGTGGTCTGGAAGCTATTTTGTAATGATTAGGTTTTGTTTGCTTGTATTTGCCAAAACTAAAACCATATCAGTCTGTGTTTAATTATTTATGCATTTAATGTATGTTATAATTAAATAAATCTCGTATGTGCATATAGTATGCTATTTAGATTTAAAATCCCACCATCGGAAGCATGTAACATGCATTGAAAGTATGTTATAATTGGTATAATATATAGTATGCATGTTAGGGTTTCTTGTATTTAATATAAATGTTATATTAAATTTCAATGCCTCATGTATGTTGTGGATTTTTAGCATGTCTAAAGTTTTATAAGTTGTTATAAAATTGGGATAGACATTTAAAATCCATAAACAACAGCTGCATGCTCACGTAGATTGACCACCTGTTTTAATTGTTAAAACTTATAAAACCTAGGTTACAAACTCAACTAGTATATAATCCTGTCTAAGGCTGGGGATGCTTAAGTTGACGGTTTACGAAACACCTCCTACCTGGGGATTATTGCCGAATTATTGAGCATTGGTAACCGGTTTTATGAGCATATGTGAGTGATGTGAGGTAATAAAATGGTTTATGACCTAGAAATCATAGGTTAAAATCCAATTATAAGAGTTATACTTGGATAAACCACATAGATTTAGGGTTGTTTTATTAGCCAAAAAGAACCTAAGTATAAATCTACCCAAAATAGAACACTTCAGTAGTAGTTTAATAACTTCTATGTGATAGAATTATTAGAAAACTTCAGTGGGAGATTAATAACATATACGATACGTTATTTTTTAGCTCTCACGTCTCTAAGAGTTCACAATCCAGATTTAAGCGGTACTTTGTGTCACTCTGGAAGTGATCTACATTTGGAAAGTATTTTTTAGCTTAAATCTAGATTTTGGTGAATAAGAGAAAGTTGTTCAAATATAAGTCTATTATACGATATATAGATTTCAACTGCCACGTCTCCACATAGTTTACATCGTGAGATTCATATGACGCTTCGTGTCACCCTAAAAGTGGCCTTCATTCAGAAAGTGTTTTGTATGAGTCAATATCAAGGTAAACGGAGGAAGTAGTTCATAGTAAGTGGGTGAAGGATATGTGTCAATATATCTTGCGGTCTTCTCCATTAGTTTGAACCATGAGATTCCTATGTTGCGCCTGCTGGTTTGCTTTAGGCAGCCCTTTGCTAGTCATGTAGCAACGACTATCCCCTTGGAGGGTTGTAACATAGGATTCAGAACAAAACAAGCTTTAGTAAAATGAATAGGGTCTTATAGTTCCGTCTTGGATGTTGTTTTCTATTTCGAAGGCAAATTCATAGTGTCCTATAGGATCTAAAAATGGCGGGTCACACTTACAAGAATTACTGAGTTGTTAGTAAAGATCTTTACCGAAAACGATAACTAAACAACTATTGGAATAAATAGTTATTCCGGAGACAATAGGAATAAGAGTTATTCCGGGGATAGTGTTTGGTCAAAATTTTTTGTTTTAATGAACGAGTATCTGACTGGCCCACGGTCTACGGAGTAAAGTCGTGTTATGTGAGCTTTCCAATGAAACTACTGAAACTTCAACAAGAGTTGTTGAAGAGCCTGCTACATCAACAAGAGTTATTGACGGGAGTTCATCTAGTAGGTCGGTTCAACCTCAATAGTTGAGGGAACCTTGTCGTAGTGGGAGGGTTGCAAACTCGCTCATTTGCTATCTGAGTTTCATGGAAATCTTTGCTATGGTAACAGATGGTGACATTGAGGATCCATTGCCTTATCAGAAGGATGAGCTTGCTTGCCCGCGTAGATGGAATGAATGGAAGGATGAGCTTCCCTCTCAAGCTTGCTCAACCGGTAGAGTTGATTTTGGTACAGAGCTTCACGGCGGGGATTTAGAATGATTAGCCCTGAAAAAGCACAACGGTTAGTTATACACGTGTCAAAATCCTCCATGATTGCGCTGCTCATTTGCATCTTTGATCGGGTGCCCACATGCGGTGTTGTTTTTATTACCGCATGCGGTTGAAGTTCAACTCTGGATCGATTGTCGCATGCACCGTCATTGCGTTGATCGTCTATTCATTCTTGAATGATGGGCGCAATGGACGTAGATGTGTTAATCTTTCTCTCTTGAGCCATGAGCGCATACGATGACTGTATATCCTGCAAAACAGACTTGAAATATTCTTTTCTACCATCGCAATTGTGTTAGTGGGTGTATTGACGACAATTTATAATTATTGTATTTCTTAGCTAATTTCCATACATTTGACGCAACTTTACTCTCTTTTAGCCGTAATATCTAAATAAAGCAGTATAAATAACTTGTATTTCTACAAGTTATCACACCCCCAAATTTAGATATATATTTGTCCTCAAGCATATCTTCTACTAAGGCAAAATGCTTGGTTCCTATCCTAAATTTTTGCGTCGATTGGTTGCTCCGAATGCGCCACTTAGGCACATTACTTGACATCGCAATTTCCTTCTATCCTTGCTAATTCATAACAAAGCCCTACTTTATTCTTCTATACTACAAATTTATGCTAAAAAGTGCTTTTCTAGTTTCAAGGAGAATGTTTACCTCTTCTTGTCAAAAAAACTTGATGCGTCCGTATGCGGTGGTCAAACTTTGCGTCATTTATTAGAGACTGTTGATCATGGTTACACTCTTCGTTTTAGCTTATTCCCATGGGTGTCATGCGAACATCCAACCACGGTTCTATGCCAATATCAACTTTAACTCATGTTATCCAGAGAAGTTGTCTCTTGCATTCTTTTATTTTCTTTTGCATTTTTCTCTTTTCATATTGCGTTGTTCTTGAAAACCCACCTTCGTTTTGGCTTGCTCCCACGGGTGTCATGCGAACATCCAACTACGAGCAGGTTCATTTCATAACTTACTCATATCAGGTTGGGAATATTTTTGGGGTTTTCCCTTGACTGACATTGGAGTTTTGTATGAAAATTTATTGATTTTTTTTTTTTTTGGAAATGATGGATGCATTTTCTTACAGACCGCATAATCTTGATCTCATCTGCTCAGACTTTCCCCACCCCCAAATTTAGAGATGCGCAAGTCCTTATTGCGTTATTTGGACAAACTAGACAAACACTTAGAAAAAATTTCAAAAAGAAGGTTTGAGTAGAACTTTGAAAGGCAAAAGGTAAAGTATTACTAAGCTACGAATTAACTAAGAGATAGTTAGAAATTACAAAGTGTGGGAAATGTTTCTAAGTGTAAACATATTATATATCATGGCAACACAATGAATAACACAAAAAGAAAGATTAAGAACATCGCAGTTATTGACAAAGGATGATAAAGAAAAAGGCCCAGGAAAATAGAGAGAATTACTACTTAGTTGTATTGAAAATTAACTAAGTATACAAATAATTAAAAATTAACACAATACAAAAATTGTTGGCCTGTACAAAGAATCAAAGAATTTCGTTAACTTAGAAAAATAATGAATTGAATAAAAATACAGAATGGCCGCATAAATATGTAAAGATTATTGTTGAAGAGCAAGAGGGTCTGGAGGAGGGTCCTGATGTAGTACGGGTGGAGTCTCTTCAAACATCAGATGCTACCTGAGATGCGAAAGCACCATGGGACCATGAAGATATGCTGTTAGAAAATTAAAGTACTCATGGTTGCGCTTTAAAAGTTGTCTTTGGTGGCGATGGATTGTATAAATGTTAAACTGAATATTAATCAACGCCTCCCTTGACGTAGTAGCACTGCACTGTATATCATCGACTTGCTCCATTACCACATCAAATTTCTGGTTGAAGAAGGCTTGTTGTTGAGGGAAGAGTTGTTGTTGTTGGGAGAAGAGGGACCGCATTTCTGTTAACTCAGCAGCTAAGAAGGTGACAGTTGGTGATGCCTGCGATGTCTCGCCAGCAACGTTTTAGGGTTGGTCAGAGGTGCCTTCACCCAAATCATGTGGGTCATCAATATGTGGTGGTGGAATGGAATGTTGTGGTGAGGATGTTGAAGGTGAGGATGGGGCAGCTGGATATGCGGTTGGAGAATTTTGGGCAAGGAGAAGGTTGGTAAAGTGTTCAGGAAGGGAAGAAGAAGAAGGTTGCGTAGGAGGGCTTGGAGGGCAGATTACTAAGGGTAAAGAGTCCAAAGGTTCTGTCTCATACGATGGTAATTCCTGGACCTTTTCTTTTCCCTTATCATCTCTGCGCTGTCTCTTTGGCCTAGGTTCTTGCGGTGCATTGACATTGATTGCGGGCCTCTTTAAAGGTAGCTCTGGGTAATGTGGGGAGTCTTTGAGAAGCAACCTCAGGATTTTGATATTGATGAGGCCGTCGACTTCTTGCATGGGCTCTTCCTCAATGTCTACACCCATTGACAGGCACAGACTTGATATAGTCCATGGAAAGAAGTATTGTCCTCTAATATGCCCCATAAAGCCTCGAATTTGACTTGCGAACCGACCTACATCGATTGGAATGTTGCGTGCAATGCAATATGCGGCCATAACTCGATCCCTTGAAATTGTCTTGTCATGGGAAGTTGGGATCAACCGCTTTTTAACCAAATAAACCCAAAGCCTTGCCTCCGGAAGCAGAGTCTTGGACGCCAGGGTCTTGATGCCTTTTAAAGAAACCGACCACTTAGTGCCCGGTTGTGTTAATACTCACAGCGCATCTTCCATCTGTTCTTTCGTGGGATCATCAATGATTGGTATAGTTCATTGATGTCCCTTATGCTGAAAGACACCACTCGCCCTTTTACAGTCACCACATCACTGGTGCCATGTAGCAGTTCATGGTAGAAGTCGCACACTACCTTTGGAACAACAATGGCTGGGCACTAGCAAAATGTGTCCCAACCATGCTCCACGATCACGCTCGTTATTAGATCTGGTAATGGCATTGGCGTAGGAAAAAATCCCATCTCCATCAACAAATCGTCGTTCTCTTTCTTTCTTGATGGACGCACCTTTGCCAACGCGGGCTTACTGCTCTCTGCGACCGCTTTGCCCTTTCCTTTGGCCAACGCAAGGCGGGATTGTTGCCTTTGTTTTCTTTCCCGTTCCTTGCATTGTTCCTCTTTTTCTCGCTCGACAAGTTTCTTGGCCTTCTTCTTAATTAAACGTTGCCTGTTGGCTTCGAGCTTCCTTTTCTTCTCTTCTCTCATTCTCTCTTCTTCTTCTGCCTTCTTTTTCTTTTCCTCTTCTTCCTCTTCTCCCACTTCTCTTTCAAACTCTTCCACAAACTGCTCAGAGGCCAACAAAAGGCCTTGTTCCTCTTCGATCCACCTTATTTCTTCAAGCCTCAAGATCTCGTTATTGCGGCGAACCTCCTCATCATGCAGTCTTCTTCTTCTATCACCTTCTGCGGTGATGAGTTTCGCCCGCTCCATTTTCTCTTGTCTCTCTTCCTCTTCCTTTCTCCTCCTTTCCTTTTCTTTTAATGCGATGATCAAAATTAAAGGTTCAACGATAGATCCTTGCGGCGCATTCTCCTTGCGACGCTGCATCAGGGGGGTAACTTCTCCTTCTTCACCTTCGTCGGCCGCAACCAATTGTATTATTTCAAGTTACGCCGACTCCCTAAGTTGTGTTGGTTCCTTCCTGTCCTCCTTCATGAAGGTGGATTCTCCATCCATTTTTGGGCTTGCAGCCCTCTTCTTCTTTCTTCAGGCATCTTTCCTCACGTCTGCGCTCTTTCCTTTCTTTCTTCTCTTTCTTCTTCCTTAGCTTGGCCTCCTCATATTCTTCATCCTCCTTCTTTTCTTTATTCTTCTTCTCTTTGCGATGATGGGTTGGCTCACCTTCTTCAACCTTCTTCTCCTTTCTCTTCTTTTTCTCCTCTTCCACCTTTTGTTGCTTCTCTACCGCGACTTCTTCTAACGCGACTCTGATGGGTCCGTCATAGGATTGTACTTTCATAGTTTCCTCAGGATCCCTTATAGCCAAAGTGCTTCTCCTTGTCTCTTCTTCCACCACTTCCACTTCCTCAATCACTGCCACCGTCACCTTCTCTGTAGGCAGTGGTTGTTCTAAAACCCCTGCCTCGGGCAGTCCTTCTCCTTCCTACAAGTTACTCAGAATGTTTCTGAATACCTTATTGCCATCTCGTCTCTTCTTTTTGCTTCCAGTGGAGACAGTTGAAGTTGGGAGTGGGGTGCTTTCAGTGCTTTTCCCCCTTTTGAACTGAAGTGGTATGACAGCTAATGGGTTTCGCCGGGGTCTTCCGACGATTCTAGGAATAGTGTGAGGCTAAGCAGCAAAACGGCAACTAACAGCAAGGAATGCTGCTTCTCGCATGGAGAGTTGGTCTGCTAAAGGTGTTGAGGGTGAAGCGGAAGGTTGGGAAGTTTGGTCGGCCATGGATGATGAGGTGAAAGAAAGCTGGAAAATGTTAGGGTTTCAAGGAAGAAAAAAGCTCGGTATGCAGGGGCACTAGGATTTTAGATTGCAATGAGGCAAAGTGTGCTCACAGACAGAGAAAGTACTTTTTATAGGTTGGGCCTTAGTGGGCCCAACGCTATTTTTGCAGTGGCAGGCCTCGAGACACTCAAAAGGCCCGTCGTTTTAACTCCCCTCATTTATGTGGTTTCAGAGTAAACGTCCTTTTGTCTGAAGACTCATCATTTCTTTGGAATACGGAACGATTGGACTTATAAATTTTGCAAAAAGAATCATCTTTAATATTTTATTCGAATGGATGCAAGGAAAATATTAACGCAATGTGTTCACCAATGCAAATGCATCTATGCAGAGCACGGGCAACAACGCATACATCCCCGCAACATACCCCTTAACTACACGCATTTCTGGAGGATCAGATGCACAGTATTGCTACCAACGCAACACTACCTCAACATAGTGCATTTTGCTAAGGACGGGAAAAGGACACACACGCGCGCAACACACCCCTCAGCTCAACGCATTTGAGTTGGATGAATGCAAAGCGTACCTTGTTGGTTTAGGAGCGTCCATTATCGCCATGCATATTGAATGTGTTTTATTTTATTAAATTGTTTTTTTTCATCAACGCAAGTTGCTATGGCTTACGGTAATAAAATTTCTTCTCATTACTCAATCATTCACCAATTAAAGAATAACACATTAAGTACAGAAAAGTTAAAGGAATTAAAGAAAACACGGAAATAAATGCAAGGACAGTAAATGAAGAATAAATTCATAAAGTCATGAAACAAATGAAAGGAAATAGTAAAAACAAAGTTCAGAAATTCATAAAGATGAGAATTAAAGAAAGCATTTAAACAAAGATGTGAGATATGGACCGGAAGATGATTTTCTTTGAATGAGCGCAATCCACACCTCTGCAGGCGATCTAGCTTGCCTGCCCAATGTCCTAGGGACATTGCTCCTTTCCATGAGATCCTGGGGCTTCGGAATTGTTTGGCAACGTACTAGGTGTTTTGTTTATAAGCTTAGATGCCAGCTGGCTCATTTGAATCTCTAAGTTTCGAATTGAAGACGTCTGCGCCTGCTTCACTGCATCATTTTTGTCCATATACTATTTTAGCAGGGCCTCCAACGAGCTTCCAGGGGTGTTTGAAGATGAGGGTTGCTGATTATGTGATTGCCTTGTTTGCCCCTGATTCAAGTTATGGTGAAAAGGATGAGGGTTTCCTCGACTGCCACTTTGATGGTTACTAGGCCTCCCTTGGTTAGGATTCCCTCCCCAACCGAAGTTAGGATGGCTCCTCCAACCTGGAATGTAGTTGTTACTGTAGGGGTTGTTTTGGATGGCGCATACTTGCTGGATATTTGATGGGCACTTTTCTGCTACATGAGCCCCTCCATAATTAACGTAACTTA
This sequence comes from Benincasa hispida, assembly GCF_027475165.1. Lineage (NCBI taxonomy): Eukaryota > Viridiplantae > Streptophyta > Magnoliopsida > Cucurbitales > Cucurbitaceae > Benincasa > Benincasa hispida. The sequence continues at coordinate 36,555,441 of NC_143480.1, read as the reverse complement.
TTGCGGCCACTTAAGCAGGTGCAACGGGTTGCGCTGATTGTTGGGGGATGGCTCCTTGATTGATTGCCATCGATTGGAGGATTGAGATCACTACGGCCATCTGAGCGGCCAATGTGGCCATTGTCTCCGCAGGGACAATGGCAGATTCATTCTTTCTTCTTTCAGAGCCTTTGCCTCCATAACTATCATCAATCCAGACATCTATGTTCTGCGATATGCGATCAAGGATGACTTCGGCCTCGGTATACGTCTTATCCATAAAACCTCTTCCTGTTGAGGCATCAGTAACAGCCTACGTCGATCTGTTCAGGCCATTGTAAAATGTCTCCATCAGGATGCAATCGGGTATCCTGATATGCGGGCAGTTCTTCACCAATCTTCGAAATCACACCCAGGCGGTGCTCAGAGTCTCATTGTCCATTTGCTAAAAGTTCAACACATCCTTTCGTCGCCTTTCGTTGACGGCCGGCAAGAAGAACTTCTTCATGAATCGCTCCACCAGCTGATCCCATGATGTAATTCGTTCGGCTTCAGTGAGTGAGCTCACCTCTTGGCTTTGTCCCTCAAGGTGTAAAGGAATAAATACAGTCTAATACCCTCAGGGGTTACGCCAAGTAATGAGAAGTTGCCACACATTTCGACAAAACTGGTCAGATGGGCATGCAGGTCTTCACCTTGCAGACCCCCAAATTACCCTGCGTTCTGGATCATTTGAAGCATGACCGGTTTGATTTCGAACCTTCCGTTCTCCTCTACTATAGGCTACGAAATCCCAGGCGAAAAATCGTACAGGTTGGGCGCCGCGTAGTTCCTCATGGGAATATTGCGGGCAGCAATAAGGAAGACTGGGTCCTGCGCTGGCCGTATCGCCCCTTGATTTCCTACGGGAGCTGCGTTGTCAATATTATTTGCCATATCAGCTGCTTTCTTTCGCCTTGCTCGATTCTAACGTGCTCGTGCGCGAAAGCTACACTCGATCTCTGGGTCAGCTACGAATTCTGGTTCGGTACCAGTACTCATAAACTGTCAGACTGCTCTCCGCGTTGAACAGCCAGTACGAAAAGATCTATCCTGCAAAATACCACAAACACACTCAAACAATAACCGTTAACCAATCCCCAGCAACGGCGCCATAAACTTGACATGCAAACTTTAGGTCTTTATCATCATACAAGCTCATCATAAACTTGTAACGCATGTATAAATATGAATGAATAAAATTATTCTTCTTATGTCATAAAACGCATGGATGATTGCGATGATATGCAATACTACTTCTAGATATGCGTTATTAATGAATGTTCTTGTAGTATGTTGTGCGTTGTCACTAGTTTTCTTGCGTTGAAACCAAGTATAATTTCACCGCAAGTTTCTCGGTGTGATTCGAGGTCGAACACAGGGATTGTTTTAGGTTAGTTGCATTATATTTGTGATATATGCGACCAGGGGTTTTTCAATTTAATAAAAGTGTTGTTTGTACATGCAGTAAAGTAAATTGTGCAGTAAAGTAAAGATAAGCGATAAAAATGCAATAATAAAGTAACATACGATAAAGAGTAAAGTGCGATAAAATAAACCTAAGCTATAATGATACAAGATACCGAGGTTGAGACTAACTGTGAAGAATATACAAAGATCGTGTTATATGGTGGCAAGGCTTATGTACGAAAGAAAAAGAGAAAGGATAATTAATTTAAACAGTGCAAGTTTCTTAATTGCGTTAAAGATATAAGTACGGTTCCGCTTTCCCTTGGAGTACACCTCTCGGTGATTGGCCGCATTTCCCACATCTCTGTAGTGAAACAGGGACGAACGTAGTGAACACAAGGTTTCTTCCATCTCTGGAAGTAATTCTTACTTTAGGTAACGTATTCTTCTAATCTTCTCTCGACAGATCAGAATGGCATCTTCACTTCTGCTCTCACAGGTGAAGATGCCGTCTAGCATGCTTTAAATAAACATCTTTATTTCTTTAGCACAAATTAAGTTACTTGTTTAATTCATATTAATCATCAAGTGATTAAGAAAACATCGTGGAGAAAACGATTATTGGAGGAACGAAAATAGACAAAAATGTGGAAATGGAAGTGGTCATTATATTTAATTATAAAATCAAGCGTCTGATACATGGTTGTGAATGATTTAGACTAAGAAGATGAAATACAATTGATGAATAAGAGTTAGAAACAGATACAGAAGAGTGCCAATGTCTTGACACCGATCTAGATGGAAAGATTGCTTTCTGGGATAGATGGAGTGAATGGAAGGATGAGTTTCCCTCTCAGGCTTGCTTAACCGGTAGAGTTGATCTAGGTACAGAACTTCACAGCGGGGATTTAGAATGATTAGCCCTGAGACTCACGTCTCGGCCTTGTCTCTTTTCTTCCCAAATCTTCTCCGATCAACACTCAGATCAACCTCTCTCTCAATAGCCTCGTATCAATTATCCCGTATCTAGTATATCTTCTCAGTGAATTCTTTGAGGGTATTTATAGGTGAAAGCTTTGACTCTCTGACTTGTGGTCCCCACTTTATTGTTATGGAAATTTCGAGAATGGTGGAATAAATATTCCTTCTATTATGCAATCAGTCCATTGAAAAAGCACAACGGTTAGTTGTACACGTGTCAAAATCCTCCGTGATTGCGCCGCTCATTTGCATCTTCGATCGTGTGCCCGCATGCGGTGTTGTTTTTATTACCACATGCGATTGAAGTTCAGCTCTGGATCGATTGTCGCATGCGCCGTCATTGCGTTGATCGTTTATTCATTCTTGAATGATGGGCACAATGCGACGTAGATGCGTTAATCTTTCTCTCTTGAGCCATGAGCGCATACGGTGACTGGATATCCTGCAAAACAGACTTGAAATATTCTTTTCTACCATCGCAATTATGTTAGTGGGTGTATTGACGATAATTTATAATTATTGTATTTCTTAGCTAATTTCCATACAATTGTCACAACTTTACTCTCTTTTGGCCGTAATATCTAAATAAAGCAGTATAAATAACTTGTATTTCTACAAGTTATAACCAGGCTCGACAAGTGAAAGGAAATCTTAGTAGGTGGGCGGGGTAGCATGTCGAGTGTTAGAAACATGACCTATATAAGTCGAGACTTCAAGTCTCGACATGGGTAGACGGGGCAGGCGAGGAGCATGTCGAAGGTTGAAGACTCCACTTATATAGGTTGTGTTTCCACCACTCGACTTAATTTAAAATAAAAAAAAATGATTCTTGAACTTCTAAAAAAGGTACCACACTATTGGGGTTGATGCCCTAAAGTCTCGTGCCTACTAGTTTGTAAACAGTTTGTACGAATACTTGTGTTGTATAATATATGATATTTACTTCACATCTTGTTTTTTGCTCAGTTGCATGTTTTATTTGCTTTATCACAAACTAATAAATATAAAATCCCTGGTTATCTGCATGTAACATAAGCATGTATGTGGTGACATACAAGTGGATCCATGTCTTGAGTGATAACCAAAATGGTCTGTAGTATATGGATAAAGAAGGGAAACCTTATCCTGGTAATGCTACGGATGCGGCCTGCTTTGTGGAATGGTCACAAGTATTGTGACTTGTCACAGATGGTCTAATCTTGATCATTCGTGTTGGGGACATGCAAGTGGGGGCGTCGTATACAAAGAGATTATATAAGACCTGACCATGTAGTGTTAACGTCTCGTTATATAACATCGTTCATGACAGAGACTTCACTTCACTAGGATGACCATAGGTAACATGACCTCAATCCTGAGTGAGTTGGGAATTCCTGCCATTGAGGGCAGTCCTTTGATTTGTATGGGTGCGAGTGGCCAGGTCACTGATTCAAACTTACCATTTTAGGGATTCGTCTGATTTGGGAGCTGGGATTTCAGCTACACAAGATGGAATTCACTCATTCCTTGAAGCAAGGGTAAATAGATAGATAGCTCCCTTAAAAGCTGATTCCGGTGCTTGAACGATGTGGCGCCACATACCTTCTCTTGGCCCAAGAGGTGTTTACACATAGTTGGACTATGTTGTATTGTTCATTAGAGAAATCAGTGGTACCTAAAGAATGAGATGTAACTATAGGGGCAAAACGGTAAATTGGCCCAGCTATACTTATGAGCATCTGTGAAGGGTCATCGTACTCATGATTGGTTATATCCGATGGACACAGAAATATATCTGCGGTAAGAAGAGTTCGATTGTTGGTCTTTAGTGGAATGCCTGACAGTTAACGGATGGTGGATCTCGTGGCTAAAGAGTTTAGTCAGCTATTCACGTACAATTGGAGCTTCGAGCCAAAGGTCTATTAGGTCCCCTGGATAGCTTGGAAAAATTCAAGAATCAGTGTTTGAGTTAATTTGAAATGTTCAAATTGACAAGAGGGAGTTGATTATATATGATATAATTGAACTGGTTGATTATATATGATATAATTGACTAAATGTATGAGATACATTATTTTGGAGATGCTCATAAACAATCGCATAGTGTGCCGTGTTTTCGAAACGATCGTCCACCTTTTACTAAACGATCACTTAGTAAAACCTACACAATCGTGTAGCTTCTTCTAAACGATAAGCATTTAACTATATGATAGCTTCCTTTTCTCTACTACTTGCTTATCATCTACACAATTTGTTCTTCCTCATACCTCTACCAAACTCACCAAAGACTACACTTTGGGTTCTCACTTCGAGAATACCAAGGGCTCCATTTTAGTGGTGTCGTCCCCACTATTGTTCACTTGTTTGTGATAGTTAGTGTTGCTGCAAACGAATTGCTTGCTGGGCGATAGAGATCGTGTAGAGGTCTTCCACTACATCTGAATTCTAAAGCTTGAAGAGGGTCTTCAACTGGTATGAGAATTATTTCCCTTATTCTTTAGTGTTCGAAGCATGCCTTTAATTAGTGTTAATTTGCATAACTGTATGTTAGAATGTATATGTTGTATTTCGGTCACGGTGAAATCGGAAAGATTCGAACGCGCTCATGGATGCTTTCTGTTAAGAGATCCTTCATACACTACCCTAAATTTCTAAATAATTTAAGAACTGTTGGGATTAGTGTCCTAATTCTCCCGGAGTCTCGTAGATTGTAAACATTTACACATTGTTATGAATAAAATAAGTGTTATTTTATTTTGCATTTACTAATATCCAATAAACAAAGATTTGTGGTTATTGTATGTAAACATAAGCATATATATGAGATATACAAATGGATCATGGCTTAAGTGACAACCTAAAAAGGTCTGTAGTATAAGGATTAAGAAGGAATACCTGATCCTTGTGACATTACGGATATTGCCCACTTTGTAGAGGTATACAAGTTTTATGAACTACTATAGACGGTTGATCCTGACCATTCATGTGGAGACATGCGAGTAGGGGTGTCTTATACAAATTCTTTGTATAAGAACCGGACCACAAGATGAATAGTCTCTTTATATAATGTCGTTGATACTTGAGACTTACATCACACCTAAAACGACCATAGGTGACATGACCTTAATCCTGAGTGTCTTAGGAACTCCTGCCTTTGAAAGTGGTCCTTTGATTAGTATGGGTGAGAGTGGCTAGATTGCCAACTCAACAAGCCTACCTTTTTTGGGGTTTTTTTTAATTTATGAGCTGGGAACTTAGTTTCACAAGATGGAATTCACTCCTTCCTTAAAGCAGGGGTAAGTAGATAGATTGCTCCCTTAAGGGCTGATTCCAAGTCTTGAACACAGTGGCCACAATCTCTCTTTGGAAGAGAGGACTCGGTCTTAGTAGGACTATGACTTATGTTCATTAGAGGGATCAGTGGTACTTAAGAAGTTAGATGCTACAGGGCAAAATGGTAAATTGACCTAACTATACTTACGAGCGATCTGTGAAGGGTTATCTGGAGAGTACAGTTGTCGGTATTTAGTAGAGTACCCGACAATTAACGGATGGTGGATCCTGTGACTAAAGAGTTTAATCAGTTATTCACGTACCGTTGTAGCTTCAAGCTACAGGTCCATAAGGTCCCTTTGCTAACTCGATGTATTCAAGTTGAGAATCAGTTCTTGGTGTTAGTTTGAAGTGTTCAAATTGACAAGGGGAAATTCAATTATATATGACATATTTGGTATGATGTATAAGATATATCAAATGAAGGATTGATGTAAATATGATTTACATTAAGTACCATAAAATAGAAAAAGAACTATAGTTTATATGTTCCATGAGATGAATTATTAAAACTATATGTTATAAATATGATATGGTAAGTTGGTTATCATATTTATTTATAATAATATTAATTATTTGATAATTATCTCTTTTTCTCTAATAATCAATTGAGTGGGAGGTTATTGGTGGTTTTATGGTAACCGTGAGATAAAATGAAAAATATTTTCCTAATTTTAAAGAGTTCCTTGATTCAGAAAAGAAACTCACGGACAAGGCTATCAAATGAAATTGTTTCACTAAGTGAAAGCTCATAGAGAGACTAAACAATCGTGGACATTATCTATGCAATAGTTCATCAGCTGGTCGTAGCTAAATAATCACGTGGCATTGTCTATACGATAGGCTGCCATCTTCTACACGATTAAGCACATCGTCTATACGATAGACTGTGTCATCTCCCACTTGCTCAACCGTCTACATGATATTTGTTCCTCCAGTCTCTTCCTCTTATCAAGTTTATACAGAGCCCGCAACTTCTGGATTCTCACACCGAGAATACCAAGGTAACCATTGTGGTGATGTCCTCACTCAACTTGATTGATATCGAGGTTCTAGAGGCCGTTCATTGGGTTCGTGTTTGTTGTTGATCGTATTGTGCATCGGTCATTGTGTTCGAGGGCTAAGGTGTTGTTCTTGTTGAAGGTATCTTGACAGCATGCTGTAATTTCGTGTTGTTGCATGATCTGTTAGTTTCCGTTCTTGTCTGTAATTGTTGGTGTTCAATTTCAAATGGAATTTGGGACGATCCTTCCGCTGCTCATGGAAATCCTCATGTCTGTTTTCCTTCAAAAACTACCCTATTGCGCTATTTTTTTTTTCAAATTGTAATATTAAAATTAAACATCCCATAGGTTTCATCCCTTTCTTTCTTTTTTATTTTTGTAAGTTAAGTGACCAACAATCACTTCGTTTTAGTTTTCTTTGTTTATTTATATAATTTAAAGAAAACCAAAATCCATTATTTGTAAATTTAAGTCTCATGTGTCACTCACCCATAGCTCCAAGTGGCACTCTCTAATTGGTTCAATTTGATGATTTGACCGCCACATCAGCATCATGGGAATTTTTTTCGTTACGCTTCTTTTTATTAAATCTTTTTCATTTGAACTCCAATTTGGGTGATTCAATAGGCAACAGAATCATTATTTCAAGCTCTACGATACGGACTATTCAAAATAATAAAATTATTAGTAAATAAAATCAAGTTTGTTATCATAAAAAATTTATTAATTAATTAGTGAAAATAAAATAATTTGAGATTAAAGGTCAAAAAAGCCAACAAAATAAATCCTAGATCAAATCTCCAATAAATAGACTATTATGTCTTCGTATGAGGTAACTTGAATTTCTGACTTATACACTAATATCTAGTTCTCTTACTAACTTTGACATCAAACCTCTTTTTCTTTGTTTTGCAAGTCCTCTCTTAACTAAATTACAAATTTGTTGTTGATGTCATGTAAAGGTGAGGTTTGTTTTCTCTTAAACAAAATTTGGCATCAACAACTATTATTTACATTTTTCAAAATGGAAAAAGAAGACCTAAAAGGAAGTCGGAAAGAAAAAAAATTAAACACATAATTAAAACAAATTCAAGTGAATTAAGCGCATTAAAAACAATTTTATTCTGGCATATTTGTTATTAAACTTAGAATAATTTTTTAAATGGTAAAATTGTTGAAAACATTTTCAAGTATAGCAAAATATCACTATATAAGTGATAGATCGCGATAAACTTCTATCCCTAATCTTGTCTATTGCAATCTATCATTGATAAATTGTGATATTTTGCTATATTTGTAGATAAGTTGGTTCATTTTCCTTTATTTGATAACCACCTTAAACTTACAATCTTGATTTATCAACTTGTATTTACATGTGTTTACTGCAAGTAGCTTAATTCAACTTTTATAAGACATACATTCTTGATCGAGAGATCAAATGTTCAAAGCTCTCCACTTTAATTATATATTTACAAAAAAAAAAAAATACATTTATTGTTTTTTGAAAAAAGGAAAAGAAAGGTTGGAACAAGTAGAAAATGATGTTTAAAAACAAAGATAAGAAAAACATAACAAAATATTTATAAACCATCATGGAGAGACAGGCATGGGCATCCTCCAGAAAAATCGCACGATCTACCTAACATATGGGAATTGGAGCACCAGTCCACTCCTTCAAACATTCTAAGATAGAGTCAATCATCTTTCCTTTACAAAAAGTTGTGAATACTGTTTCACATTCTTCTCCTAGAGATATTACCTTTTCACCAATTAATTTTGTTCCTAACTCTTTCCTCAAAATCTATAAAGTGGGTAAGATTTGCATTCCTCAATTTGGTTCTTGATTTGTGCATTTCACTCTCATATACTTACAATGTATTTTCAACATTTTGTGGCAAAATTGCCTTCAATTCCTCTTCGAAAATAGCAATTTTTAAAGATTGAATTGTTTGCATTATTTTCATCATCACTATTTGTAAGTGCATGCTCAACGAAAACTTGTCTCAATTTCTACATCAATGGGTAAGTAACAGTACTTGGGTAATGTATATAAGCAAAAATGTATTCTCTATCGACAACCTTCAATAAGTCTTTCTCAAACAATCTTAAGGAATCAAGTACAATACTAGAGGATGTGATCAACATTTTCTGTGCTACTAGGCTTATAGTGCTTTTAACAATGCTCTTCAAATTTTCCTCCAAATGCCATAAGTCAATTGCTTGACATAGAGCAACTAAAAATGTAGAAGACATGAGTTTTAGAATGTCAATAGCTTCAACTGTTTTCCTTGAGGAAATTAAACCAAGGGAGTTAATATCTTAATTGTATTGCTCAACACTCTAAACATAACATGTCACTGGGTTTGCAAGATATTGAAGCTCAAAGCAATATGAAATCATAGCGATTTCAACACCTTTAAATCCATAATCCAAGCTTGGATTTCTACTTGCAAAAAGATTAGAAGGCAAACCGTATTTGTAGAAATCATTGACAAGTTCTGAGAATTGGGTAAACATGAGCTTTCCAATTGAAGCAATTAAACGAGTATTGTTCATTGAAACTCCGACCGGAGTTCCTTGAAAGTTGCCTCCATGCAGAGCTTTATTTTCTTGAAACATCAATCAAAGAGTTGTCGTTGACTGAATTAATCTCTCGCTCAATGGACTTCTTTGATAATCGAATAACATCAATCAATGGGCCAAGCCATCGGGGAGAAGTTATAAGAGCATAAAGATCTTGTTTTGGCTTCTGAAGAGGATCAATTTCATACAATTTCTTGGCAGTTTTCATATAAGAACTCCCATCTAAAGTGTGTTCTATATTGCAGCTGCCTCAATTTGACTAAGATGATCCTTCAATTTATGAGTCAAATAGTTAGCAAATTCAAACTTTCATTGCATAACTTCAACAAAGATGGCAGGTAAAATCTCAGTCAAAACAACCAAAATATTTGCCTCAAATAAAACAACATAAGCCAATCTAGAACCAACAACAGTGCTATTGACAAAAGTAAAACCTTCTTTAGGATGCAACTAAAAAAACCCTGAAGTATTATCAGCTTGTTTGAAAGCTTCCTTTGCATTAAGATTTTCTCCATTTGGACCAATAACTTTAGGGTTCGGTCGGCCAGTGAACAATCCATAAATGTAAGAAAGAGGAACAAGATCATCAGAGGCAGTAATGGTTCCACGAAGAGGCAAGCATGGAATGACATGATTTTAGAGTTTTGTTATAGCTTCCAAAATCTCAAATCTAATTTCGGAGTAACCTTGAAGAGGTGTATTAGTTCTCATCAACATGGTTGTCCTTGTAGCCGAGTGGGACAAAGTATTATTCAACTCGTCTCCACTTCCAAAAATCCCAGAATTAGGAATCTAATAAACTCCTTTTAAAGAGCCTCATCTTATTTGGTTCTTCTATGGGACGTAGCACCAAATCCAGTTGTGATACCATAACTATTAGTTTCCCTATTCATACTTTCCATAATCCAAACACTACTAGTTTTTATTCCAACTCTAGTAGACTCTGAAAGTTCGACAGTAACATTAGAGTCTCTACTAGCAATAGCACCAACTTGAGAAATGATTAGAGTCTCACCATAAAGCTTGACAAAAGACCTTCGTTACTCCTCCACCATGCACTTCACCTTATTAAAATGGCTGCCCTTGAGGGACTTGGCGACCACACCCCAGTTAAGTGGGTCATGAATGGAGCTCTTGCTTGACTAGGGCCATTTTGAGTTTATTACGAGAACTATAATCTTTTGTTTATGACTGAGTTGTAGGAGAAAGGAAATGATGCTATTAATAGAAATTTGGATTAGCATTAAGTGGGGTTGGTGAGGAAGGTTGGTGGAAACAACAAATTAGGACAAACAAATAGGGTAGTTGGGTTTTGTTAGTAGAGTGTGGGAGTTATTTTCAAAGGTGAAAGTTCGTAGACTTTTATATCTATTCATACTCAAAATACCTTACAAACTTTGATCTTTCTCTCTCTTTTCTTTTTTAATTTAATAATTTCTATCAAATTATGAAAGATGATAATTCATGTCTAATCTATTGGAACTATAGTTTTTTTTTTTTTTTTTTTTTTTTTTTTTTTTTTTTTTTTTTTTTTGTAGGAAGGAGAGGAAGTTGATTTCATTACAAAAATTATTATATTCGATAAAATATGGAGTTTAATGACTTGAGAATAGTCAAATGTTCGGATCCATGGTTAATGTCAATGGTTGGTTTTGAATTCGATATCTTTATAACTGGAAAAGTATCATTTTGATCAATGCATTTTAAAGTTTTTATGTTTCATCTTTATACTTTCAAATGTTAAAATTTTGAGATTGCATTCTCAACAAATTTTACAAATAGTTTTCTATGTTAGTTTTTTTAGTTATAGTAATGATATAAATAAGAGATCGAACTTCTAACTTCAAGAAAAAGAAAATATGTAAATTACTATTGACCTAAGCTCATTTTGATGTCTTTCAATGGTAACTTATTGGGTTTTTTTTAAAAAAAAAAAAAAAAAGAAAATGTTAGTTTATTGTTAAGTCATCTCATTTAAAAAGTTAGCATTTTTTTCTCAAAAAAGTAGTATAAATTTATTGACATAATAAATGCAAAAGGAAATATTGGGAAAATTAACATAATAATACCATAAGGATGAGGAAATAGAGAGTTAACATTAAAATATAGAGAAAAATCAATTTAGGGGTAGGAATCCATTAACATTAACAACAACAAATAACCAGAATAAGTTTAACTCAATGGTAATTGACATGACTTTCTTATTTTAAAAGTCGAAGATTTGATCTCTCATCCCATAATTGTTGTAATAAAAAGTAAACAAACAACTACAACAGATAAATTCACCAAATACGAGTGTAGTAACTATGAGGTCTAGGGTTCGAATCCTTCTACCTAACTATACTTTAAAAAAAATTATTATACATATAATTCTATATACAAAAAATCAGAGAAGGAAATAATCTAAAATAAAACTTGATTTTGAGTTTTTAAATGATTGCTCAAACTACCAAAAATAAATGATATTCAATTATAGTTATTTAGTAATTAATATTTTAATAATAAAAAAGTTTAATCGGTAGAATAATCTATGCAATGGCATTCTAAAAAAAATGATATTTAATAAATTAGGACATAATAAGAGACACAAAATTTAGGCAAAAATTTTATTTCATAAAACCCTTCTCTCTTCCTTTTAATAAAATTTATAAATTTCAAATCATAATTAACCTATATCCTCTTTTGAACTCGAAGGCTTAAATCTTAAAGACATACGAATAATAATAACAAGAAGACAAAATAATGTTTTTTTTTTTCCAAAAAAGAAAAACAAACAAACAGATAAATAAAAATAAGGGATACATTTCATTTTTTACAAAAAAAGGCTTATTGGTCTCTCTATTTTCACTAATATCAGTGACTATTTACAATTTAGCCTCACCTACGTTATATATATATATATATATTTACTTATATATTTCTCTCTCCTCCGTACATAATTCTCTCCCCCATACATATGTTCTCTCTCCCCCAATAATGTATTTCATATATTCTCTCCCTCATAATTCACACCCATTTCTTCCCCCTCTCTTTCTTTTCTCCTTCCCCCTTCCTCTCTTTTCTCCTTCTGATGATGTGAGTTGTAGGTGGTAGACGATGGCATAGGGCAAATTGATGACTCGACACGAGGTGACACGAACGACTTGGGATAAGTCGATGGCGCGGACGGCGTGGATTGAACCGACGGTGACAAGTTAAGTAGATTTGGTCAAGGGTACGACGGGCAAGCAAATTCGGTCGACGACAACGAGGAGAGAGATTCATGGTGGTCATGGCTAAAGTAGAAGAAGAGATGAAGATGGAGGGTTATGTATTATAAACCCCCATATGAAAATAGACTTTATTTTTTCCTATTTTTTATATATATTGTGAGATATGTGTACTTTTTTTTAGCTTTTGTAGGAAATTTGATATATACTGTAGTATATGTATTTGTTTATTTGATATAAACGAGTGTTTTTTTATTTCGACTTATTGTATTATGATATATATATTGTGGTGTAAATAAAATTTATGAAGATTTATATACTGTAGTATATTTTATATATTGGTTAGAAAATTTTCAAATACCTAACAAAATGTTCTAAGGTATATTTAAGATAATCATGAATCCATCAAAATGTTCTAAGGTATATTTAAGAAGTCTATCACTGTCTATCACTGATAGACCGTGATAGAAGTCTATCATTATAACATTGATAGATTTCTACAACCTTTTTTATTTATTTGTATATTTGGTATGTTTGGTATGGTTGTAATATGCTGATTTCTTTTCCCATTTTTATTTATTAGGTTCATCTTATTGACAACGTTGAATACTCAGTAATGGATGGTGATAAACAATTCCTAGTAAAGCTTAATTTGGGGTCTTATAGCTATCGAGTATGGGATTTGGAAGAAATTTCATTCTCTCATGTGCTTGCTGTACTTCGGCTGCTTAACATGGATATTTATTCCTATGTATCTAATTATTATTATTCAAGCGCGTTGTCATGGACATATATGAGTTGTGTTCGACCTGTTGGAGTCCATTTAAAATGGAGGGTTTTAGATGATGGTATAAGAGCATTACCTCCTATTTTTAAACGTTCAGTAGGAAGGCCTAAAAAACAAAGGATTCCATCTATAGGTGAAGCTAAAAGTAGTTCATTAAGATGCAATCATTATCATTCTAAAGGTCACAATTCTAGGACTTGCAAGCTTCACCTAATTAGTCAATGATGTAATCATTATAGTTCATTTTTTCCTTTGTATTGCCAAATAGATTGATATTAGAACTTATGAAAGTTATTTTTGCCCTTGGTTGATTCTATTATTGAGTTTGTAAGTGAATGGAACACTATCTTTATATGAATAAAATTCTTGAATTTCTTTGTTTATATTCTTTTTCTAGATTGAAACATGTGATATACCCATTTATACAAACACTGATAGACACTGATAGATTTCTATCAGTGTCTCTCATTTATACACACTGATATACCTTTGTATCGATATCCACTGATATCTTTCAATCAGTGTATATCACTTACAGAGAGTAATTTATTTTTCTGCTATTGTGAAAATGAAGATACTTGATGAACTGATCATGGATATTGATACTGAACTTGTCTAATGGTCAATTTGAAAGTCAATGTTTCTTCTTTACCATATGATACAGTATATCAATTTTGGTTATTAAAATTTATATACTGATTCCATTTTTTATGTAAAATTTGTTACAATATTAGGATTATGCATGGTTGATTCATTTTTGGTATCAAAACTAGAAGCATTATAACATTATAGTAATTGAGTTGAGAGTTGATAGACACTGATAGAAGTCTATCAATGTCTATCAGTGAAATATGGAATTGATAGACTTCAAAAGTATATAATATATATTTAAACATTGATAGACACTAATAGTAGTTTAAATATATTTATGTCAAACCAAAAAATAGTTTGAGATAAGCAAATTGACAATATCAACTTCCAAACTCTTGCAAAAATACTCCAAAGGATTGCTTAAAATCTTGTGAATAGCTCAAGCAAAAAATGGTGGCTCCACTTCCTCATTCTTCCTACGCATAATAAACCAGAAATAAAGCTCCATAAATAGGTCCAACAGATAATGCAAAAAGTAGTAGATATTGTATAAATATCGGGATGTCTTGTGAAGTCGAGAGGCCTACCATGACACCGAATAATATTGCATATTTTCTTGGATTGAACTCACAATTAAAAATAATTTCCAGCAAGCAGTTCTTTCCCCAAGTGAGATGGAGCTTACAATCATGTTCTTTTTTAGTAGACCATCACTAATAGACATTTATAGACTTCTATGATTTTCTATCAATGATAGAATTCATTATGTACCTAATGGAATTACATTGGACATATTATTTGATAGTGCTTTATTCCTCATGTACCTGATAGAATTTTATCATACACATGTACAAAAGTTTATAAAACTGATACAATCACAATAGATAACATCATTAGTATAAACTAGAATTCTTATAGATATAGTTCTATCATCAATGTCCATTGTCACTTGTATTGTAACATTCACAAAATAACATAGTTCATTGTTAGTAGTATTGTAGTCTTTTTCAATAACATTCTAAAATCAAGTTCTAACATTAAGTTTGAGAAGGTTGAGATTGAGTTTGAGAGTTTAGTTGAGAGATGTTTAAGCTGAATCTTGGAGCACTGTCCATCAATGAAGTTGTTTCGGTCTTTTTCTTCTTTTTAGGAGATGCTTTGTTCATTCCCTTTTCCTTAACTGTTTGTTTCCTTTCTCTCTTGGGCCTCTCATTGACAATTTTCTTGTCATCATCTTATACTTTTGGTCTAAACTTTGTACATTTTTCTTTTCCTGCAGAATCAACAACCTAAAATAATAGTAACAAGATAGAAAGTTAAATGTTAGAATTTGAAAACTACATATCATGTTATCATCAACTATTTATATATATGTATCTATTTGTGACAAAAAAATTGATTTATAATAAAATCTCTCACTATATACTGTTGATAGACAGTGATAGTGATCTATCACTATCTATCATTGATAGTATTTATAAATATTATTAATCTTAATTAATTATATTTACCTCTTTCTCATTTTGTAGTTTTGATCTTCTCTCCTCTTTTTTGTTTTTCTTCTTTGACAGATAGATCAAATTCTTCTTCTTCTTCAAGCTCAACTTCCTGCAATAGATTCAAAATTCTATAATACTTAAGAAGACAACCTATCGCTTTATTTTCTTTCATAGCGTCTATATATTTACCTTATCCTTTTGTTGAACATGATAAATTTTTTCCATATGTTCATCAACTTGAAATTCTTTTTCCTGCAAACATGAGAATTAAGGAAGTTATAGAAGTATACCATACATTGATAGAATTTCATCAGTTCATTGATTGACCTCATTGACTTCAATTAGGAATGTCTATCACTGATAGAATTATGTCAGTGTCTATCATTGTTGGGCAGGAATATCTATCACTAATAGACACTGATAGAATCCTATCAGTGTATATCAGTGATAGACACTTCTTATTAAAAGTCTATCATTTAGATTTCAACTTAGATATTTACTTTTTGCTGATCATCATCAGTTTTCTCCAGATACTGTACAGCTTCAAATTCATTTTGCTGCAATAATACAATACAATGTAAATGTGTCGTTGTTACATAAGAATCAAGAAAGTCATAGAATTTTCTGTTAGTGATAGACACTGATATAATTCTATTAGTGTCTATCATTGATGGGCAGTGATAGATCTAATTGACTTTCATGACAATATGTAGCTTAACAGAGAAAACACATAGCTTAAGAGACGAAGCAAACCTTTTCCTTTCCATCCTCTTCCTCAAACACTATTGTTAATTGTTATCTTTGGGGTTTCCAAAGATATTGAATATCGTCAAAATGATATTATGTTTGAATCTCTTGTGTTTGTGTATAAGATTCCTAAAACAAAAAACATAATTCAAACACAAAGATAATGAAAAGAATGGGATTCCTATAATAAAAGACACAAAATAAATGGAAGAAAAATGTGTTGATAGGCAGTGATATATCACTATTTATTAGTACAAAAACTTGTATACAAACCTTTCCTTGATTCTCAATTTTAATCTACAAGAAAAACAATTTTAGTTTAATTAGTAAATGTATGTTTATATTTAAAAATAAAATAATATATTGCAAAAGACTTACCTGAGCTACATAATTCGCAGCATAATTCACCATTTTGTCAATTTCATAATTTCTTTCAAGAACTTGTAAGCTACAAGAAGGAACTTTGTTTTTTCTATGGTCTCCTCAACCTCTCTTTTTTGTTCTTCTTGTGAAAGCTTTTCAATTGGAAGTCTATCATTCAGTCTTTCTATGATGGTTTTTAATATTCTGATGATCTCTTCTTGGTCTTGTTTCAAACTTTTCTACTCTTTTTCTACCTTCTGTTTGTCATTCTTCTGTTCTTCTATTTCCTCCATTATATTTTTTTCCTATGCTCATTTTTTTCTCCAATTAAATCTCTCCCTTCATTTATTTCTTCTTCTTTTTTTCCTCTCTTTCTATCTTTTCCTTCTCATTTTCTTCCAAATCTATCAAATATTTGATAGTGGTTGATTGTGATTCTTCTTCTGTTGGAACTAGTGAAATTACACAAAACTACAAGTTTAAACACATGTTAAATCATTAGATCAAAAACAAGAAAACACTAACAAGATTTTTTATGATATATGTCTATCACTGTTTTTGCTAATAGATAGTGATAGAAATCTATCACTGACTATCAGTGATAGGCTTTTATCTGTTTTTTGTTTGAAAGAATTGCAACTAATAAAAATGTGGCTATGAAATTATAGAAAATACTTACATCATTTCTTTGAAAGATATTCTGTTCAAGATTTCTCCAAGATTAGGTTGCAAACACTCCCATGATATTATTCATGGACTTTGATGGGAAATTTTTCTTCGAAATCCAATATCTATTGTTGAAAGTTTTGGTATTATTTCAAATGCCCAATAAACTAGTGTCAAAGGGAAACCTTGAAGGCATTCAGAATCCTTTTCAGTAGAAGAAGCCTTTTTGAAAAATTGATATGTCAAGTTATTTGATGATCCTTCCTTTTTAAGAGTCTTCATTTTGATGTTGCTTATCATCTGTACACAAAATTTAGGGTTAATCAATATTACTAGTAAACAAGATTAGACTTAATAACTATAATCATGAAAAGAAAAAAGTTATACCTTTTGATGTTGATGTAGTGGTAGAAAAAGCAGCAGAAGGATTAAGAAGAAGAAGAAGACCAAGACAACAGAGAAAAAAGGGACGTAAATAGAGGGGAAAAAAGTAGTGAATCAAGTCGATTGAAGAAAATGACCTAAATAGAAAAGTGTTGGGGGAGATGAATCAACTTCGATTGAAGAAGCATCGTGAAGCAGCGTAATGGAAGAAGAAGAAGAATGATCGAAGTCAGGCAAGAGAGAAGATGAATAGTTAATCGACTGAAGAGGAAGATGAAATGTTGGAGGAAAAAATCTGCTGAATTAATCGGGCTGGGCTGTTTTAGTATTTCACACCATTTGTGGGCTTTTCTTTTTCGTTAGTTTTTTTTTTCTACATATTATAAATACTTTGGCTCAAATTTTTATATTTAAAAATCCCCCTTCACATAATAACAAAAATCAACATGAAAAACAAAATGGAAAATAAAATTATATTAAATGTTATTTTCTCTCTCCAAATAAAAATGGAAAAAATATATCAAACGCATTTTATTTCTATAATCAAAAAAGGAAAAAAAATCACAATAAATGCATATTCTCTCTCCATAATAAATGCATTATATGTTGATTTATGTCAAACATTGAATTTATATACTGTGATATATTTCATATATTGGTTAGAATATTTTCAAATAATTATGAATCTGCAGAAAAAAAAACGTGAAACCAATGAAAATTGAAAAAAAAATCATTAAATATATCTTCTCTCTCCAATTAAATTAAATAAAGGAAAACATCTCAACAAATAAATTTATTTTTTTTCTTTCCATTTGAAAATATGAAAAAAAAAAATCATATCAAATGAATATTATCTCCCATAATAAATGCGTTTTTCTCTTTATCATTAAGAAAGTTTTGAAAATATGAAAATATATATAAAAATTGAGAATAAAAATAATAATAATAAAAAAAAGGTAAATTTGTCTAAAAATAATATTAAAAGCCTTTTTTGACCTAAAGATGGTTTTTTTATGTAAAATTCCCTAGAAATAACTTAAATTTGTATGATTACTTGAAAATGGGCTATGATTGAATTTGCCCAGTTTAAATTGGGCCATGATCCAGCCAAAAGCCCATCTAACGAGCCCACTAAGAAGCTCAAGAATCTTCAGTTTTTTTTTTTTTTTTTTTTTTTTTGAAATAAAACTAAATTTATTTGTTATTTATAAAAAAAAATTGGTTAATACATATTGTCTGTGATTTTTTCTTCAATTCTTCGTCGTCAATCATGGCTTCGCAGCTCCTGAAACGCGCCCTTGGAAGCCAGTCAGGTCAGATCTTCTCCCTTTCATCTATTCTTAGTTCTTCCTCTCCCCTCCCCGTTAGGGCTTTCTCTTCCGCCGCTACTCCGATCCGAGCCACTCTCTTCCCCGGCGATGGTATTGGTCCCGAAATTGCGGAGTCCGTCAAACAGGTATTGCTTTCTCTCCATGATCGCAATTCTGTTTTATTACGATAATTGTCTCCTTTTTTTTACCTTATGCGAATTTCCCTTGCAATAACTCGAGAAATTTGATCTGAATTTGTTACTTCAACGTTTAATCGTATGGTGTTTCGGGGTTCTCTTTTATGAGAATTTGTTTGTTTGCTAGTGATTCAAGAGTACTGCTGTTTTTTACTTTTCTTTCAAGTCTTAGTAGTGTGGCAATTGCACTTGAAAATAGCAACTCATATTTTATACGGAATAAGAGGAAAATTCATTGGGTCAGACATTTTACGGAGCATTAAGGGCAAGATATATATATACTTTTCTTTGTTTCTTGATTGACTAAGTGAAATTTTACGGTGTTGTGTGATGAATTTTATTCTTCACCTATACAGGTATTCAGAACTGCTGATGTGCCCATCGAATGGGAAGAACACTACGTTGGGGACCAGATAGATCCTCGAACTCAAAGTTTCCTCACATGGGAAAGCTTAGAATCAGTGAGACGTAATGGTGTGGGCTTGAAAGGACCCATGGCCACCCCAATTGGAAAGGGCCATCGTTCCTTGAACCTTACCTTGAGGAAGGAACTTAATTTATATGCTAATGTGAGGCCTTGCTACAGCATACCTGGTTATAAAACTCGATACGATAATGTAAATCTTATCACTATTCGTGAGAACACAGAAGGGGAGTACAGTGGACTTGAACATCAAGTAAGTATCTAGGAATTCTATTGAGGCAGTGGAAAACAATCTCAATGTGATTTATGTGTAGGATTTTCTCCGTGCTAGGTGGTGAGAGGTGTGGTTGAAAGCCTTAAGATCATTACCCGTCAAGCAAGTTTAAGAGTGGCGGAATATGCTTTTCACTATGCTAAAACTCACGGGAGGGAGAGAGTCTCTGCAATTCACAAAGCCAATATTATGCAGAAAACTGATGGTCTTTTTCTTAAGGTGTGACTAAATTTCATATTATTAACTGTTCTTTCATATGCACTTTTCACTGGGTGACCTCATCTGTAGTATTCTCTGTGTCTTCACTTTCAGTGTTGCCGTGAAGTTGCAGAGAAGTATCCTGAGATAAAATACGAGGAAGTTGTCATTGATAATTGTTGTATGATGGTATGGATTGCTTCCTTTCCTAGGACCATAGCACTCACAGGAAAATTAATTCTTAGAGTTGATGTGGAGGTCTGGGAGGGTCAATCTAGAACTCCTATTGTATTCTACGTGTTCTTATAATCAGTTGATTTGATGATGAAATTTGGGATCATAAAAAGAGTTTTTGTAGAATAGAATTTCAGTGAAATCTGACTTTTGTTATGCAAGTGTAAGTAAGATGGAACTGGTCTTCATTGTGTATCGACTTTCTGCAGCTTGTGAAGAATCCAGCACTCTTTGATGTATTGGTTATGCCGAATCTTTATGGTGACATTATTAGTGATCTCTGTGCTGGGCTGATTGGAGGATTAGGGTTAACACCAAGGTATTTGTGCCTCACTTTCATTTTTATTGGCAAGTTTAAAGATAATCTAACGTCAAAAAACATTATATCATGCAGCTGTAATATTGGTGAGGGAGGTATTGCTCTTGCTGAGGCTGTGCATGGTTCGGCACCAGATATTGCTGGAAAGGTTAGGCTTCATAAATTTAAGATCAATGCCTTGCATGACCCCACTTTCTTATATTTATTTGTTTGATCACATATCTCTGATGTAGAGTCTCCATTGTTTTGTATGCTAGCTACTTGTATTTCTTGGTGGGTTTTTTGTGAGCTTTGCTGTGTTTTCTTCACCAAGCAACTCATATTTGGTCCTAAACTATCTCTAGGTATTAATTTGCATCATATCATAGGGGTTAGCACTTAGCAGTGTCAATTTAGTTCTTGCACTAATTATTTGTTTCAAATTCCTTTTTCGATCAATAATCTTGACAAGTGTCAACATGTTGTTATCAACCTTCAAGACCTATATTACGTGACTAATAGAGAGAGTTTTTTGACCTGGAATTGCTTGATGTTCATAGGCAAAAAAAATCATGAGAATATTATTTGTTTATGCAACTAAATGTTCGAGACAGATGGATGTGCTCAAATATGAAAGAAATTTTGGCTATATTAGATTATAATTTTTGATGTTTTGAATATGTTCATCATAAGTTTTATATTTTCAAATATGGAAAACATTTAATCATCTTTAAGTTAGTATTATTGGTAGTAAATGATATTAAAATGAATTATATTATTTTAATTACAATTAGAAGTTAAAAGATAAAGCAAAAGTGTGTGGACTTGATATTAAAAAGAAGTGCAGAAAAATTAAGTGCATAGGAGTAGCAAGAAAAAATGTACTTCCAGAGTATTTATCATTTTGTAATGCAAAAAGGTTTGTGGGAAAACCTCTTCTTAGGGGGAAAATTGCTAAAATCTCTCCAACCTTTTTTCTAAGAAAAATTGAAACAAAAAGTGACCTTTTTTCTTTGAAACGGAGACAAACTTTTCACTGATGTAATGAAAAGAGACTATTGCTCAAATTACAAAGAGACGTGAAGATTATAAAACTCAAAGAGAACAGGGGTCGGTAAGTGCACCGGACTATCTCAACTAGGTTGACACGGTTATGTTTTTGGATACCAACTTATACCCTGGATAGGTTGGCCCCTATGTATCAGAATCAGGAATAAATTTTTCTTCATAGGAAAATGGAGAACAAAGGTCTGAGGAACACATGTAGTGTTCTGGTAAAGAACAAAATTACAAGAAGACACATTGAACAAAGTAGATACGAGGTAGTTGTTCATAGGAACTTCCTTTTTTTTTTTTTTTTTTTTTTTGTTGTTTTTTCCGGCAGTCGTGCAACCCAAAACTCCATACCGAAACCAACATGGTACATTCTTTTCTACCTTTTAAATTTTTTAATGAATCCAGTTAACAAGAATTCAAATAGGAGTTCACATTCACATTTTTGCCAAAGCACAACCAATATAAAAGTAATTGATGAGGTTGAATATATGTTTTGCAAGCACGCAAGGAAGACAGTTGGTTCCTTGCACCAATCAATAAATGCACTTCTTTATTGGAAAGTATTTTTCATGTAACTGAAAGCTGTGGTTAAACGTGCACAGAACTTGGCAAATCCAACTGCATTGCTCTTGAGTGCTGTCACGATGCTTCGGCATTTAAAGCTCTACGAAAAAGCAGATCGAATCCAAAATGCGGTTCTCAACACCATTATAGAAGGGAAGTATCGAACAGCTGACCTCGGCGGTTCATCATCAACCACTGAGTTCACCAATGCAATCTGTGACCATCTTTGAGGAATGGCTTACATTGTTTACATTGCAATCTTGTTTCTTGAGGAGCCTTTCAGGAGGCTTCCTTCATATCTTTTCATAGTTTCTCTGAAGAGTAATAAGTTCAGATCATATTGATGACTCTGAAGTAGCAGCTTATCCCAAGGGTGCTACTATTTTTAACCATTGATCCTTTGCTGGCCATACCAAAGGAAAACTGAAATGGCCATGTTCATGTAATCAGCCATACAATGTCAGATGATTGAGATCTGTTGAAATTTATTTCTACGAAAACATGGTTTTTTTTTCCTTTTTCTTTTTTCTTCCCATTTTTTGGTCTATGTTAATCTTCGTCACTATAGTTTTGTAAAAGACGAAAAAGAACAATCTCATTATCTTTGAAGCTGTGCCACAATTGTCTGGCGTGCAAATTAATTTATGATATGTTTTGATATGCTGTTGTAATTGAGTTATTTGTTTTTGTTTCATTTTCTTGCTTTGTCATTTCAGAAAAAACATTAATTTTATCCTTTACTAATTCACTATTGGTTGAGGAATTTATTAATTCTTTACACTATTGGTCGAGGAATTTTCAACTTCACCACTAAGAACTACATTGATGCACAGTTTATATAACGATTGTAGTTTTGTTCTCATTATTTGAATTCATATTAGCGCTCGTTAGACATATGTTAAATAGATTGGAGGACTTATGAAATTGAAAATTTAGAGATTTATTTGATAAAAAATTGAAAGATAAAAAAACAACCATTGAAATATTTTTAAGTTGAGGGACTTGTTGAAAATTTTGATCTATTTCAATCTAGTTTCTGTCAATTTAGTCAGTTTGTACTTTTTTCCCCCCATATATCAGTTATAACTCAATCTTATACTCTAATATAGCTTAATCGGATACAGTAGCTCATCACCACAAAAAAAAAAAAAAAAAAAAAAAAAAAAGGTGCTAATATGGTCATGGCAAAGATAATTTGTTAAATTTCAATGAAGAAAATGAAACTTTAAAACCATATAAACCAAGTTAAATCGAACTATAGACATCAAATTGAAATCAATGTCACACCATAAGTACTGAATTAAAACTATATTAACCAAAAAACTATGTCTGAACTATAAATCAAGTTTGTAATTTACCCTTCTTGAAGGAGTTCGATTGATTTTTTACCAAACAAATCCCAACAACCAAAAGGAATTAGGACTTGGATACCCAAGAGCGCGTCCTTGACAACCGCTGAGATAGCGCGTGGATAAATAGAACGAACCGTTGGCTTGACCGGTCGTGAAGAACTCGAAATGTTCACGAATGAAAGGCTGTGTATGTCCTCCGCCCCAATGCGCCACCGCAAGTCTCGCCAGAACACACACCAAAAACTCCGATATCCGCCATGTCCGATCACCTTCACCGGCTCCGTTCAACGACCCATTTCTTCAAACAAGCTTCATCCTCCTTCATCTCCAACTTCTTCACGTTCCTCCTCCTCTCTCTTCTCCTTCTCTCCTTCCGTTTACTCGTCGAAAATGTCACCCACCGTGTCACCTCCTTCATCGACCACGACCCCTCTCTGAACGCTCTCCTCTCTCGCCTCGATCCTCCTAGCCAAAACCACCGCATTGGATCTCCCGACTCCTCCTCCGTGTCCACTCGCCGGTTCCGTCGCCGCTACCCCTTTCTCCACCTAACACGCATCGGAACGCTGGACGACGACGTATTCTCCGGCGATGGAGATGACGATCGCAGGCTCTTTGGGGCCGGCAATGGTTTTTCCCCTAATCGCAGTTTTGTGATGTTCACGCATTTTGACTCAATGTTAGGGTTTTCAGATTCCGTGGTTGATAACGGGATTAGCGTTTCGGAGGTTGTTCGCCCTGGAATTGCATTCAGAGTTCGGATTGCGTCTTTGGATATTGATGAAGATGGTGCTAATAATCAGGATGAGGAGAATGTAAATCTTGAGAGGGAAAATATCAACGGTCAACATGATATGAACAGAGTAGTTGATTTACAGTTTGTCAAAGGATTGGCGCTTGATAATTCTGAAACGGCTGCCCTGTTGTTTATGGTGAGTTTCTTGTCTGCGGTGTATGGATGGGTTATTCTTAGCTTTACTCTTACATATTCATTGGTTTTAGGGATGGTATTTATTTCAGTTGTTAATGACCTAACCGGGAGGTTTAGCTCAGTGATTGGTATAATTTGTGATGGAACCATGCTGGGGCTCAAGCGGCTTACTGGGTTTATTATCATGAAATGGGCAGTGAGGGATGCATTAACTCAGCTTCTTGGGCTATGGTATTTTGGTGAAATTGAAAACAAATACTCATTTTTCAAGCTATTTGTGAGGTTAAAATTGATGCCATTTTCAATTATGTCTCCATGGATTCAAGGTTTTGAGAAGGAGATATCTGGATTCATATCAACATGGTTTTTGATGGATTCACTTCTAGCCTTCCTATTTTCTGTGGATGCTTGGGCAGTTCTTGCAGATTCAAGGCGAAATGGAAGAGAAATAGTGAAGGAAGGTTGTTATTTGTTATCAATCATGTTGAACCAGGCTGTCCAAATAAGTTGTTTGCAAGCTATTTTTTGTGGCCCGCTAGTGAGGGCGGTTATAGGTCAAACTTTGGGAAAATATTTTGCCATGGTTTTCCAGTCGGTTGTGGAGGTTTATTTTATGGCTACTTGGTTGGTGTTCTACCTTTCAGCTAGATGTAGAGATGCCCACTTACAGGGAAGGAGATTTGGTCAGAGAGAACTAGAGGGCTTAACTGATGGACTTAGGTAGTATTAGGTTACTCTACTGAGTTTCAACTACAGGCTCCAATTGTATCTATATGAGCTTTAAAAAAAATTGACATCAATCTGTAACCCTTGCTGATGATCCTCTGATTGAGATCACTTCTCTTCTCTGTAGTCTCCAGAAATGTGTTGTGTCTACGTTAGACAAGGTAAGATATACTATTGTGTATTTGCAAAGAAACCCTTTCTTTTGTTTGTAGATCGCATTCATGGTTTGTAAAAGGTGTTGTGTTGCAATCTATAAAGAAAAGATACAGAGATGATTTTGGTTTCTCTCGCCAAAAGTTTTTTGCATTCTCTTTATGCAAGAGACTATCTGTTGTACTCCTAAATTTTATGATGGTAGATTGAAACGGCTATAATTGTAGTTGACTTATTAATTATCTGAAAATACTACAATCTCAGTTTGTAAGCTGTATTGAACATGTGTTTATTTCCCACTAACGTTTGGGAAAGATGTATGAAGCCTTAAAATTGCAGTGGTTTTAGCTTGACAGAAAGCATGGGTTTTTCCTAGGTCCGAGCTAAATTTTCTTTAGTGAAATTTAAGGTTCATAGTCAAGTCGTTCAAGAACATGAATCTTTTATTTTCTTTGTTCCATAACTCTTGTATACTTATGCAATGTCCAACAACTTGGCTGTTCCTTTATTTGAGAGAATCTACTAGGGTGTCAATCACTGTTGCAGATTTTGTGTGTGGAAATGGTTATCTGGCATCAAAGTGATTGCAATTTATCTGACTCTTAGAAGCCTTGGTGTGAAGCTGAAGTTTAGTTGTGGTTCGAGATATGCAGAAATGTGCTAAATCTATGGGTCTAACAATAAGTGGACCTTTGTCAAAGGGAGAGTCGAAAAATTTGCCTGGAGTTGAAATGTTGCAAACCGTTATGGCCCTTTCAAATCACATTTGTCATTTATTCTTGAAGATCAGCAAATAGATTATTTCTGGGGCTGTTTTCCTTTACTTTACCTGAAACATTTGAAACAAATTAAGGCCGGTTATCCTGTCACTTCTTTCAAATAGAGTCCTTACCTAGCTCACTGATTTATGCATTAACGAGCAGAAGTGGTGAGAGTTCGTTGTCTCCTATAAATGACTTGACACTTTATGATGATTTCCTTGGAATTTTTACATTTCATCCATTTATGGGAAGCGTTTTTCTTTCTCATAAGACTAAGACAACAAAACATTTACCATGTATTCCTATTTTCATCTTATGAGAAATCCAACCCAAAGTTTCCATAAGTTTGTTTTGAATTCAAGTTGGCCATTTGTGTTTCTTAGATCTGATTTGGCACCTTTAGGGTAACGCAATTACTTGGCCAAATTTGGGTAGGTCCATTCAAATCTATCAAAATTGGTGCCTGAATCAACTTTGCATCAGAAGCTCGTGAAAGATCATGAGGCCTTTGGAAGAAGAGGCTGCAGTGAGCCCCTATAAAACCGTGAGGCTTAATCTTCCTAAGAAACAGACCTTGGAACTTTATCTGCATGTATCAGTTCAATTGAATCTGGATTTCTCTTGCAAAGAAATTAATAATCTTTACAGCTACTTGTTTTGGGCGGTTTACCTGATTACTAGCCATATTTATGATCTAGAAGGCCCTAATTTCTGTTTAATTCAATTCAATTTGTCGTAAGAAAATCAGTAGTCAAGATAGTAAATTTGAGATTTTAGATTGAGTTGTATGGACTTAAAATGGATATGCATATATATATTATTAGATGATGTCTGGTGGGACAAGCTTGTGACTTTAAGTAGCTTGGTATATGAATAAAAATATGATGTAGACAAATTTTGTTTGGTGTGGGAAGCAGTAAGAACTGTCATTTTGAACTTGCATATGCATAATTGAGTTCATAGCTCTGAGAGCTTGTCAAGTGCAAATATAGATAGATCCATAGATCTAATAGTCCAGACTGGGAGGGAGAGTGAATGGTGTTCCCCATTTTCTTTTTATGATCAAAGATGATAGTTGGAGCTCATAAGAATTAGATATATGGAGATTATGCAGATAACTTGCAAGCCCTGTAAAACCGCATTTGCGGGATTATAATTATTATTATTACTACTTGCAGAAAATGTTACTGATGAGGCTGATTAAGTGAAAGACTGAAAGGTGTGAGAGAAGGATTCAAAATAGGCTGGAATAGTTCCATTTGATTGCCGGGTTGCACAAATCGGGGGAGATTTTTTTGAGTGACTTGTTGAATATGTTGAAGCATATGCAATATTGTGGTAACTGATTTGTTGTTGCTGTGGAGAACTTTCAGTAACTTGCTGCTAAAAGAACTATTTTCTTATAAAGTGGCATTAGGTCCCCAAGTGGTAACACTAACTTTTAATCAAGTTACATTAGTATACAACAAATCGTCGCTAAATACATATCAGCATTCTCAAAGAGGATTTAGATCTTCAGAATGAATCAAATTTGACAGCAACCTATCTTCAAAGATGCAGAGGGATTTGTCGGTTATCTGGTGAGCTAGCGCGGCGAACAACACTTAGGAAAAGGTTCTCATCACAAGGAATGCAGAGTTTTGAGTTTGCAGTGAAATCAAACTCATCTTGTGCTTGATCCAGCAATGCCTTGAACAGAGGGTGGTTGAGAAGGCTAATTTTGATTACAAACCTTCTGTTATTCTCACCCACATAGACAACCAAGTGACCCTTCGGGACGTCTCGTGGAATGAAGCAATCCTCATGCAAGGGAGACCACAAAACCCATTGGCAGCAGTGCTCGCAGGCTGTGCAAGGTACAACTTTGCTTCCTATCTTCCTCCATTTATTTGCACATGCTCTTATAAACCTCCCCTTCTTCATATTTTCAGTATATGTAGCTTTAGCTAGTGAATTTGAGAGAAAGGGAGATAGAGAGAGAGGTATGGTATTAAAGAGAAACTGAAAGGTATATATAAGAGTGGATGGAGAAGACTATTAAATGGTTGACATGATAGATATAGCTAAGAAGTGGGCTTCGTTTCTGTATGCCATTTTCTCTTTGACAGTGCATAATATATATTATAGTAGATGCACCTTTGCCGTGCTGTACCAATTTACTTTATTATATTATTGCATCTCTAAATGATACGAATTGTACGAACATTCATGGCATAGTTTTGAGATGAAAGATTTTATTTATATATTCAAATATGGAAAAAAAAATATTATTCTTTCCAAATGGGGAAGAGAGAGAGATGGATCTGCCATATGAATTCTCTTTCTTCTTTTGGCAAAGTATGGAGTAATGGTTGACTGATTTCTCCTCTCCCCCCCTCCAAAGTTCTTGAAGTTAAATATGTAATGGACCCACATGATTGGAGTGGACAAGAGATAAGATTTGGAAGAAGGGATGGAGATAACTTTCTTGGGCTTAGTGGCGATCCCACTTATTTCTATGACGTTTAAGTTCTAAGCTTGGATATTGTAGAATATCACTTTGTTCACACTCATAGAGGTGATTTCTTCTTTCCTGAGCTAGAATGTCATAATGTTCTCTGTATACTTTATATCAATAAACTTTGTGCATCATTGCTCGTGGAAGATGAATTCTCAGTTATATAATAGACAACTTTTTGGATAACTCTTTGATCAGTGTTATTGATGTTTTTTCTTTCCCTTTCCCTTCAGTTACTGCCGTTATTTAGGCTCTACCTCAAAATTACCTGCTTCAAAAGACATCTAGATTTTTCTCAAGATTTGTCACTGACTGCTAGAGTTTTATTTTATATGATCACTATGAATTATTGAAGCTCATCTTCATTTGGTAGTTGGCTTGATTTTAGGTCCCAAAAATCAGTTATGTTTCTCCTGGTAAAAACAAGGGAATTGTGGATTGATGTTTACTCCAAGTCGTCTTGAGTTGTTGGGAGCAGTTCCTACAAATGATATTGACTGCTCAGTAATAACTGCAACTAAGTTTTTGAAAAAAGATATAACATTATATCCTTCAAATCTAAAAAATTAGTGGGATCTGTTATTCTACAATAGTAACAAACTACTCAATAATAGAAAATCACAGTGAAATATACATATGCTTAGAAATGAACCCCGTAAGAAAGTAGGAAGCTCCTATACCACCATATTAGCAAATAGCCAAGTTTCATTCTTTTGCAGAATCATTTCAACAGAGTTAAATTGACTCTATTGATGTGTCAGAATCAGCATAAAGTAAAGTTTGTGTATATCTTATGAAGAAATACATCATCACTTGTCTTATTCATCATAACTCTTGTCATATTTAAATTGTTGCTCTTATCTTTTTTACATAGTTGGATTGATTTGAGCGCATCATGAGATGTTTAGTACTTCATCAGAATCTTTATATCTTTTTATTATGAAGAATATGATTTGGAGTACTATAGCCGTACAAATGTGTTTATTTGAAACAGTACCTTATGGGATTCTTATCTTATTATGCAGAGAAAGCAGCTGCATTGCCATCCATTTTTCTTTCATCTGCTGCAGATGGTTTTGGGATAAGCTTCTCTGCAGCATCACATCTGGGTGCAGGTGATGGGCCACTCTCACTCAAACATAACTTTTATTTCAGTTTTCAAACATTTTTCTTCTTCAACTTCAATAAATTTTACATATATTTTTGTTTGTTTTGGTATTGAAGTCTAGATTTGGTTCCTCTCAGTCATCAGTTCCTCGTATCTGGACCCTTTTTTAAAATTTTCTTCTCAAGTCTGTTTGTATGTAAAGAATGAAAGCTGAAAATATTCTCCTTCCGAGGAAAATGTAGTCCCATTTCATAATAATTTTGTACTTTGACTCAGTTCTTCTACTCTTAATTTATTAGGTGGATAAGACCTATGTTACAGAGTTATAACTTCGATCATAAGGATCCATCTAGTAGTGTAGCTTCATAATAATTATGTAGAGCTTCAAAAGCATAATTTCCTTTGGATTGAACCGAAAACCGAAAACCGACAACCGTTGCGGTTGTTTGTTATTTTATTCAAAGAATCTTTATTCTCATTCCATACAATTCCCCTTTATGTGCATAATGAAATTAAAAAAAAGATTGAAATACTCTCATTAATGAATCAATGGAATGAACGATTCTAAAAAAACGAATGGAAAATTAACTCTAGCCAGCATTATTTTAAAATATCTTTTCTTCACATCAAGTTTGTTGTTGCTAGATAAAAAAATGGTAACTCTAATAATTTCTTTGTCCTCAGTGCCTCTACTTTTATAAGTTTTGATTCTAATAAGTAAAATGGACAATTTTTAACAATGTTTTCGTGTTTTTTTTTTAGTACAACAATCATGAGGACAGGAGATCGAACTTTCGAACTCAAGGAATGGAGTACATGTCAATTACCGTTGAAGCAAAGTTTTTGTGTTGTTGACTTGCAGGTGCAGTGCTTCTCTTCTTCCTTTGCTAATATTTTTTGGTTTAATCTTCTTTTATTTTAGAAACGTGAAGCTTGAGTATCTAATTTGGAGCAATCAATATATGGAGAAACTCTAGCAACAAAAAGGAGACAAAGAAAGAGGCAAGTCAAAAAAGTTGAAACATCTTGGGGAATAATGGGCTTTCTTTTTTCCTCTCCTTTTGGTAAAATGTGTTGAATTGGACATACATATGAATTTTGGCCATTATGATGATAAAGTGTGGTGAAAAGATAGGATGGGCATGGGCCAATAATTTCATCATGATTCCAATCTAATCCCATTTACAAGATTCTGCTTAAAAACCTCTCTACTGTACAATGCCTTATGATTGTTTGACATTATTTTTACTTTACAGAATATTCAAACCCACTTCTTTTTACATCTTTTTATACATCATTCATGGCAATGCTGTTGATAATAAAGTGATCATTCAACTCTTTCAAAACAAGAAAGCCAATCTAATATTATTTGTGTTAGAACTTCAAGTTCTTAAACTCTTCATTTTTTTTTTTTTAACGTTGTCATTCACATTCATGATTTTTTTTTTTTTAATTCACCGTATGAAAATGGAGATTTAAATCTTTAACCTTTTAGCAGATAATATGTCATAACCAATTGAGTTATATTTAGATCGGCATTAATTTATATACTTCAACTTTTGACACATCAATAAATTATCATGTTATTTAATGGATCTCATATTATTCTTATATCTTATCAATATAGTTAACAATAAATAGAGGTAGGTACCAGATATTTTCATAGTATCATAGTCCTAGAAAATTTTTCTACATCAACTAGTACATTTCCTTTTTTTTTTGTTAAAATTATTTTGGTTCAGTACTTTTAAGACTTTTTATTGTATTTTTAAATGTTAAATTTTAATTTTCTTACTTTTTTCCTGGTCTAAATTTTGAAAATATATTTGCATTGCTTTACCAAATTTGAAAAAACTAACTTCAAACCGACAATAAAGACCAACCGTAAGGTTTATTGAAAATATGAAAATTAAATTTGAACCTTTCAGAGTACATACAGAGACTAACATGAATTCTTCTCCTTTTTTTTTTTAAAGAAAATGGAAAACCGAGCAGAAAAATCTGTATAAAGAGCAGAATTTTCCCGCATGAAGAAATTTCTAAGCTAGATTATCGAGAAACTACATCTTCGAACATGGATAACTAAGAATGAAATTCAGAACCTTTGTTTTTTTTTTCTTTTTTTCTTTCCTCTCTCAATTTTGGTTTGAAAAATGATGGGATAGGGGGTTGGTTTGCTATTGTTCATATTTAATGAGTGTGAGCAAAGGACAGCTCATTGATTCATCTCCCAAGGACGATAATGAAGTACTTGTGGTTTCTCTTCATTTGTTTTGGTCTTTCTTCAAAATAACACTTTCCCTTTCACTCTTTTTCAAATGCTCTTCATGCAAATCTCTATGAACTCTCAACACACATCATTGTCACCCACACAAATTCAGAAAATTACTTAATGCATCCCGACTTACATTCATCCAAATATTCATAACAAGTTGCCACGTGACATTCTTTTTCTTAAAACAAATATGCATGGAGATGGATAAAACAAGATTAAATACTCTATTTCTTTTAAGAAAAAAAAAACTTGAGTGTTGTTTAGATTGCACTGAAAAATTTTCTAGTATTAAGAGTACCATACTATTCATTTGTCTTCATAAATATTTATGGATTCACATTAATGGAAGTAGGTCTCACTCTACTTTTAAAAATATATTGACGTGACACAATAAATAGAGGTTGTATGGAAAATTTTCTTGAGTTGTACTTAACTTTTTGCATTATTGTCAAATAAAAATTTGACGTGTGAATTTTTTTTACCATGTAACAAAAGAGAGATGCATGGGTTAGGGAGAAAGATTTAATACTACCGTAGTACCAACTTCTTTCATTCATTGTTTGACATATCACTAAATGATTTATTAATTTATTATTTATTTATTTCGTGATCCTACATAATTCTTAAATTCTATTATTGTGACAAAAAGATAATATGAAAAATAATCTATATTATAACAAACACTATAAACTATCTCTTGACTAGACTATATCTAATCATCACCTTTACTCTAGTATTCTTTTCATGGGTCACCTGAATAATCATTCCTTCTCTCTCTTTACAAAAAGAATCATTACCTTTTTTTCTACATATATTTCATATTTTTTTTAAGATATGTACTTTGTGCAACTTTAAAAAAAAGCTCTCCCTGCATTAAATAACCATTTATCACATTGTAATGATCTGATAGATTTCTGGATTGAAAGCTTTCAAAACCATGAAGGTTATATAAAATTGAAAGAACCCCAAAGAAGCTTTTTTTTTTTTTTTTTTTTTTTTGTTTTGAAGTGAGCAAAACCCTTCCCCACTTTTCACAAAAAGATAGCAAAAATTATGGGGTTTTAGCCACTGAAATGAAGCAGCACATGAAGTTGGGCCACTCCAAAAACCCAAACTCTCTCAAACTCAAGATTCTTCAGTGAATGAAAGATAGATAGAGATATAACTAGCTATAGCTAGTTGGCATCCAAACACTTGGACCCCAGATCCTTATCTCTTACCTTAATAACATGAACAAACCAGCCCATTCAGTTGCTCCACATCATATAACCAAAGCTAACACTAATACAATTTCCTTTCTCAATCTGCATATCCATCAACATGTTTTATCTTTTGATTTAATCGTTGATTGTGTATTCACTCGCAATCGCACACTTCTCCTGTTTGAACCGGAGTTTGAAACCAAACTTCTTCTCGGAAGAATAGATGGGATGATTCAAGTGAGATCCAATGTGGGTAATCTAACTTTCTATTCATTCGTGGAATCCGGCGGGCAGTCGTGGTCGTCGTGGAAAATTCATATGAAAAAACAGAAATTTTGAGAAAGGAAGATGATTTTGAATTAGGGTTAAGATTGATTGAGATGAATGTGTGCACGTGCATTGCTCAGTTCTAACAAGCTGTACTTTGTAAGTGATAACATGCCCTGCAGGTCAGGAAGCTGGCATTTTTTTTTTTCATTTAATTTCTTTTTTAAAATTATGTTTTGGAATTTAAATATTAATTTTGAGGCCCTTTCTTCAACTACTTTTGCCCCATATCTTCCCATTAATAACTTCCCATGCTTCCCCCTTGGAAGCATATGTTGTTGGCCATTATAGTGTTTTCCTCTTCCTCCTCTTTCACTTGTTCTAGTCTATATTATAATGGTCCCGTTTGGTTACTATTTTATTTATTTTTTTAAAAAAAAAATTAAGTCTATTTCACTCACATTT
The DNA here is from genome assembly GCF_027475165.1 of Benincasa hispida. NCBI lineage: Eukaryota > Viridiplantae > Streptophyta > Magnoliopsida > Cucurbitales > Cucurbitaceae > Benincasa > Benincasa hispida. The sequence continues at coordinate 36,521,595 of NC_143480.1, read as the reverse complement.
TTTACAATGATTTGCATTTTTCTGGACTACAATGGTTAAATTTTTAACCAAATTCCAAAAACAAAAAAACTTTTTGAAAGCTACTTTTTTAGCTCTCAAAATTTACCTTGGTTTTTTTATACCATTGTTGAAAATTTGATAACAAAGGAAAAGATTTGAATGTAGAAGTAGTGTTTTTAAGTTTAATTTTAAAAAACAAAAATAAAAAATAAAATAGTTACCAGAGAAAGCCAATATAATTAGATGAGAATACAAGGGGGGAAATTAAATAATTATTTTCCTATATATTATGAATATTCTTCTCCAAAATTTATTAGTCATAGCCTAACTATAATAGTATAACTTTTGTTTGTTATGTGTTCAGATTCTCGTACCTCAGCTTTTGTGTTCTTAATAAGTAAAATGGTTTTTTTTTCTTTAGTTTTAAATTTATAGTAATTTAATGTAATTTAACTTAGCGTTTGTTCAATTGCATGTAGGTAGCTTAAACCATCTCATTCCCATAAATAATTGTGTGAATTTTTATTTTTATGAATAATCGTGAGACTACACTAGTAATAGTGAAAACATAAAAAAAAAAAGATTAAATGACCAAAGAGTCATGGTTCAATTTCGGATTTAATATCCTACGAATTTCTTTACATCCAAATGTTAGGGTATGATGAGGTGCACATAAGTTGATCCGGATACTCACGGATATAAAAAAGTCATAGTATATGAATCGTGAACTAGTGGACAAACAAAATTTGGAGTGCATCTTCCATACCGACAAATACATGTATACATAATGGTGTGTGTGTATATATATACCTACTTGGATTTTTTTGACATATAAACACAAAAAGCATGCATGAACCATTTCACTATTTCATTGTTGTATGTACCCATGCACAAATATTCCAAAATCTTTATATAGTTAGCCCTTTGGTTCTAGTTAGAAAACAACACTATAAAGATATGGAGTTGCATTATTACATATTATTTAAGGAATCATAACCTGTTATGAATTTTTTATTTTTCAATGCAAAAAAAAAAATGTATTTCTTCCTCGACCTTCATTTTACATCACGCACCGACTCTTTTTCCACATATTGTTTGACGTAAAACATTTCATGAATTTTTTTTTTCAAATTTTTGTTAAATAGTTTTCATGGTTAGATAGATAATTTGATAAGAATACTACAATAATTATATTCACATGAATAGTGGGGTGAATATATTACGGTATGTGCATGATAATCATAGAGGATACAAGAGATACTTATTTCTGTCAAAACGAGTATAACTGACATATGAATATGTTCGTGAACAAAAGGTTATGTGGTTCGAATCTCCCTATCTCTTTGTACTAAAAAAAAGAAGCAAAAGAATACTTTCTTCTCACTTTAAAGGAGTGCAAAAATTATGTTCTCATTGAAGAATTAATAACACGATAACGATGATACCTCAATAAATATATTATCCAATTTAATCAAATCATCCAATTATATATACATTAAAGATTATCCCCAATAATGTACTAAAAATAAAGTAACCCCAATTATAAGAAGGGTTGTTAAAACATCATGATTAAATGGTTAAATTTTTCGTGGTCCAGCTAATTCATATTAGAAAAGAATATTAAAATTGTATTTTTATTATCTCGTCTAATAATGGTTTGATTTTTTTTATTTTTTATTTTTTTGAAAATCGAACTTATAATACACAATGTTTTCAAAATCTAATCCAAATTTTAAAAAAAATTGATAAATAGTTTTAATTAAATTTTGTTTTTTACATCTCAAAGTTGGCTGAAGTTTTAAATCTTAGAAGATCGAAAACTATTGTAACAAGAAAATAAACAAAATTTTAAAAAATTAAAAAGTTATCATAGGGGCCTACAAAATCCAACTCCAATCTGTAACACAATAATTTATTATTATTAATCTTGATTTTGCACTATTTTTCATTTAACTATTATTTTTATCACACGTGTTCATCAAAACAAAATAATATCCTCTTTCAATCTATGAGCCAACAAACAATCCATCAATCAATCAATCTAAAACATACACGTTCTAAAACTATATTTTAAAGAAAAATGCAAATGTCAATTCTCATAAGAGTGGAAGCCCATAAGATAATGTTCCCCCATATATTAGAGACTAAGGTTGTCCATAACCTAAATTGCTAAATATAGATTTTGTAACATATTTCAAATATATATATTTTCCTAATAAAGCTTAAAAGCAATTTCACAAAACCAAACCCATTATAGTTCAAATTTCCTCCTATCTCTTTTATACTTCACAAATATCTTCATTTACCATAGTAATTAATTAACAAACTACACTATTAAAGCTACTCTTAGAATATATTATATAATCAAATACTACTTTATGACATATTTTTTATAACGTATTGATTCTTTTAAAACCCTATGTTCATCCCTCAACATGGGATCTTATTTTACTTGGATGTTTATCAAGATTTTTTTTTTTAATTGCAAACCAAAAAAAAATCGTCAATTCAAATACAATACATTAGATAAGATAATTCTTATTATCTCAAAGGTTAGTTTTCATCAATTATAATCTCAAGGTTGACTGCCTTTGAATTCCCATCACTTGTTCACCGACAGTTTATCCGTGCAATCATCATAAAATTACCCTACTTTTATTTTATTTTTTAGTACATGTTATAATTTTAATATAATTATTAGCCAATTTGAATAGGGAGCCTTAAAGATTTTTTTAAGTGTAATAATGTAGTGGAAGGTGAAGAATGAAAGTTAAAAATCATTTGTTGAACTAAAAACAAGTTACAAATCACGATTATAAAAATCATTTCTTCTATTAAAAATGAAAGTATTACATGTAAAGTATTTTGAAAAGAAATAGTAAATGCCAAACATGTTTAATTTTCGTTTAGAAGGAAACAAAAGATCCAAAATCATAAAAACTTAAGCCTAAAAAAATCACAAAAACTTAAACCTAAAAATGTTATCTAATAGAATCTCAGCAGTGTTCTTTAATATGATACCCCTTCAAATGCATGTTAAATGATAGAAATTTATTAGGTTTTTTTTATTATTATTATTATTTTCATATACATTATGTATGGGCCAGATATTGGCCCAGGCCCTTTTTAATGGATAAACGTGGGCTTAGGATTTAGGGGTTGACTTATCAACGTCATAGGGGTAGCATCATTACTGCAAGCCCACATCTAATACCTATTGACCCTTCTATATTAGGATACATAGAACATAGAGAAATTGTAGAATATGTATTTTATTTTAATATTTTACTTTTAGACATTCTTTTTTTTTTTTTTTTTTTTTTTAGAAACTATGTTTAAATATTTTTCCAATTTTTATTTTAAAATTAGACATTTGTCTAGTCGTCCCTAGAACATGAGTTATGATGTCAAAATGAACATAGATTAGCCAACGACATAAACCTTATACTATCAAACTTGAGATTAGAGATTTGTCAAAAAAAAAAAATCTCCTAAATTTTAGGTATTGTAATAATTTAAATTTTGAAAGTTTGTAATCATATCAATTTTTACTTACCATTACACAATCGAAGTCATGATTTATTTTCAAATGATCTCATCATGATCAAATTAGCATACAAATTATTTTTGAACTATATATATCATCCCAAACCCAATAAACTCTAAGAATTCGTAAGTTGACGCTCATTATGTTCTATTAAATCTAATCAGATATATAGTATAATGATCCTTGCAAGATTTGTACCCAACAAACCTTATCAAATATTCACCCGAAAAAATAAATAAATAAACCCTTTTGATATTCCTTACTTTAAACTAAGATTCTTAAAAAATCTATGCGGCCAGAGAGCAGCGAGTCAAAAAACAAGGTCAAAAACATTGAATTCATTGCACAAATTTAAGATGCAATTTTCTAGAAAAGATAGCAATTCAAAGCTATTGAGATGTAAATCTCAATATTCAGTTGTGGATGCCCAATAACAGTCAGCGAAATGAAGTTATTTGTTCGAAACCATTTTCAAATATCTTCATAGAGTGTGTATAATGAATCAGTCCCAACATGGTATTCTATTCATGCTGAACAATATGACAAAATGCATGCCACTGAAATCTAATGGAAAAGCTAGCTGAAAATCATTGGTTTTATATCATTTACTAAGATCCTGCTAAAAGTCTTTATGAAGCTTTACTTTGGCCAACATTTCATTCCCAGAAAGCAATTTAACTGAACAGTTCCCTGTTTTGTCTAATCCAATTCTGCTTCCACTTTCTCAAATTTCAGTTAGTGCACAGCCATATAGCACTAATAAAAGGTTGCTTCAACATGATATTTTATTTGAAGTGGTGATTGGCTGCAGAACAATGTGAGATGCTACTACTGTTTGTGTTTGTAATTTATAAATTGACATCACTAAGCAACCAAAGCAGGAAACATCATTATGCCTAGCTGAATTTTTAGGTCTTCGTAAAGATATCCATTACGAAGGTGGATGTTCCTTGTTGAGGCTGATAAAGCAGACCAAGAATAACATTTCAACCATAATCATTAGTTAATTAAATAAAGCGCATTGGCCTTAAGACTTTATATTTTGTCTAGCCTTCTGGTGGAGACTCCATACTTCAATTTTTAATTCTAACTTTTCAATTATAAAACCACTAAGGTATTTTTTTAATATTTGTCATCAAATCTAAGAACTTACCTATTGTGCTATAAATGCTGAAGCCTTATGTCTGATGTATCTAAGTGTACGAAACTCGAAACCCCAGGATGAAGTTCTTAGTACTTATCTTATCAATTATGATATTGAGCTATGCTTGCTCCGCAACTTCAAGAAGGATTGCTCTGGGAGGACTTCATGAACAAGGAAACCGATATTTCTTCAAGCACGCACAAACAGCTGGAGAAAACAACAGCAGAAAGAGCAATTTCAAGCACCCAGAAAGTGGCATTAGCAACCATCACTCGTTGCCTAGAGAGTATTTCAACGACTCGCAAGGAAATGACAATAATAATGGCAATGGTGGAAGTGGGTAACTCTTAACTATTGCAAATCCAGAAGACCAATATATAGTATTTCATATAGTGAACCACAAAGATCCTACTTTTTGTTCTGCTTTTGATGTTCCTATGTTCCAAGGAGTAGGCTCGGTATGAAATGTAATCATTACCTTGTCTAGAAAATCCAAAGGACTAATGATGAGGCGGTTATACATCAGAATGAGAATAGGATGTTCAAAGATGTATTATATTTTATACAATTATAAATTATAAAATTAATCAAAATTAATTTCAATAATTAATTTTTATTTATTTATTTATTTTTATTACATTAAGTTATTAAATTATTAAATTAATTTTAAGTTACTAAATTTACCCACTGGCCCATGATCAATTAAATTTTTTATATTGCATATTTATATTATCCATTAAATTATTAAATTAATTTAAATATCTATGTTCTTTCTATTTTTTTTATAGTTTTGTTAATTTAAGACTTGACTAGTTAATTGTTGAATATCAACTATAAGCTTTATATATACAAAAGAAGTTGATATAAACTAGTTGATTTCAAATCATCAAACAATATTTTAATTTTCTTTTTTTAAAAAAAAAAAAACTAGAATTATAGATTAAAACTAAGAAGTACATACTTTGAATCAGAGTAATAATCAATTTGCAAAAGGTTGAATTGTAAAAATATACTTACCTCACCCATAAGTGAGTAAGAATTAGTAGAAGATACGAGAGTGGTTGTGTTCTTCAGTAGAGGCAAACATTAGTAACCATGGAGATGGGAGATATTCGCTCAAGGTGTACGCTGATTTCTCCTCCATCCAAGCAATTAGTTCCAACTTGACTGTGACTTCCTTTCCTCGCTGCAATAGAATCTGAGGGCCTCTAGCTTCTCAAGAATTAACAATTGGTATTAGGAAATGTACATGATCTAATTTATGACTTACCTAAAAAATGCAACTTAAAAAAAAGGGGGGGAGGGAACGAGGGAAGGGAAGATCATAATTTTCAGTTAATTAGCTCCGTGGCTTTTATAATGGAAAATTTTCTTCCCAGTTTCAAGTGCATATCATCATTACAAAAGGGTCAAACAGAAACAGAGATCTTTTTACATCTTGTAAGTATTATTTAGACTTCCACTTCACTGCAAAGGAATTTCTGCTGCTTCCAAAGTCGATGTCATTCATACTTCTTCCGCCCCCAATTGAATGACAAAGAGTTACTTTCAATAAGATGCATGGGAGGTGTAGTTGCTTTGACTGATTTTGGACTGCGCTCCTTTGGGTACGGATATATATTGGCCAGTTCATAAACACGTTGGAGCAGGGACTTTGGCAGCGGACGTGAAGCATGTGACTGCTTCCGTTCAATCTGTATAATTGAAACAGAAACGTAATTGAATACCTTTTCAACTGACCAAAAGCATCCTAAAATACTTTGCATACATAAGATTCACCGGAGTTGAACAAGAACAAACAAATCATTAAATAGTTCATCTACGGTATGAACAATTCACATTCACTAAAATGGCAAAGCATAAAAGATGAAGGGCTCACCCCTTTTCTGTTCTGTATGTTAACACAGCTAGCTCTCAGAAGATTTCGCCATTTGTCCTGCAGGGGCAAACGAGATAACTAAAATTCAATGGATAAACGGGAAGTTAATCAGGATGGATAGTGTATGGACAAATACCCTGAGATCTATAGGTGTGCGATGAGGAGAAGATGCAAATAGGTGCTTCTTTATTTGAGTCCAGCGGCCAGTTCCATATTCAGCGATTCCATCAACTAATCGCATTACTTCTGTAAGGCTCCACATCTTCTGGTGCCTCCTCCTATCATACTTTTTACATCTTTTAGTAGATGAATAAACATTTTTACACTCAGTTGCAGAAGATTCATCTTCAGATAGAAATCCCTGTAATTTAGAATGAAAGTACTTAACATTCTGAAATATTGCAGAATTAGTTCCGTGTATTTGGAGTCTTGAGCACAGACAAATACAATAGGGAAAAAAGATACAGAGGATTGGGGAGGAGGAAGATAAGGAACTGAATTAGCAGGGAGGAGTGGCAGAAGACCAGAAAGTAAAAACTGCACAACAGAATAATGCATTTCACCAGTCAGTGAATCAGTTCTGCAATGCCCCCAGATTTAAACAAAAAAAAGCTTGAGGGTCAACGCCTCTTAAATTACCACAAATCTCAAAAGCTTTGAACTCCCAGGATGAGATGAGTTTAGTCCCTTCTTAACCCACCTCATATTTGAGGTCAGATTATTTCGAAATCAATCGAAAGTTATAAATACAATATATTTTGAAGCTCTAATTTTATACTCAAATAACAGTGATGAATATTATCATCTGAATTATAACTTAATAGGAACCAATCAAAAATGTGCCTATACATATTCAACAAGATGACGATAGGAATTATAGGAATGGTTCAATAGATGGAGATGAGCAGAGCTCTAGCAAACTTTAAAGTTACTGCAGGAAAAGACAACAAAAAATTTCCATTTACAACTCATTTGTGTAGACAGACAAAATTGAATGTGTTAAAAGAAAAAGGAAAAGAAAAATAATTAAAAATAATAAAGAATATGCATGCATGACTTCATTAAAGTCAATCCAGCTTTAAATCGAGAAAGACTTTGGGCCAAATGAACCATTAGAAAAATGCATAATATATGAAAGGCAAATAAGACAATGAAATCTCAATGATAGTTATATTAGCAGGATGAAAACATATCAAGAGAGAAAAATCTCATACTGAAACTGGAACGTGCTTCTTTGGATGTCTTCTTTGAGATCGAGACTGCACTGGAACAGACGTACCACAATGCAATTCACTTCTAGGCGTCAACATTTGTACCTCATGTCTAATATGATTGGATTCTTCAGTAGACGTCACTTTCAGGTATTTATCTTTTGTAGGAGGTTTTCTCCTTCCCTTGTTATTTTCAGACTTTGAATCTGCAAATTCTTCAATGTATCTTCGAGTAGGCTTACGCAATCTCCTCTCCCTTGAACAACTGGCAAGTTTGTTTGCCACAATATCACCCTTCACATTTTCATCAGATAAATCGCCATTTTCTATATAGTTTTCATTAGTATTGAACTTATGGATATTTCTATTATCAAGTATTGTATCACAGATGTTGCCTTCAAGTGGTGTTAGTGTTACACACCTACCTTTGGTCCTCAGACCAGGGGACAACTCATGAGTTAAACCTCTCTCAACAGGTGTATTATTGAATTCATCCTCCATTACCATTGTTGCCGACAATTCTGATATACCAAAAGCATCAGTATCACTCCTGCTTGGTCCCTGAGATTTACTCGCTGAACTTGAGTTTCCCAATTGTAATCCTCTATTCTGTCTGAAAGAATTTTCAGCAACTTCGGCATCTGTGCTTTAAGAATACATAATTAAAGATGAGGAAAAACAGGGGTAAAGAAAGAAAGAAAGAGGGGAAATCGAGGCTCGAAATTATTGAGAAGATCTACATATGAAATTTGTTAACACATAACTACACAAGTTATATATATAATGAGAAGATAAACTTCACATGTACTTGACAGATTGTTTGTTGCATGGAACTCCCCTACTTCATTGGCATCATCCAGCAGTTGATCAAGATCCTATAAAATTCCATCCCACTTCAATCAATTAAACTATAAAAAAGCTAATATAAATCAGTTATAACATTTTCCAGTTTATTCTTTTTGAATTTATTTTTCCTTCCTCTATAGGAAACCAAAAGGAGGAATAGATAAAAGGGGATAAGAAAATGCCCATGGAAACCAGGGATTTCGGACAAGGATCCTAATTGGCATAAATCAAGTAAATGTCATAGTGACCAAAGGCCTTGGATAAAGTACACCACAAAAATTAAAATATCTAACTAAACTCTGAAAAACATACAAAGAAATGTGAGAGTTCTGGAATTCTTTTCTTATTCCTCTCAGACAAATGCCTCCAAAGAAAAGCCTTAACAGGTTCTAGCTTTTCCCTTGAAAGGATTTATACAAAAGAGTTGAACTACAGCCATCTATACTTCCTCTTATTTGATCCTCAAAGGTTGAACCTTGCTACCACATCCAAGTACTAAGAGAAACCTCAAATCCTTGGAATAGGGAAGCATCATCATAGTCAAAGAAAGTAACCTTTTTGTTCGTTCAAGTTGGAAGGAGGGCTCCAAGCCCCTTATATTTTTAATTAAACCCACCTTTCTTCGACAATTATCAAAAGCTTAGGGGGAAGAGATTGGTTTAACATGTCCAGAGCCAAGAAAGGCAGAGGTCCTTTGTTGAGTAATCATTTAGGTCTAAAGGGGACTAGTGGAAAGAAGGGAAGTTAGATTTACAGAATTCCAATGGGATTAGAAATTGGCTGTTGAAGGATCAAAAACCAAAAGGCAAGGACCAAATGATTCATTATCCTTGTAACACAATATAGGCAATACACCCGTTTTATGACATGATGAAATGATCAATTGGCAAGACACGAAAATATCATTAAAGATAGAAGCATACTCCAAATTTAAGTTCATGTTCGCCTCCCTGCTTGCTATTAGAATCCAATCCACCTTCTAGATAATAAAAGAAATTGGCCAGGATTAGATCACTTGCTACTGTAAAAAAAATAATTGGAAAATAAATTTAAAATGTCTAAGCAGTTTGTGTTGAACTTGATAGTTGGTATCACTATTTTGGATTTGTCCACATACAAGGGAAGGTTTCCAAAACATATTCACCTCAGACCAATTTAGAGTCGCGGACCCTTTCTATATCTTGAACTTATAGGGAAAATAGGATAAGACTACAGTTTTCCAACAAATGGTAATGAAAGAACGTGGATGGAGGAAGCCTAAGGAATAAAGTGCAAATTAGCACTAAGCCACCAATAAAAGCATAAGGAGTGGATCATAGGAATTCACCCCCGTTTGTTTGTATTCCATAGCCAAAGTCGCAAGAGAAATCTTGAACTCTCAAGCAATTTCCTAAAACATGGTCGCTTTTAGGCTCCACAAGTAAATCTTCAACTTCATTTGAATCATTTAATGGTGCAGGAAGAAAAGGTCCCTCCACTCTTACCTATGAAGAGAATAAAAAATTGTTGCAAGTCAGAAAGATAATATCTAGACAAAAAGAATTAGGCTAAAATTGTGATTATGCAGAGAAGTATATCTTATTTTACTCTCTCTCTCTCTCTCTCTCTCTCTCTATATATATATATATATATATACACACACACACAGAGTTCTGTACAGTCCATTTACTATAGAAGTTACCATGGAAGTCACTAGAGGAATGTTTCCAATAAAAATTGTTTGTCCATGCATATCCCTACAGGTTTTCCAAATAAATCCTGCAGATGCATATAGGGTATAGGATTTCCTTCATATATATGCAGGAAAAAAAAAGGTAATAAAATTGATATTGGGATAAAAATTGTTAAGGACCTACAAAGGTGCTCATATTATCTTTGTTCTATATATAGTAAATAGAAACCATTCATTGATATTATAAAATGGAATACAAATGAAGAAGCTATCGGAAAATAATTACAAAGAACACCTCCATTGGTTAACAAGGATAGACAAGTAAAGGTGCTCTTTTTATCATGTTATCAAAGGTTAGATATTTACACAATATGGACATAATGATACAAAGGAAGTTTGGAACCATGCATTGTATCTGTCCTCCATCATAACAAAAATTCTCCAATAATTTAGACTTAAAATCAAAATCATTCACGCATATCAATGTTGGAAGGATGAGACAAGCAATATAAGGTATGCATCCAAGGTGTTCAATGAATAAGATTTAGATGTAAAAGTTATTTCCTGATAATAAAAAACTTCTCACCCAATGAGATTTCATATTTGTGAACTTCTGGCAGAAATGCACTTCTTGATCCATAATTTGTTTACTTTTAAGCTCAATCAATCCTACATGTCCTGATACGAATTAGTAGCTCTAACACAACAAAAAAAGGCATACGAACATAATTATTGCTGTGAACGAGCATCAACTACTGGGATAAAACACTTCATTGAAGTCTTCTACTTTCTTGTCTGAATATGTCAGGACATGATACCTTCAGAGATATTAAGTTGAGAAGGCACACTACAAGTTCGTTTCTTTCGAAATGGTGTAACTCACAAGTTACGTTTGAAGAAGTTTCTCATCTTTTGGATCAAACTTTCAGGTACAACATTAAGGGATAGAGACGTTCACAAAATAATCACTAGCTACTGCCTACTATTCTTTTTAGCTGGACATCAACCATTATAGAAGTGGGGATCAAACCATCGAGATACTTTATCCACTCAACTAAGCTCTAATTGGCAATCATTAGCTAGCATTGATAGTGAATATAGTAAAATACAGTTAACGCTGCAACCAGTCACACCACATAACTAAAGATATATCTCCCTAAAATCCTTATAGGTAACTACTGAAACTACGCCTTACTTATACATGCCTATGCTTTCACAATTACCATACAGAACACGTTGACCCACAACATGCAATTTCACATGTTTAGTAATTGAGTGCAAAAAGACCGACATTTTGAAGAATTTAAAATGTACCAAGTTATAAAACTAAATCGGTCATTAATAATAATGATAACGCAACATAATCAAATAATAATAAGTACTATACACGTCTCCTAAATAGAATAAAATTCATATCCTAATTTCTGCATTAGTTGCACAACCTTCAAATAGTCATGAAAAGCAAAAGAAAATGATAAGAAGAAACTAAAGATTGACCAAATTTCACAGAAGAAAGATTCTCGGACAATGATTGAATATAATACAGAAAGGAAAAAGATATAGTTCAGACAGAATAGAACTTCAAATTTCGAATTCCGAGGTGAGGAAAATGAAATATCAGAGTGTGGAAGTAAGAACGGAACAAAGGACAGGTGGAATGCACGGAGCTAATCAGCACAACACAATAGAAAAGGGAAACAATACAGAAAGGAGGAACTTATGATCCTTACTTTCCATCATCATCACCCGGAAGCCAAACATAACAAACAATAAATTAAAACAAACTACAGAATTCATTGACTCAAAGCTATGAATCAGTAAGCTGGCAGAATCTAAAGCAGAGAGTAATAGAGAAAGCTAGAAATTCGAAATTCGCAGAGGAAAGGAGAGGAGAAGTACCAGCGAGGAAGCTGAAGATCAGAGCTTAGGTTGAAGAAAGGATTGGGAGAGTGGAAACCGGAAAAATAGAAATGTGGTCTTTTTTAAAACCGCCAAAAAGGCCGATGGGGGAGAGAAGGACAAGGACAGAGGAGAATTTTAATTTTAATTTATGCGGCGTTTTCGCTCACCGGAATCCAAACGTTTTCTGTTCCCCTTTCTCTTACTCAATTTATATGCGTTTGAAATCCGGCTCCAATACCCGTGGATTTCGTTTGCAGTTTTACGGTTTGACTTGGTCACGTAACGTAACGTTACCGTTTTTTTGACGCCGTTGAGACGGTTGTGGTTTAATTTAACATGATAAGGTTGCCGCGTCGTTCCCATTCCGTTCGGCATTTCTTTTTCCTTTTTAACTTGTCTAAAAATTTTTTAGATAAATTCAATGGAATATTTAAATACACACCAAAAGAAAAACTATTTTGAAATGTGTGATGTTGGGAAAATCATTTCAAGACTTATACACAGTACACTGATACTGTACCTAAGAGCTTTATAATATATGTTTAATGTCTCAATGTTAAAGTATTTCAATCTCTCAATTGATGCGACAATTTTAAAATAAATTCTATTTTAGTTCAATTTCGAAGAAAAACTCTTTGGTTCTTTGGAGATTTTTTTTTTAAACTACAATGTAATGAAGTAAATTGATTATAGAAAACTTCACTACTTTTCACATCCAATATAAAGATTATATTATGGGTAGATAAGAATAAAGTTAAGTATTTTTTTTTTTCTGACAATATGTAGCATTAGAAAAATCAAACCTCTTGAGGCCAATGATACAAGTTTAATGTTATTTGAGTAATATTCATTTTAGCAGGTAATTATTTTTGTAAGAATGGATATCATTAGAGTGTTCATTTTAACTTTTTATATCAACAATCTTTTTACCTTGAAATTTAGGAATCAAATTAGAAACAAAATCTTTAAATCTAAAACAAACCAATCTCCCTTCTTTTTTTTCCTCTTCAAATCATACAATTTGGAGATGCGAAAAAAAAAAAAGGAAATAAAAGGAAAGTATGCATACTTTTTCTTGTCGAACAAAATTCAAACTTTTTTACCCATAAGAAAGACAAGTATATTCTATATTGAAAAATCCTGGGCACACAAGAAAGAGTCATATTTGAGAGAGAAATTGGCATAAGACGTCGAGCCTAAACTCCAAAATAGAATCCCAAACTTGATCATAACCAAAAGCTATACATTACATGGTAATAATTTGGAATTTTCACGTCAGTTGGCTGCTGTATTCAAGGGATAGGCATTAAGCTACAACAAGTAATGCCCTGTATAATCTATGTTGAAGATTTGAATCTAATTTGTACAAATCTACTACAATTTTGGCCTTCAGTTCCTACTGCTATAAGAGATTCATGCTTACGAACGAAACTCGGGAAATTAAAGAACTAACTAAAAACTCATTTCTTCTTGAAAGTGATCATGAGAAAGAAAGCAATGGCACGGCTGAGTAAGCCAAACAAAATGAGCATCACTAAACAAAGATGCCAGTCGTGAAGATCGTACCCATTTTCCATCAGTGAAGTACAGCGAGTTATCAGCCATACACCAGAATACCTGACAAGACATAGGCAGATCACAACATAAGTTTTTCAAAGGATAAAACCTATTTTCACAACACAAGTTGTTTGCCTAATCTCCAATAACCAGCAGAAATCACAGCCACTTTTCTACGACTTTTCGAGAGAGCAGAGAAACCAACCCCTCCCCCCTCCCAAAAAAAAAAAAAATTGTAAATAGTACAAAACGTTAAATTCTATCACTCATAGGAGTCTATCAATGATAAAAATCACTCCTATCACCGATAGAAGCCTATCAATAATAGAAGACTATCACTGATAGAATATAACTCACTCAATTTATCATTATGAATGAAAGAAAGTAAAAAGACAATAAGAATTCCCTGTCTTGATCATGCACGGGCAAGATGCATTCCAACACATTTTCCAGCCAACTTGAAACTCCCAGCCCTCGAATTCATTTTAGATGTAAACTTATAGCCTGGTTTAAATTCTTTGAAGTCCCTAGATTTCTGAACCAACTGATGATTTTTATTACCCATTTTCAAGACAGTCTAGCATTTGTTTTCAACGTGGATATTGTGTATGAATCTAGTCACGATGACAATATTGACTGTGCATACATGTCGAATATTTCTTACTAGCATTTTTTTTTTTTTTTTGGTCAAATGAAAATTGAAGTATTCTAAATAGACTGCATTCTTACAAACATGCTAAACAGGCTCCTATATTCTGGACAGAACGGGAGGAAGTGGATACAAATTACCTTTCTGCATTTGCGATGACGAAGCCTTCGAGTGCCCACTTAGGGTAGCAAAAATTTCCTAAATATTTGACTATTGGACTATCTTTATCTTGGTTTGCAATAAGGGTCAAAACTACAGGAAGAAGCACTGACCACTGCAAGAAGAGGAATTACGATATAGTTAAGGAGAATCAATTTTTTGTCCTCAAACCAAATAATGAACACTATATATCGCACCCAAAAGGCCAGAGTAGGAATGCCTATTTCTCAAAAAAAGTTACAATGCTGCAATCCTAATTTTCATGACATTAGTTGGCATTGTCAATTTCGAGGACGTACCAATTGGGCAGGAGCAGGTTGAAGGTAGATGGCAAGTGCATAGGCCATTCCGGTGACACAGTACACCAGACAGACTAAAACAACATAGTTATCTGTAAAGGATGATCTTGGATTATTGAAGAAATAAAACATAGACAGATAAACCAGTGGTTTGATGATTGTATTGAAAAGGTCAAGTGTGTCTTTTGAGAGAAAATGCGCCAGACTGCTAATCCCTGATGCACTCTCTCTCCAGTACTGTAATTTGTCAAGGGAAAATGATCTCAGTGCTGCGATCTTGCATAGGAGGGCTGCAAAAAGAGTAGGGCTGCAAATAAGCAAAGAGCATGTGACATAAGACATATAGTGGGATGAACTTCTAACTGACAGTAATCAAGCATATAGACTATGCATTGTCTGAATTGTGTTCGTGGAGAAGTTATTACTTGTTAAGGCATATAATCAAGTGATCCTAACTATTAAATATATGTTTAAAAAGAACCTACAGGCCTATGATTAATGAAGACACCACTTTCATTGGTGCAGTAATCAAGATAAACAGTAAATTTAAAGGCATTTACAATCTATTTATTTCACAACTGGCAACTCACAAATAGCAATGACGGTGAAAGTATAGCCAAGGGAACCAAATGTTTCATCGTTCACTTTTGCAAGAGTTCCTAAGCAGGCTCCAGCAAGTAATAACATCAAGTAATCAGCTAACTGAATTCTAGCTTCTCGCAGTCGCTGCTTGCTCACCCTGGCAAAACAAGAAAACCCATATACAAAACAATTACAATTATTTAAGAGGGAACCAAATGTTTCATCATTCACTCTCATTGCGTTATAATTACTTATAATTCTTAATGATTGTTTGCTCCCAATAGAAAAATCATATGAACAAAAAACATAATTTATAATTTATAATTAAACACGTATATAATTCTCGATGAATGTTTACAAGTACAGGCGTATATACATGTACATGTGTAGAATATTGTTAGGCCTCCAATTGTCAAGACATATTTTAGGAAGGAAAAAAAGAGAATTATGCAGGGATGAGCTAATTTTTGTCAGAAAGAGGCGCATCTGTACAGATTGTTGGTAGCCCTTTTAGGTTGAGAGGTTTTTATAGGGTTTTTCTGTTGCATTAGGGGTCTTGTGTTTTATGTGTTTCTGTGAAAGGCTGTGAAAGGTGCAGCAATAGGAACAGCTCTCTCAAATAGCTGGGAATTTGTGTGTTGCTTTGTCATTTGCCTTTAGACTATCTTGTTCATCTTGGGACTGTCTTCGGAATATTGTCCTATTTGCTGGGGAATTTCTCTGTTGTTTGCTATTATTGAGTCTTTGCAGGAAATTCGATGTTAGATACCTAACAAGGATTCCACTAAAGAAGCATTCACTTTTGGACTCCACTAAAGATATTGAAATTCTTACACTTAAGGCTTATAATCATATTCAACTTTCATGCTGATGCATATAAAGTAGACTGATGCAATAGTAGTTCTAATGCTTACCTTCCCAAAAAATACCTATACTGCCGAGCTATACCAGGAGTTCTTCGATTAGATAGATCCTTAGAGCTTAAGAAGTTCTGCTGTAAATGATCACGCTGCAGTTCAACATTGAACTTCATGTCCTTCCATAAATCTCCAGCAAAAGATTGTTCTTCAGCTCCATCACCAGGTTTTTTTCCTTGAGTTGAACCGCTCGCAGATGTATCAAAATCACATAATTTCAGCATGTCAGGAGGTACTGGATACCCATTATGAAGCATCCACCGGACAGGAAGCTGTTCGTAAGTCACTCCTTTTGGCTTCACCAGACCCTCAAGAATGTCAATGAAATGGTCTGGAGGATTAACACGCTCTGGCACTGTGATCCCTATACCAGCAAAGTACTCTTCCACTTTCTTTACAGATCCATGATATGCAGTAAGCCCACCCTTGGCGAGAAGTATCAAATCATCAAACATCTTAAACAACGAATAGCTGACTCCACAAAAATGAAAATGAGTTTATTTATGATTGTAGGACGAAATAAGGCAAAGTAACAATAATATTGAATTAATAAGAGTGAGAAAGGGAGAACCAAAGAAAAAAGTTAAGAAGAACCCATTTGGAGGGAGGGGAATTGTCCATGAATTACCTATGATTTCAAGGTTTTGATGCCACACACACACACACACCAAAAAAAAAAAAGGGAAGAAAAGGAAGACACCTAAATTCAGGTAAAAAATAATTATGTTCTATATTTTAAGGATATTGAACAAGTATCGTGAGGAATGGCAGTCTAAAGTTCCACATAGGGTTGGTGGAGGGATGCTATTCATACCTAGGTTGGTGAAGTACCATGCAGATGTTCACACCTTCAAGGGCTTCCCGCCGAAGTGCACGAAGAAGTAACTGAGAAGATGCACTGTCTAGACCAGTGGTTGGCTCATCCAGGATCAATAATGAAGGTTCCATGACCATTTCAATCCCAACATTAACCCGTTTCCTTTGACCTCCAGAGATTCCTCTTTTCTCCACTGTTCCAACAAGCGAATCTCTCACTGCTTGTAGTCCCAAGGACTCAATAACTCTTTCTACCACAAGAACTTTATCAGGTTTTGGCATGTCAGCCGACAGTCTACAGAGTCAAAGGATTCATCAGTATGGAAAAATCAATATTTAACCAAAATATTCACATTTGTTGCTTCAACAGACCCAAGCCACTGGTATAAATTTAAATTTTTGTAGAGGGTGAAGGGCACAATTGAACATTATCATTCTCCGACTTCACTGTCACCAGCTAGAATTTTACAGTTAAATTAAACAGAGCATGCAACCAAGGGCAACAGTGGAAATTAGTTTCGGTTTCAAAATGGTTATTTGTAGATATGAAAACCCAAAAATTAAAAAAGTTAAAGATAATTAGATCCTGACTCCTGAAAACTGCAAAGCACTCTAGTCACCATTCATGTTATAGTGCAGCATAAGAATATGATTTGATATTTAGGTCAAGAATAATGAAAATTCACATACCTGCACCTAGCACTAAATCGGAGGTTCTCCTCAACCGTCAAATTTCCATGCACTATATCATCTTGTGGTACAAAACCGATAATTTTCTTATATGAATAAATGGACTCGGGTTTTCCATTTATAAGAATTAAACCAGTCATAGTGCACCCAGTTGACTTCCCTGCCAAAGCGGTAAGAAATGTTGTCTTCCCTGCCCCTGATGGACCCATGACCGCTGTAACCCGACCTGGCATAATCTTCCCTGTGACACATCTCATTAGATGCTTGTTTTTCCCCTTCAATGTCAGGGTAAGATCTTTGAAAGCTACTTCAATCACAGGCCTAGTCTTAATTTCAGTATCAGTGGCCATCGAAATCACTCCTGAGAAAGTCAAATTTTTGTTTTGCTGTTGCATTGCTTTCTCCTTCTCTAGCTGACCATAAGCATATTTAAAAATTTGACTGTGAGTATGTATTTGTTTGCCTTTTGGTGCATGCTTTTTTATATTTTTATCTCCAATCTGCAAGTTAAAGCCTTCATTGCTATTTGGATTACTATCAATGGACTGCAACATTTTTGTAAGGTTATTTTCCTTTTTCTTTCCTTTTGATGTGGCAGATTGCTGCTCCGATGCACCTGAACTGCCTGGATGCACGGGTGGTAATTGACCCAAACCTTTCAACTGATCTGGTTGCCTCAATGATTTTTTACGAGAAAATGTCCGTGACAATTGTTCTTGCAATCCTGTTGCGTGCTTCTTGGCAATATCTTTGGCAGATTTCCACCTTTCACGAGCTTGTGCTGTTTCTCGAGCATGTCTTGCAGCAGCTTCCCTTCGTTTTGCCTGCCTCCTTTCCCGTGTAGTAAGAACTTGGTCAGAACAATTATAAATTATCAGCAGCAGAGTACTCAATGCAACCTGCAAAAATGTGAACAATATCAAAATACAATGTTGACGACAAAGAAGAATCAATGCAATAGCATATCATACTAAAAGTAATTTCTATTAAATAACCTGAAGGACATGCAGAATAAGAGGTTTTGACAATGCATAAAATGGTTCCACAAATTAATAAATTAGTTATTCATTTTATGGCAAGAAGCGCTCCAACCTATAACTACACCAAACATAGAATGATCATGAATGAAAATAGTCATTTAACACGATTGAAAGAATGGTTATTCGAGTGCAATGTGAGGAACTTGTATTGTTCTAATCTTAGAAGAAAATTAGTATGACATCCAGAATTACAAATGAGAAGGATATCTACCTACCCAGCCAAAACAGCATGTATCCAATCAAGATTTGATGTCAGCTTTCATTCCAAAGCATACAGAGGAGGGGGAAAAACAAAAAACAAAAATAAAAACTAAAACTAAAACTAAAAACAAAAACAGAAACAAAAAGAAGAAGAAGAAGAAGAGTTGCTTACAATGAGGATAATCCCATAGGCATGTATATTTTGGTTTGCAGTATTTGGATTGCAGGTTGCCAACTTGAAGCATGCTGCAAACCATTACTAAAGATAATTTATTGTAATCGAGTGAAATGCTTGACTCCTTATATGCTCAAAATATGATTTAAGATCTATCAAATAAAAGCTAAGAACAAATTAAAGTAGAACAAGTTTAATGAAAAGTCAGATATTCATTCAACATTTTCTTCAAATTTATGCAAAGATTACAAGTTGGGCCAAACAATATTTATTCACATATAACATTGTTAATGTCAAGTTCTCAAGCTGGTACCTAGATCTTGTGGATGGATAAAATGATTTTAAATATCCCAAAGTCTCCTAGTCAGAACTTCTGAAGCCTTTAATTCAGGGGAAATGAGTTTCTAAGTAAGAAAGTCTGCTCATCATGGATCTTTTTATTTTCCATAAACAAGCTATTCTAGAACAAGCACAATAAATCCTTAACAGTGAAATTTGGATATGAAGCAGAAGAGGAAAATATTATTATTGGGATTAGTTTCTATAGTATTTTTATCCTTGGATACTACTTTGAGAATTTCTTGAATATAATTCTTCATTCTAATTGCTAGTTATGTATCTTACACAGTTTTGGTTGGCTCTTTGTTCGGTTGGTTCTTTGTAATCGTTGAACATAAATAATATATTACCATTAGATCATTATGTTTCCCAGCTCCTATATTCTTAAATCTCCCAATTTTGTCCCTCAATTTTGTTTATTCTATTTGTCTCAGTACCCTATGCCTAGTTATCATCTAAGCTAACTGCATTACCTCACACACCATATGGCATCCATTCTTCTGTATAACCAAAATCAACTGTCCCGAAACCAAATTCTGAAGATTAAGTTCCAGTCCTAGTTAACACTTAAAACCTTCTCTAAATGATGTCTCGCCAACTTAATATCAATATCGTACAACAGTACTAAAAACCATAGAGCATGTAGACCCCTCCCTACTGCAGGAACATAAAGTCAAACATAAAGCCAAACAATCACCAACTATCAACCACTCTTTAGAATCCCTTTCATTGAATTTACCATGCTTCATCTACTGTTACCAGAAGTACACTTGATAACCAAGACATCTTGCAACAAAACCTCCACCATCATTTAAGCAAGCAACAAATAAAAATACAAGGAATTTATGAGTTTACAATTTCCTAAATACTTTAATTTCATAATAGCATCTAAAGGCATTAGATAGGCATTCCTCTCTCCCCATTTTTATTCATTATCATGGTCAAAATCCTTTGCGCACTCATACTTAGAAATAAAGGAGGAATCATAAAGGGTTTTAAGTGGGAAATTAAATGGTCGATCTCATTTGTCTCCAATTCATTTCATATGTGTGTGTTATATTATCCTTATCCAAATTGTTTGAAAGCCACGTTGTGTATGGGCCTTTTTCAACTTGATCTTATCCTTCTTCACTTCCCTTTACTCTCCTAAGACTTAGATTGGTGTCACATTTCCAATCCAGAATAGGTAAGGGTTTGAGGCCCTTTCATTTTGGAATTTGTAAGCCCCTCTAATACTTTGTAAATCCTTTGTATTCTTCTCTTTCAACAATAATACTGATAAATTTCCATTTCAAAATCTACTTACCATCAACTTCATCTCAATACTTTTACAATTATATTTCTCCCGTGTCATACATCATATTATGCAACTTCCATTACAAAGAACCCACAATAAATGTTACGCAAATAGATTGAACTAAAAGGCCTCACATACTTCAGCAGAATTAGCTTACTATTTAGTATTTAATATCATTTCAATTTTCAAGTTGATAACAAATGGTACGCCACAAGAATTAACTTGCACGACTTACGTTGTTCAGAAGTGGAACCCATTCTGCAGTAATGCCTAACACAGAAGTAGGAACATAGATTAGATCAACGACACTATGAGAATAACAGCAAATATCACATACTAATGCAAGCTAGTTACTAGGAAGTAAGTAAATATCAGATACTAATGTGAACTAAATTAAGCTGTTCTCTGATTAAGTTTTAGACTCTTGCAGTTGCAGATATCAAGATGAGATACGTGACTAACAGTGTGAGTTCACAGATGAGGATTAATACCCACTACTGCAAGAAATTCTGCTTGTGGTAGTAGGGCAGTATGATCCAGGAGAACAAAAAATTTCACTGCTGCTTGCAACATCGGCCCATAAATCTGCTCCTCCACAGGTATGATTAGGTTGTCCAGGAGGTATCTGGTAACTATATCTGCAGATCATATCACAAAGTTGAAAGACATAGACCCAATATAAAATTCAGTAATTTAAACAGAAAATGACTTTGACAAGGGATGAACTTACGGATCACATGTTCCAGTTGTCTTATTCAGCTCTGCAAGAGGACAATAAGATCCTAACGGGCAAGCTTCATTTACATTTTGGGGGGAAAAGTGAACGTATAAGGTGCAAGTTCAAATATTTCATTCAAGATTTTCAGAAAAGCTACGTGAATCAAATTATAATGCAACCCACAATTAAATTGTCAGAAATTTTGGGAAAAAGAGACTGAATAAAATTATAACTTATAAACAGCAAACCATCAGAAATATTTAGTCCAGAGTACATCAAGGTATTGTCCTAGTTAGGGAAATACAATGAAGTTAAATTTGTAGTTCAAATTCTTCTATAACATAACCCACGTTTTTAGAAACATGAATCAAATTACAACATAACCCACAATGAATCATTAGAAATACTGGCAGGAGCTTGAAAGTTAAATGCCAACTCAATAAAAAAATAAACTGAAAAATATATTTTGTAAACAGAAACAAGAATATTCATTGATATAATGAAGGATGCTCAACTACATGAGAGCAAATAAAGAAAAAACTTCAAGCATGCCAATACAAGGCTAGAACCAAATAACATCATAAAGACTAAACTCTGTTGAAAAAATAAAACTGTCAAAAATATTTAGTTCAGAGTACATCAAGATATCCTTCTGGTTAGGGAAATACGTTGTAAACATAGTTTATGCTCGTAAGTATTTTATATATTTGCTCACAAAATTTCATTCTTGAAGTATGTATTCTACACCTTATGGTTTCTAGTTATTTGATTTACAAATAGTAATGAGGCTGCGAAAAACTGTTGAGAAAGAAGTACTTATTGTAAACAGGTGTGTTTCATCAAGATCAGAACGAGGGAAGAAAAACAACTAAAGGTAATTTAATCACATACTTACGTATCATGCATGTAAGACCCTGAGGACAAAAGAAACCCTCACAACAAGATTGACAGTCTTCCCTTCTAGAAGGAACATCTTTACTTTTAAGGTCAACCTTTTTGTTTTTGCCAACACTGCAACTCCAACCTGGTTCACATCCATCAACCCACGATGTTAAATTGCAGTTTTTGTTAGGTTTTATGTAAGTGTACGTGATTCCTGAATTTGGCCCCCTCGTGCTGAAACTGCTGAAGAAGAATCTAAGCTCAGCTGCAGTACACAGTCGTTTTGTAAGATCTCCTGTTAAGAAATTAATATGGAAGAAAAGTTGTAAGATGTATGGAGATGCTAATAAGAGAGGAATAAAATAGAAAAGAAAGATGATATAAGTGAATTCAATCAATTCAACTTGTTCAACCCTTCTCATTTGATTTTATAACGAGGCCTTGATTATACATGAACAGACAGCCAGTGGCATCTAAAAGAGAGGAATATGTCATCTGCATTCTAGTGCAATAACTATTACAATGCTTATTTCATGATTTTGAGTTCGTAGGTAAAATAGAGAGCAGTGAAAGCACGAGAGCATTATCCCCCAAAACGATTCAACCTATGCTATGTCCGGTCCTTGCATTTTTGTTCCATTTTCAGTTTCATCTCTAACAATTGATATATAGCTCTTATGCTCACCTCTGTTAAAAATTTTATTTCTTTCTTTTTTTAGGGTTGTATTGTATGCACCCCTAGAAAAACTATATATCAATTGTTAGAGAACCTATCTTAGTAATTCTTGAACCTTTTTTTCTTCTAACGAATAACGATGAAGATCATTCAAATAAGTAAGAATACCATATCTGTGGAAAAGAAAAATACAGATCAACAAAGACACGTTAGCTACACTAGAATATATACAATTTTCATTTTTTCCGTTATCCTAATCTTTTGAACCAGGTCGACCACTCATCAACCAAAACATCTCTGTGCAGTTCCTCCCACATTAAAGACTAAAATGACATTAGATGATACAATCAAAGATTATACACAACATACAGTGTTTAGCCTATAAACTTTATATAGTCAGAAAGAATAAAAACAGAACTTAGAATATTTTACCTTTCGTCTTTTTAATACACGAAGTCAAGAAACCAATGTTGCCCTGATAATTGAACGCACCATTCCAATCGGAATCCCTAGTAGAAAGCAGAGGGGACTATCGAGTTAAGAACTTGAATACAACAAAAAAAAAACAATAAGTAACAAACTAGATCGCCTGAATACGCACAAATCCTTTACACAGAAAGCCCAATTTGTCCCAATGTCATTGCCCATAATGCGTGTCATATTCGTTAGCCGACCATTAACTATCTGTGTGATCGAAGAAAGCAATGCCGAGTCACCATTCTGACGGTAATCATCTTCATCCACACAACGAATGGTCGGAAATCGACTTAGAACAATGACTATAAACAACAACATAAGAGATAGACAGCATCCGGTTATCTTCCTTACACGCATTTCCTATAGCTTAAAATTCCCCAATAAAAGTTCGCATATATAGCTAAAATTACGATGATTCAAAACCATGGCAATGTAACGGATACTCCCTCTAGGTTTTCATCGCCAATCAGCAACGCAAAGCGATGAGGAAATTCCGAGTGATGCAAATAGTCGTACAAATGCGACGATAAAGGGAAGGAGAGGGAAACAAAGTGGGATTAGGCAGGTAAAAGAAAGAGATCCATAGTGGTTGAGTTGAGAATAGAGGGAATGAAGTTAAGGGTATCTGAAAATGCAATTGGGTTGAGGAAGAAGAAGCTATGGAAGTTGGAACTGCAAGGGAGGTGGAGAAATCTGAAAGACCCGCTGAAATTAGGTCAATGGAAGCCATGGAAGTTTCAAAGGAAGTCCTGATTTGGGGATGAAGAAATGGCGGGGAGGAATGGGTGGCTAAATTGATGGAGAGAAGCAAAACTACGCGAGAATTTGAGAAGAGTGATTTTTTTTTTTTTTTTTTTAAATATAACTAACGATTTTGTTGATGCAATGTGGCGCGAGATGAGCAACAGCTAGTTGGACCAATATAACCGCAAGAACATCCGGTTCAACCACTCGGCCTCGCCCGACCCAGGTTATATATTTTCATTTCAAAAATATTAGATTTTAAATTTTCACATTTGTATTTAACATGGGTGTTCAAAAAACTCACTAGTCCGACCAATCTATACTATCCAACAAGTTAGGTTGGATTTGGTTAGATTTTTTTGGGTTGAATATTAAATTTTTATTTTTAAATCGAGTCTCAAATTCTAAGAATTCTTGGTCGAATTGAGTTGACTCGACCCAAAATTAATATATATATGTATGTATGTATATATATACACACACAAATCCATCGCTGCATCAATCTCTCCCTTATGATTGATCACTACCTGCACTACTGCAACGACCTCAAAATCCAAGTCACCAACGTTTAATAAGTCTTTAATTTTTAGCGTAAAAATCAATTTATATCCTTAAAATTTGAGATTGTGTCAATTTAAGCTGTAAGCTAATAATTCTAAACCCTCTATGTTATGTTTTATTCAATAAACGATATTTATAATTTTATCAATTAAATCTCTAAACTTACATAAGTGAATCAATTTAGACTATCGATTAAGATTTATTTGAAATTTGTTTAGTTAATAATAATTGTTAATTTTGTTAAATTGATATTTGTAGAAATCTACACACGTGTATGAATTTATGCATTAACGATTTTCAAATATAATATTAATAAAGTTTCTAATTAATTCACTTATTACAATTTATAAGTCTAATTGAAAAAATTAAATATTTTGCATGATATTTTTTAAACTAATTTTGAATGAATGTGTAAATTGATACACTTATGAAAGTTTAGAATTTAAATTGAGGAGAAATGAAGCTTCTAGAATTGGGCAGAAATGCCCACGTTGACAAAATAGACATGTCATCAGTAGATGCCACGTCAAATAAAGGTCATGGTCAACAATCTGACTTGCCACACTGCCCAATTTCAAAAGCTTCATTCTGTTAAGACTTTGTTTAAACGAATATTTCCTCATTCATTCCCTTGGTGCCTTATGTATTTTTCAATTATAATATCTTGTATATTTATCATTATTATTCTTTCCTTATAAAAGGAATCTATTCTATATAAATGGTGATACACCATTCATTCATCGAATACATAAAAAGTTCAGAGGTATTCTCTCCCATAATATCACAAATCCCTAAATTCAAACTTGGTATCAGAGCGTGAATCAAAGTTCCTACCACCAACTTTAGTAACCTGCCTTTAAACCAACTACTTACCCAAATTACCCTATTAAGCTTGATCGTGGAAATTATCTATTATGGAAAACCTTAGCTCTGTCGATTCTCAAGAGCTACAAACTTGAGGGTTACCTCTCAGGAAAAAATCCATGTCCTCCCAAATTTATCTCATCAATTGTAGAAGAATCAAGTAGACGTGGTGCAGAAGGAATAGTCGAAGCTGTAGAAGGCATAGTCGAAGCTGCAAAAGGCATAGTCGAAGCTACAGAAGGATCGTCTTCAAGCTCAGTAGGATCACGAATCGTGAATCCACAATTTGAGTAGTGGATCACAATAGAGCTGTTGTTACTTGGTTGGCTCTACAACTCCATGTGCCAAAAGTTGCTATTCAGTTGATGGGCTTCGACAATACGAAAGATCCGTGGGAAGCCATACAAGACCTATTTAAGTTTCAATCTAAGGCGGAAGAAGATTTCCTTCGCAAGTCTTTCAAACAACTCATACAGGTAACTCTAGGATGAAAGATTATTTGTATATTATGAAAACTAACACTGACAGTCTCTGTCAAGCTGGTAGTCCTATTCCCAGATGGTCCTTGATTTCTCAGGTACTTATGGGCTTAGATGAAATATACAATCCGATCATTGCTATAATTCAAGGAAAACCATATATCTCATGGTCAGATATGCAGTCTGAGCTTCTTATATATGAGAAGCATCTTGAACATAAAAACTCACAATGAAACACTAATAACATCAATTAGAGTGTGACAGTAAACCTAGATCAAAGTCACAACTCAAATGAGTGAAGACCTCCAAGTAGTCAGGATTAGTTCGCAACTAACGGATCAAACTTCAATGGCCAACGAGGTGGACGTGGCTTTAACAAAAACAACAATGAAGGCGGAGGTCGTGGCAGAGAGCGTGGAAACAAACCCACGTGCCAGATATGTAGGAAATACGGGCATTATGCTCTTGTCTGTTACAATAGATACAATAAGGAATTTGTTGGTAATCCAAATCAGAACAAGACAAGTTCAAGCTCAAATTCGAGTATAACTGGAAGTCAAAACCCATCAACCCTCTTTGCTACTTAGAATTGTTGGGGTTGATGCCCTAAACTCTCATTGGGTCTTGTAGTTTGTAAACACTGTATTGAACAAACACTTGTGATTTAATAATATATGATATTTTTCTTCACTATTGTCTATGGAACATTTGATGTTTTAATTGCTTTACCACAAACAAATAAACTAAGATCCCTGGTTGTTGGTGCAGCTTAAGCATGTATGTGGTGACATACAGGTGGATCATGTCTTGAGTGATAACCAAAATGGTCTATAGTATATGGATATAGGAGGGAAACCTTATCCTGGTAACGCTACGGATGCGGCCCGCTTTGTAGAATAGTTACAAGTGTTGTGACTTACTACAAATGGTCTGATCATGATCATTCATGTGGAAACATGCGAGTGGGGATGTCCTATACAAAGGAGTGTGTATAAGACCGGACCACGAAGTGTTATAGTCTTGTTATATAACGTCGTTCATGACAAAGACTTCACTTTACTAGGATGACCATAGGTAACATGACCTCAATCCTAAGTGAGTTGGGAACTCCTGCCTTTGAGGACGGTCCTTTGATTTGCATGGGTACGAGTGGCTAGATCGTCGACTCAAACCTACTACTTTGGAGATTCGTCTGATTTGGGAGCTAGAAACTCAGCCACACAAGATGGAATTCACTCCTTCCCCCAAGCAGGGGTAAGTAGATAGATTGTTTCCTTAAGGGCTGATTCCGGGGCTTGAACGATGTGGCGCCACACACCTTCTCATGGCTCGAGAGGTATCCACACATAGTAGGATTATGTTGTATTGTTCATTAGATGGATCAATGGTACTTAAGGAGTTAGATGTAACTATATAGGCACTTTAATTCATTAATTTTGGCAAAAAAGAAAACATGTTTCAACAGAAATAAATGGGTTTCATGACATACCTTTGAAAAACTTCCTCTAAGCTTTAAACTAGCTGCAAATCTCCACATAATCTTGTAGTAGACCACACCAAGATCTTCCCTACTATCCTCTTGGTACTTAAGATTGAGTAGTGGGACTCAAAATAAGCTAGAATTAAGGGAATTTAGAGAAGATCACAATAGCAACCCAGCAGAAGAACAACCTTCTTCTCTCACGAATTTTTCACAAAAATTTGTTCGGTTGCATTACCTTCAAAACACTCCAATCTCTTCAACATATTGCAGACATTCATGCAAAGAGATTTGTTGCATGAGATACAGCTCATGCTTGGAGTTAATGAAGAGTTAAGGTGGGTTGTTTATGAGCTAGTTCATGAAGACAAAGGAAAATCAATTTTTCCAACTTTTTGTTTTACTTTTCTTTTTCAATTTTATCAAAATTGATTTTATAAATCAATTTTATCTAATAAAACTAAAAATATTATTAATTTTACAAAATTAATTTTCTTTAATAAAGTTAATAAATAATTTTTGAACAATTTAAATAATTCTAATTAATTTAATATCAAATATTAAATTAATTGTTATACAATTCCATCTTCAGATATTTTAATCAAATATTATTTCTCCAATTTCATTTAATTCTAATTTGAACATTTCAAATTAGCTTATCACGCTATTCTAGAGCTTATCCATTTATGAGCTAGTAAGGAGACCTTGTAGACCTACAAATCATGGGCTCTAACGATCTGAGATTAATCGGTTAAACTCATTAGACCGATTTAACCCCCATTCTTTAACTAATGGGTGATTCCACTAAAGCTCATAGCTGAACTCCCCTCACTGTAGATATATTATGTTCACTCGATATAACCATGATTAGTAAGTTAACCCGTCACAGGTTGCTCATAATAATGGTTGGGTCGAATCTTTGTTTTACCCCGAAATTACCTCTTGTCCCTTAAGTTCCACTGATCCCCTAATGAACAATTTATTTGTGATCCAATCAACAAATCGAATCCCTCTCAGGCCAATGAGAGGGTGAGACCTCTTGTTCAAGACCCAGAATTAACACTTAAAAGGAACAACCTTTCTACTAACCCCTAATCGGGTAGGAGTGAATTCCCTCTTGCACTCTATATTCCCAGCTATTCATCCACCTTATCCCCAAAATGGTAAGCTTATTGAGCAGAGACAATTGGTCTACTCTCACCATTTGCAGATCAAAGGATAATCCCAAACAAATAGGAGTTCATAGTTAGCTCAAGATTAAGGTCAAGTTACCTAGGTCATCGCTTTGAAATAATCAGTCTTAAATAGTAAACAACGTTATAAAATAAGAGCGACTGGTTTAGTGGTCCGATCTTGCACAAAACTCATTTGCACATGACACCCCCCCACTCCTCATGTCCCAACATGAACGAATTAGGATCACTTCGTTTGTAGCACTTTACAATTCTTTGTAACAACTACAGAGTAGGCTGCATCCAATAGTGTTACCAGAATAAGGTACCCAACCTTATTCATATACTACAGATCATTTTGACTATTTACTTGAACCTGATCCACTTGCATGTCTCCACATAAAGTTAAAGTGCTCATGTAATAGTCAAGGAACTTAGGTTTATTAGATTTCTAAAAAACAATATATTCAATAACAACTTTATTGAATTTTCAAAATAAGTTCTAATGTTTACAAACCACGAGTTTTAGGACATAAAATCCAACACTCGGTAGCTCAATGAATTCAAGTTGAGAATCAGTTTTTGGGTTAGTTTGAAGTGTTCAAATTGACAAAAGGGAGTTCGATTATATATGATATGATTGAACTGGTTAATTATATATGATATGATTAACATTATGTATGAGATACATTATTTAGAGAAAAATGATATAAATATGATTTATATCTAGTGGAGGAGAAAAAGACTATGGTTAATGTATTGCACATGATGTGATATTAAACCATAGGTTAACGAATATAGTATGATTATATTTATTATTTATTTTTGACAATTATAGGATCATTATTGCCCGACTTTTTCTCCGTAACCGAATGGTAGTGGGAGGTTGCATTCAGTTTTCATAACTGAAGGATAAAATGAAAATAGTTTTCATTTTGTAAGAGATCAGACATTCGCTCACGTGTGGTATATACTACCTATCGCATAACAAACTAAGAGTTTACACGATAGCTCAACGTTTCTAAATGATCGTATACACGCGCACAGTTTACTAAATGATCGCATATGATTTGTTAAACGACTATCTAGCTTTTTCCTAAACGATTGCGTGCCCAAGCGTTTACTAAACGTTCGTCTACACAATCGTGACCTTTTTACTAAACGATCGTATACCTCTACCTAAACGATCAAGCATCGTCTATACGATAGACCCGATATTCTCCCACTTGCTTGGTCGTGGTATACGATTAGCTCTTCCTCATTCCCTCTACCAAATCTAACAGAGCCCACACCTCCTGGATTCTCACACCGAGAATACTTAGGGTTCTAAGTGGTAGTGTCTACCTTGCTTCCGTGTTCGTGAGGATTCTGTTCGTGGGTAAACAATTTGGTGGACGATTTACTTGGGCATTCTCAGCGAGAGTTAGAGGAGCAGTCCTTGTACAAGAATGAGTTTTCTGTGAAGAAGGGTTCTTCAACTAGTACGTACTTCGTTCTTTTCATTGTTTAAGTTCAAAGCATGCCTGTAATTTTTTGTTAAATGCATATCTAGTTTGTTTGATTGTGAATGCGGTAATTCTGTCACAATAAATTTGGAACGATCTCGCTTTCGCACAGAGGTACTCTTTGATAAGAGTTCCTTCAGAACGTACCTGGAAAGGTGAATTAGATAGATTTGATGCATGCATGCAAATTTGAGGACAACCTATTAAAGAGTTTAATGTGACTACTTGAACTTGTTTAATTTCAAAGACAAAAGTTATTTTTTAGCAAATTAAACTGACTTAGATTAAAATTAGTAATCGGATGGTCTAAGTTAATGAAACCCATAGGTAGAACATTCAGTGGGAGGTACTTAGAGTATCTGATACTTCATTTAAACCTCTTCGCATTTCTCCCTTTTTGTCCACATCGTGAGACCTATCCTCGGCCTAGTGGCACCTTGGAAGTGTCCCCCTAAAGGATGGTGTTTTGGTAGGTCAATATCAAGGTGGACGGAGAGAATGTTCATAGTAAGTGGGAACAGGACGTGCGACAGCATATACCACGGTCTCTCTCGTTAGGTTGGATAAGGTTTCTGTGCATCGCCTCGAGGCACCCTGGAGTGTCCCCCTATAGGATGGCAGTTTTGCATGTTTCTTTATCTAATCTCCTGTATAGGATAAGGTTGCTTTAGTCTCTTGTCCTAATCTGCTTTTTCCCTATGGTGGACACATTAAGGTGGGACTCTAGGGTCCAAAATAAGGGGTTACATTTACGCGAAATTGTTAAGGGTTAACAGTTCTGGATCGAACGAATGGTGATTGTTAGGTGCAGTTACAAGAGTTGTTTTTGCCTAATGGTTAAGAGTGACTCATCCAATGAAGAGGCATCTGATCACCCCACCTGTGATGTTTGTCCTGCCTCGTTGGGGCATCATTGCGAAATAGAAGTCTTTTCACTTAGGGTACTTGAAAACTATTTTACAAAAATTAAAATCGGTTTTAAAATGTGGTTTTGCATAGACTTATTAAGTTTGTTCTATTGTCAACAACGTATTTATGGCTACTGCCACATTAGCTCTACTTAACACTAACAAACTGACTGGCGAGAATTACGCTAGTTGGAAACACACGATCACAACAATACTGATCATCGATGATCTCATGTTCGTCCCTATGGAGGAATGTCCTCCAA
This sequence comes from Benincasa hispida, assembly GCF_027475165.1. Lineage (NCBI taxonomy): Eukaryota > Viridiplantae > Streptophyta > Magnoliopsida > Cucurbitales > Cucurbitaceae > Benincasa > Benincasa hispida. The sequence continues at coordinate 36,489,944 of NC_143480.1, read as the reverse complement.
TTCCACCTCCTAACGCCACTCGAAATGTTCGGGAGGCCTAGGAGCGTTGGACACGGGCGAATGAGAAGACCCAAGCCTATATCTTGGCCAGTCTTAACGATGTTTTAGCCAAGAAGCATGAGCCCATAGTCTCAGCACATGAGATCATGGAGTCCCTGCGGGGAATGTTCGGACAACCGACTAGATAGCTTAAGCACGAGACTCTTAAATGCATCTTCAACTCCAAAATGGACACCTCTATTCAAGAACTTTGCTTAATATGATGGTCCATTTCAATGTGGCGGAGATGAATGGGTCTCAGATCGATGAGGGTAGCCGTGTTAGCATTATCCTGCATTCGTTGTCGGATAACTTCCTGCACTTTGTTAGTAACGCTATACTGAACAAAGTGGACTATACCCTTACAACTCTCCTCAACGAGTTGCAGACTTTCCAATTCTTGCAGAAAAGCAAGGAGAATAAGGTAGGCGAGGCAAATGTTGCTTCATCTTCTAAGAAGTTCTATCGAGGTTCGACCTTAGGAACTAAGTCTGCACCTTCTTCTTTTAACACTACCAAATAGAAGAAGAAGAAGGGTGGTAAGGGGAAGGGGAAGACACTTGCTAACCCACAACCTGTTACCCAGGGAGGTAGCCGTCCAGCACCGATTGACATGGAAAAGTGTTTACACTTCAACCAGGATGGGCACTAGAAGAGGAATTGTCCTCACTAGCTAAAGGAGAAGAAGGCGGCCAAGGCTAAGACAAAACAAGGTAAATATGATTTACTAGTATTAGAAACTTGTTTAGTGGAGATTTGTGATTCTGACTGGATTATTGACTCTGGGGCCACTAATCATGTTTGTCCTTCTTTTCAGGGGATTAGATCCTGGCAGCAGTCAGAGGCTGATGAGATGACGATGCGAGTAGGCACCGGCCACGTCATCTCAGTTGTGGCAGTGGCAGGAGTCCAGTTGACTTTGCAGAAGAAATTTCTAATTTTAGATAATGTTTATGTAGTTCCTGAGTTGAAAAGGAACTTAATTTCTGTAAAGTACTTGACACAATGTAAATATACTCTATATTTTCAATTGAATAAAGTGTTTATTCATAAAGATGGAGTTGAGATATGTTCAGCATATCTGAAAAATAACTTGTATGTGCTAAGGCCATTAAGAACGAGTTCCCTCCATAACATAGAGATGTTTAAAACTGTCATAACTCAAAATAAACGGCGAAAGATTTCCCCAAAAGGAAATGCCCAACTTTGGAACTGATAACTTGTAGGAATACAAGTTATTTATACCGTTTTATTTAGATTATGCGGCAAAATGAAGGAAAAAGTTGTGTCGACCGTATAGAAATTGGCTTAGAAATGCAAAAGTTGTAAAGTATTGTAAGCACACCCACTAACCCCATTGCGATGGCAAAATGGAATATCCAAGTCTTTGTTTTGCAGAAAACAGGTCACCGCATGCGACGATCGCTCGAGGACAAAAAGAACAACGCATTCGCACTGCATGCGGCGGTCAATCGAGAACGAAAAAGAACAACGCAATTGCAATGCATGCGACAATCGATCATGGACGCAAACGATCAATGCATTTGCACTGCATGCGTCAATTGAAAACGAAAAATATCAACGCAATTGCACCGCATGCAACGATCGATCGTAGATGAAAAGAGCGACGCATTCGCAAGGACTTCTGAAATTGTATAGCTTTTTTGTTGTACGATCTGACAAATTGAACGTGGAGTAGAGCGAAAGTTTACACTAAGCCATGGCAGGAAAAAGCAGCTTTTCAGAGCAGGGCCACTGATGCAGAAGGTGCCAAGGTCTATAAATAGCTACATCAATTTCAAAGAATGGAGGCTGGTATGAAAAGACAACTTAGAGAAAATCCAGGGAGGAAGACGAGACAAGACCGAAAGGGAAGTCTCAAGATCAAGAATTTCATTCCCATTCCCGAAGAGAAGCTCTGTACAAAGATCACTTCTACCTGGAAAACAAGCCTGAGAAGGAAGTTCTCCACTACATTCTTACCACACGTCGGTAAGCACATTGTCTCCGATCAGGATCCGTGTCAAGACATTGACATACTTTCCTTATCTGTTTTCACTTTCTATTCATCTACTATGTTCATTTCTAATCTTTCATTCATTATCTGTAACAAACACTTATCTTTATCTTTCAATATCATTATCGTATTCATCATCATATCTCTATTCTTCACCATACATTTATCATCCATTTCCTTCACCATGTGTAACTAATCCCTAGGGTAAGGGGGAAGGATTAAGCAAGTAAGTTAATCATTGTTGAGGAAATTAGCTGAGTTTAGCTAAAGCATGGTCAACGGCATCTTCACCTGTGAGAGCAAAAGTGAAGATGTCATTCCACCTCTCAAAAGAAGGTTGGAATAATGTGTTAACTAAAGCGAGAAGTATTTTTAGAGATGGAAACAACCTTGCGTTTACCACGTTCATCCCTGTTTCACCACAGACATATGGGAACGTGGCCAATCACTAAGAGGTGTAAGCCAAGGGAAAGAGGAACCTTAGTTGCGTCCTCAACAAGATTGACGAACTTGCGATGTCCTTTCCCTCAACCCATTATCTTTCTGACGCATTTCACAAGACTTGCCACCACATACCATCAGATACTTGCACATCTTCACAGCCAGACCTCAATTTGTATATTTAATTGTTTATTCATTTATTTGTTACCGCATTCTACTTTATTACCGCATCTTATTTTATCACCGCAATTTATTATCGCACTTCATTTATCACCGCATCTTATTTTATTATCACATTTTACTTTTCACCGCATTTTACTTTTTCAAACCCAATTCATTATTATTTTGTTTTCCCGGTCGCATATATCACATTAGTATTCATTAATCACCACAATCCTCGTGTTCGACCTCATATCACTCTGAGAAACTTACGTTGGAATTATACTTGGTTCTAGCACAAGAAAACTTGTGACACGTGCACACTACACGAACGCATACTATAAATGCTCATCTAAGCATCATCGCATACATCATTTTATAACGTAGTATCGTATATTATCATTATCGCAAAGTGCATGCGTCATCAACCTTACAAGTTGTTGGCATACACAATTACGAGCGAATAAGTTTTTGGCACCATTGTTGGGGATTGGCGATTTTTAGTGCTGAATATTTTTGTGGTATTTTGCAGGACAGATTTCTATTGTACAGTCTATTTACGCGAAGAGCAGGTTGACAGTGTATGAGAACTGGGACAGAACCAGAATTCGACGCCGACCTAGAGATTGAGCGAACCTTTCACGCAAGAGCACGTCGGAACTACACGAGGCGAAGAAGAAACATGGCAAACAACAATGCTAGCCCAAGGGGAATCAGGAATGAATCGGCCGGCGCAAGACCCAGTCTTTCTGGCCACTGACCGCAACATTCCCATGAGGAACTATGCGGCACCTAAGCTATATGACTTCTCGCCTGGTATCGAAAGACCTACAGTGGAGGAGAATGCAAGATTTGAAATAAGTCGGTCATGCTCCAAATGATTCAGAATGTGGGTCAATTTGGAGGTCTACAATGAGAGAACCCATATGCATATCTGACAAACTTTATAGAGATGTGTAACACATTCTCCATCCCTAGTGTGACTCCAGAAGAAATAAGACTATATCTCTTCCCGTATACTCATTGAGACGAAGCAAAGAGGTGGGCTCATTCGTTGGAGCCAAATGAGATCAATTCTTGGGACCAATTGGTTGAGAGGTTCATGAAGAAATTTTTCCCTCCCGCAGTCAACGTAAGAAGATGAAGGACATGTTACATTTTGAGCAAACGAAAAAATGAGACTCTGAGCACCGCATGGGTGCGATTTAGAAGACTGGTGAAAAACTGTTCGCATATCGGGATTCCCGATTGAGTTCTCATGGAGACCTTTTATAATGGCCTGGATAGAGCGACACAAGCTATTGCAGATGCCTCTGCGGCAGGAGGATTTATGGATAAGATGTACACTGAAGCAAAATTCATCTTAGATAGCATCTCGCAAAATACAGATGACTGGATGGATGATGGGTATGAAGAAAGAGGCCCAGAGCGAAGGAAAGCAGAAAGTGCCATTGTATCAAGTAATACAATGACCACATTGGCCGCCCAAATGGCCGCAGTCACCTCGCTCCACCAAACGATGGCTATAAATCAAGGAACTCTCTCCCAGGGTGTAGCCAAGCCAATGCACTAACGCAAGTGGCTGCGATAAGCTGTGTATAGTGCGGAAGGGGCCATTCAGTGGAAGTTTGCCCATCAAATCAACAGACAGTATACTCTATCCAGAATAACCCATTCAGCAACACGTACAACCTAGGTTGGTAGAACCATCCCAACTTCAGTTAGGGAGGAAACAACGACCAAGGGGGCCAAAGAACCATGTAGAACAATCATTCAGGGAATCAAGGCAATCCTTCGGTTTTTCATCAGGGTCAAAATCAGAGTAACTATCAAAACAGGCAATCGCACAACTAACCTTCCTCATCTAACACCTCATCCAATTTGTCATCCTTGGAAGCTCTGCTCAAGCAATATATAGAAAAGAATGATGCGATCATGCAATCGCAAGCATCTTCCATCAGGAATTTGGAGGTGTAGGTTCGGCAGCTTGCGGTCGAACTTAGAAACAGAACACTGGTACGCTGCCCAGAAACTCAAAAGCACCTAGATGGAGTAGAAAGGAGCAATGTTAGTAAGTGATATTGGGCAAGCAAGCCTGATCGCCTACGGGGATGCAATCGCGGTAACACTGAAGACCCTTTTTCAAACAACATCCCTATCAACTATCTTTACTGCTTTATTTACTGCTTTGTTATTGCGTTATTGAAATTAGTTTATTGCTTGCGTTGATTTAGTTTTCCTGTCTACTTGAATTTATTTCCATTTTAATCTCAGCTTGCGTTAATTTAGTCTCCTGCCTAGTTGAAGTTATTTCCATTTCAATCTTAGTTTGCGTTGATTTTAATCTACTTTGAATGAATGATGTAAGTGAACACCGCAATGTCTTATCAATATGGTTTTGGGATAAACGTTGCGATGTTGGTGATACTATGACACGTCAGGTATGCATTGCGACGGCAGGTGTATCTTGCGTTAATGGATACACTTTGCACTCGTCCTCCAAAAATGCATTGCGTTGACGGATGTGTTGTGCTCGTATGTACATTGCGCCCATCCTCCACATATACGCACTATGTTGACGGATGTATTGCGCTGGTAGAAATACCGTGCGTCCGTCCTCCTAAGTTGCGTTGCATTGAAGAATGTGTTGTGCTAATATATACATTGCACCCGTCCTCCGCAAATATACATTTACGATAACAAACGTATTGCATTAACAATTAAACATTGTGCCCGTCCTACATAAAAAAAATGATAAAATATTCACGGAGAGAGTAGTCAAATCGCTTCAGCTCCCAAGGAAATTATTACATAACAGATGAAAGGACGTCCTTTCCTGCCATGTCATAATGAGAGGGGCGCAGCAGGCTTTTTGGAATACCAAAGCCTGTCGTTGCAGCGATTGCATTGGGTCCATCAAGGCCCAACCTATAAATCGCCCCTCCTCAGCCCGCAGAGTTCACTTTCATTCTCTTCGCGAAAAACCCTAAGAAAAATCTTTCTGCATACCATCATCCCCTTCCGCACTTTCTTCCAAAGAACAAAAAAAAATTCCAACTTCTTTCCCTCAATCGAACCAATGGCCGGACAATCATCCTATTCCTCTTCCCAGCCATCGTCCCCTTCCCACGCCCCCGTCACCGCGTGGGAGGTGGCCTTCCTTGCCGCCCAGCCAAAACTAACCCTAGAATCGCCGGAAAACCCAGGCGGAAAACCTCTGTAGTCGCAATACCACCCACCCACCGTGAGTGGCCGAGCACGGAGAATGCCCCTGCCACAAGACCTGAGGTGGCGCTTCCAATACCTTCAACTAAAAATGAGCTAAAAAGAAATGACAACAAGGAGATATTTGGGAGTATTCTAAGCCATTTAGATAGGGGGGTTACTGGAGGTCGGAGTAGTGAATCAGCCCCTGTCGACGGAGGAAGAGTTAGCGTTAGCTTCGTAGAGGATGGCCCTGACCATTTTGAATCCTAAGGAGACTGCCTCAACGGACTCCAATGAGGGACCCATAAGGGCTATTTTGGAGGTTATGGAAATGAAGAAGCAGAAGAAGAAGTCTCAAGAGAAGAAGAAGAATATAAAAGTTGAAGAAAAATGGGCAGAAGAAGATAAAGTCATCCAGCTGGAGAAGGAGAAGAAAGAAAAACAGAGAAGTGAAAGAAAACAGCGCAAATGAAAAGAGAAGCGTCGTAGGAAAGAGGAAGAAAATAGGAAAAAGGCGAAAAGTCTAGATGTCGATGGAGAATCAACCACCACAAGGGTGGAAGAGGGGGTGTCAGCGCAAGTTAAATCCAGCACAACTACTAGTTTCATGGCCGCATTCCAGATTAGTTGCGTCGGACAACAAAAAAGATCCTAACATCTCCTCTTTAATGCGGCATCACAAAGAGAATGCACCACAAGGGTCCACAAGAGACCCAACAACTTTTCAATGCATAGAGAAGGAGAAGGAGAAGGAAGAAAGAAAAAGAAAATTAGAGAAGAAGTAAGAAAAAATGGCACGGGCGCGCCAAATCATTGCATCTGGCGATTTGGCCAGAACGTTTTACGATGAGGAGCTTCGCCGTGACAACGCAAGGGCAGAAGAAGAGGGGAGAAGAAGGCTCGAGGATGAGCAGCGCATTGCGCTCGCCTCTGAGCAATTTGAAAAGGAAATGAGAGAAGAAGAGGAGGCGGAGAAGAAAGAAAATGAGGAAAAAGAGATGCGCCACAAAGCAAATATTCAGCGCATCAGAGAGCGAAAAAGAAAATAAGTGGAAGAGTGGGAAAAGGAAAAACAAGAGCAATGCAAGGCGCGGGAATGCATCCAAAGACAAAAATCTCGCCTTGCGTCCGCTCAGGAAAAGGGCAAAGCAAATGTGGAAAGCAGCGAGCTTGTGCTGGCCAGGAGGCGCCTAAAAACCAAAAAGGAAAATGATGATCTATGGATGGAAATGGGCTTCTTTCCTGTGTCGGCGCCACTACCAGATCTCATCATCAGCATTATGGTGGAACATGGGTGGAAAGCTTTCAGCCAGTGTCCATCCATTGTAATTCCATCGGTAGTGAGGGCCTTCTACCATGGCCAGCTCCACGATACCGAAGATATAGTGATCGTCGAAGGGAGGGTAGTGTCATTCAGCACAGAGGACATCAATTAACTCTTCCAGTTGAAGATTTTCTCGGAAGTACCAGGTAACAAACTGATTGATGATCCTACGGAAAAAGATGTGGAAGATGCGCAAAACACATTAACGGTGCATGGCACCAAGTGGATGGTGTCCTTAACTGGCATAAAAACCCTCACCTCCAACCGACTGCTACCTGAAGCGTGCCTTTAGGTCTACTTGGTGAAGAGACAGCTCATCCCAATATCGCATGATAAAACCATTTTAAGGGATCGAGTCATGGCCGCATATTGCATTACGCGCGGCATTCCGATTGATGTGGGCAAGCTTCTTGCGAAGCAAATCCAAGGTTTTGTTGGCCGCGTGAGAGGCCAGTACTTCTTCCCATGGACAGTTTCGAGCCTATGCCCATTTGTGGGTGCGAGCATTGAAGAAGAACCCATGCCAGAACTGCACGACATCATCAACACGAAAATCCTGAGAATGCTTCTCAAGGATTTTCCGCATTGCTCCGACCTCCACCGAAGTGGCCCCTTATTGATTTGAATACGTCACAACCACCAAGACCCAAGAAGCAGCACCGCAATGACAAAGGGAAGGAAATAATCCAAGGAAGTTCACCGCAGAAGCAAACCAAATTACCCTTGGACCCTGTACCCCTAGTCATTTATCCACCAAGCCCAACAGTTGAACCCCTTTCCCTTCTTCCCGAACACTTTACCAATCTTCTCCTTGCCCCCGACTCTAACCCTGCATCACAAGCAGCTTCTACCCGCCATCCATCTCCACCCCACTTTTCATTGCAAACATCGTCGCATGTTGATGACCCACACAGTTTGAGAGCAGACCCTTCCGCTCAGCCCCAAACCGATGTTGGTGAGACATCTACGGTGCAACCCTCCACCGCATCCCTAGTTGCTGCCCTAGAAGATATGCTGGGCTTTTTGTCTCAAGAGTTATCCTTCTTCCGCCATTCATTAACGGAGTTATGAGAGAGCAACGTAGAGCTGCGACAAGCGATGGTCAACATTCGATGCAACATTTTTACCCTTTGCTAGAGTCAAAGACAGATGGCCGAACGTAACCATGAGTACTTCAATTTCTTGACTGCATATTTACATGTCCCATAGTGTCTCAACATCTGCAGCAGCCTCTGTACTTTCAGGAAGCACCACAAGGAGCTCCTCCGCAATGTCCTCCTCACCAAGAGCCCCCGCTGCAAAGTTAAATTTAGGGGTGTACCACCTTCTCCTTCACAATTTTGAATTCTTTTTGCGGTCATTCTATTTTTTTATATAGATAGCTATACCTTTGTATTCTTCTGTACATGCTTACAATTTTGTATTTGCGATTAATATAATTCTTTGTGTACTTAGAAAATTTTTATACAACTGAGTAATTATTCTTTCCTTATGCGTTGGCCTCTTTATTTTTATCATCCTTTGTCAATTTATTGCGGTAATTCCTTTCTTTTCTTTTACATTGTTTATTTGCGCTGCCATGACGAGTATTATGGGTAACCTTAGCGCAATTTCTTTATACATTGCATTTCTTGCCTAACACTTAGACAATTCATCGCAATAGCCCTACTTTACCTTCTCTATTACAAGACTCTGCTCAAACTTTCTTTTCAAAATTTTGACTAAGTGTTTTGTCCTATCCAAAACAACGCAATGAGGACCTTGCGTCTCTCTGAATTTGGGGTGGGGAAGGTCTAAGCAGATGGGATCAAGCGGATGCGTTCATATCAGGGAAATGCGTTCATTGTCAAAAAGAAAAAAAGAAAAAAAAAACTCCCTTGTCAGCGCAAGGGAAAATCCCAACCTGATAAGAGTTAAGTCGTGAAAGAAACTTGCTTGTAGTTGGATGTTCGCATGACACCCGTGGGAGCAAGCCAAAATGAAGGTAGGTCACCAGGATCGGCGCAATACAAAAAAAATAAAAATAAAAAAATAAGAATAAAAGACATAACTCCACTAACCAGCTAAAGTTAAAACTTGGCTAAGGATCAAGAGTTGAAGTTGAAGCTTGGTACACAACTGAAGTTGGATGCTCGAATGAAACCCGTGGGAGCAAGCCAAGACGAAGGGTGTAACGATGATCGACGCTCTCTATAGGAAGACACAAACCAGGCCACCGCATAAAAGGCGCACTTCGTTGTTTTTACAAGAATAGCAAAAACATTCTTTTCAAAACAAGAAGAGAACTTTGAGCAAAGGTTTGTCTTAGGTAAGAATAAAGTAGAGCATGTTGAAGAAATGTTCAAAGGATAGAAGGAATTTGTAGTTTTGAGAAATTATATAGAGGTGGAGCATTTAGAGTAGCTGATTGACGCAAAGTTAGGATAGGATTTGAGCTGATTGCCTTAGTCGAGGATATGCCTGAGGACAAGCATATATCTAAATTTGGAGGTATGATAACTTATAGAAATACAAGTTATTTATACTGTTTTACATAGATTCTGCGGTAAAAAGAAGGAAAAAGTTGCATCGATGATGACGTGTAGAAATGCATGTCATTTTAGTCCTTTTACTTAGAATTATGAAGGTTGTTAGGCAAAATATGCGGCAATCATGTTAGGAATTCACAAGAAAAAGAGTTTGCGTCGATCAGCATGATGAATCTCAGCTAACCCGTTACTTTGTGTTAATTATGCGTTCAATATTCTATTCTTGTAGCCAATGCAGGAAATGAACGCAAACACGGAAATCGGACCACTGCATAGACGACCGCATACGAAGAAACACTCCATCGCAAATTCGAACGCGTCGATCAATGCATGGACGTTGCGATAATCATCCGCATGTGTCCATCGCATGGGAGTTGCGATTATCAAGCGATTGCGGTCATCGTGTAGGGGTTCGGTATTAAGCGAATGCGACCATTGAATGATTGCGGCTATGCGACAATGCAAAGTAATAGGATCAACGCAAGGTAGGTAGAATGAAGGCATCAATACATCAACCTCGAGAAAATCCAAAAGATGATGTTGACATTTCACCTACCACGTCGTTGGTGGCAGAGGTTCAGAAAATGACTAACACGCCGAACGTCATACTCAGAGCAGTCCAATTAATGTTGTCAGCGACCCAAGCTCTATAAATAAAAGCCGATGATCTGAAATTCAAGTTATTCGAGGGAGGATCCTTGTGAACCGGGGACTTTCCTCGCGATCCAGATAAAATGCGTGAGAAAACGCTTGAGAGTTCTTCACCTCCTTCATCCATTCCAAGTGACAACCGGAGCTAGATCTCTAGAGAGTCAGCTCCTCCACCCATCCATGGCACCACCGGCAGCCTTGACGCACATTCCCTGGAAGCAAAGTTTTGCTTCCAGCCGGTCATTTCTTTTCCTTTCTTTTTTTATATTATATTGTATGACATTTTGAATTAAGGAATTAATACAATCTGTTTTTCAATGCATTTCTCTGTTCCTTCGACTCCATCTTCATCTTCTTTGTTTAGCATCTTTACTTTCATTGTAACACTTAGTAAGATTGCTTGGGTATTGCATACTTAGTCATGTGGATTAGGGATATGAAGCATGTAGCAACCTACCGATAGGTGTGCGTTGCGTGAGTGTGCGAGTAACCTTATTTGCTTAGTGTGAAGCTACGACAATGCCTGTCTATAGGCTAACGCATTGCTTGTCTATGAGTAAAGTCGGCAACAACCAATTGCCCGAGAGGGTAAGTGGTTGGCCGCATTAAGCAATGTATGCATTGTTCACTAGAGATAGGAATAAGCTTAGGTCAGCCAAGTTCATGCAATTACCTTATTCTATGAGCGCATCATTCATCATTTAAGCATACTTGAGAGAGTAGTCTAAAACCCAAATCTAAGACTCGAGAGAGCGGATTGGAACGCATAGACAAGAATGAGGATCTTAGAAATAAGCTCTGTTTGTCAACACTGCATTGCATGTACACTAGGAATAGGAATGATGATATGTGGTCGCCTTGTTTGTGTATCATCGCATAGACAAGAATTAAAGGCTTATGTGTAGACCCTATAGACACCTCTGCACATACATCGCATGCGTTCTAGCATTAGAAGCCGTAGCATTTGCACCAAGAGGTGGTTTACTATTGTATGAGTGTTGCATGATCGCATTAGTTTGCGTTGACTAGGGTTGCCCTTGTAGTCACTCTTAAGTATTGCAATGAAATCATCTCCACATTTTATCTATTTTTCCATACATTTATTTCATGTCAAGGTTTGTGTATCTTTACCTTTCATGCATATTCTCATTGCGGTGTCTGTTAGATAGGAGTAAAAGTAGGATTAACTTAGCAACATCCCCTCCATTATTTTATTTAAACCACAAGATTCACATCACCACAAACATATAGCTACAATTTCCTGTGTTCAACCTCGGATTACCCGAGAAACTTGCGTTGGAATTATAATTGGTTCCAGCGCAAGAAAACTTGTGGCAGGACGCATGGTCGTCACATACATTCATTAACGCAATATCATTCCAACACATGACCATCGACGCATGACTATCAACGCATATCTTAGGAACATGCATCGCATACCCCGTCTACGGAATTTTGGTTGTCGAGTAAAATTAACTTCTAATTTCCCGCCATCAGTCGACCGTATGGACATTGGCTTAGAAAAGCAAAAGTTGTAAAGTGTCGTAAGCACACCCGCTAACCCCATTGTGATGGCAAAATGGAATGTCCAAGTCTTTGTTTTGCAGAAAACAGGTCCCGCATGCGACGATCACTCTAGGACAAAAAGAACAACGCATTCGCACTGCATGTGGCGGTCAATCAAGAACGAAAAAGAACAACGCAATTGCAGTGCATGCGACGATCGATCATGGACGCAAACAATCAACGTATTTACACCGCATGCATCAATCGAGAACAAAAAAGATCAATGCAATTGCAGCGCATGCGGCGATCGATCGTAGATGAAAAGAGCGACGTATTCGCAAGGACTTCTGAAATTGTACAACTTTTCTGTTGTACGATCTGACAAATTGAACGTGGAGCAGAGCGGACGTTTACACTAAGCCATGGCAGGAAAAAGCAGCTTTTCAGAGCGGGACCATTGATGTAGAAGGTGCCAAGGTCTATAAATAGCTACATCAATTTCAAAGAATGGAGGCTGGTCTGAAGAGACAACTTAGAGAAAATCGAGGGAGAAAGACGAGACAAGACCAAAAGGGAAGTTTAAGAGCAAGAAATTCATTCCCATTCCCAAAGAGAAGCTCTATGCAAAGATCACTTCTACCTGGAAAACAAGCCTGAGAAGGAAGTTCTCCACTACATTCCTACCACACACCAGCAAGCACATCTTCTCCGATCAGAATCCGTGTCAAGACATTGACACGCTTTCCTTATCTATTCTCACTTTCTATTCATCTATTGTATTCATTTCTAATCTTTCATTCATTATCTGTAACAAACGCTTATCTTTATCTTTCAATATCATTATCGTATTCATCATCATATATCTGTTCTTCACCATACATTCATCATCCGTTTCCTTCACCATGTGTAACCAATCCCCAGGGTAGGGGGAAGGATTAAGCAAGTAAGTTAATCGTTGTTGAGGAAATTATCTGAGTTTAGCTAAAGCATGCTTAATGACATCTTCACATATGAGAGCAGAAGTGAAGATGTCATTCCACCTCTCGAAAGAAGGTTGAAAGAATGTGTTAACTAAAGCGAGAAGTATTTTTAGAGATGGAAATAACCTTGCGTTCACCATGTTCATCCCTGTTTTACCATAGACATATGGGAATGCGGCCGATCACTGAGATGTGTAAGCCAAAGGAAAGCGGAACCTTAGTTGCATCCTCAACGAGATTGACGAACTTGCGATATCCTTTCCCTCAACCCATTATCTTTCTGACGCATTTCACAAAACTTACCACCACATACCATCAGATACTTGCACATCTTCACAGCCAGTCCTCAATTTTTATATTTAATTGTTATTCATTTATTTGTTACCGCATTATACTTTATTACCGCATCTTATTTTATCACCGCAATTTATTATCGCACTTCATTTATCACCACATGTATTTTATTATCATATTTTACTTTTCACCGCATTTTACTTTTTCAAACCTAATTCATTATTATTTTGTTTTCCCGGTCGCATATATCATATTAGTATCGTATTAATCACCGTAATCCCTGTGTTCAACCTCAGATCACTCTGAGAAACTTGCGTTGGAATTATACTTGGTTCCAGTGCAAGAAAACTTGTGACACGCGCACACTACACGAACGCATACTACGAATGCTCATCTAAGCATCACCGCATACATCATTTTAGATCGTAGTATTGCATATTATCATTATCGCAAAGCGCATACGTCATCAACCTTATAAGTTGTTGGCATACACAATTACGAGCGAACAAGAACCTTCGATTATGGCACATCAATCTCAATAGTGTTGGGATTGGTGTCTTAATTCTCTCGGAGTCTCGTTGTTATGTAAAGATACACATTGTTTAATGAATAAAACAAGTGTTATTTAATTCTGGCATTTACTCAAATCTAATAAACAAAGCTCCTTGGTTATCTTTTGTGAACTTAAGCATGTATATGTGATATACAAGTGGGTCATGCCTTAAGTGATAACCTAAATAGGTCTGTAGTATAAGGATTAAGGTAGGATACCTGATCCTGGTGACACTATGGATACGGCTCGCTTTGTAGAGGTTTGCAAGTTTTGTAAACTACTACAGATGGTTTATCCTGACCATTCATGTAGAGACATGCGAGCGAGGTTGTCCTATACAAATAGTTTGTATAAGACCTGGACCACGAGATAACTAGACTCTGTATATAACATCGTTGATACTAAAGACTTACATCTTACCTAAACGACTATAGATGACACGACCTCAATCCTGAGTGTTTTGGGAACTCTGGCCTTTAAGGGCGGTCCTTTGATTAGTATGGGTGAGAGTGGCCAGATTGCCAACTCAACATGCCTACCTTTTTTGGGGCTTGTCTGATCTGGGAGCTTGGAATTCACTTCTTTCCCGAAGCAGGGATAAGTAGAGAGATTACTCCCTTAAGGGCTGATTCCGAGGCTTGAACATAGTGGCCACAACTTTTCTTTGGAAGAGAAGATTCAGTCGTAGTAGAACTATGACTTATGTTCATTAGAGGGATCAGTGGTACTTAAGGAGACATATATAACTACAAGGGCATAACGGTTATTGGCCCAGCTGTACTTACGAGTGATTTGTGAAGGATTGTCGCACTGCTGATTGGTTAAGATGGACACATAATATATCTGTGGTAAGGAGAGTTCAGCTGTCAGTCTTTAGTGGAGTGCCTGGTAGTTAACGGATGTGGTGGATCCCGTGACTAAAGAGTTTAGTTAGTTATTCACGTACCGTTGGAGCTTCGAGCTACAGGTTTATAAGGTCCCCTTGGTAGCTTAATGGATTCAGTTGAGGATCGTTTCTTGGTGTTGATTTGAAATGTTCAAATTGACAAGAGGTATTTTGATTATATATGATATAATCGGTTTGATGTATAAGATATATCTAGTGGAGGATTGATGTAAATGAGATTTACATAAAGTACCATAGAATAGAAAAAGAACTATGGTTTATATGTTTCATGAGATGAAATATTAAAACTATAGGTTATAAATATCGTATGATAATTTGGTTATCATTTATATTTATAATAATATTAATTATTGGATAATTAATTATTTTTCTTTAATAACCAAGTGAATGGGTGGTTATTGAATTCATGGTAACCGTGAGTTTAAAAGGAAAGTGGTTTTCCTATTTTGAAAAGATGATTTACAAAACGTTGAAGTTTTCATAAAAAGTTTTTTTTGGAGATTTCTCTCTCGCGCAAAAAAAACTCACGTAGTCATCAAGTAAATACGTGCTTCGGGCAGAACCGTAAAATCCCCCCTGTAAGACAATTTGGTTTTGACTAATGAATTCCGGCACCCGGTCACGACGTCAATCAAGCGCGTCATCTTTAACCTTTCGAAATTGGCGGGGTACTAGGCACATATGATGAGAAAGGGCACCGAGGCTCCTTTCATGATAATTTCGGATGGCAGAGAGTGCAAGATGGTCTTGGAGTATGTCTGATGGGTGCATCAACTGACGTTTTCTTACTTCTCGCAAGGAATCACCAAGTCATTTGATTTTGGGCAGCGACTCCCTGATCAAGAAAGAGTTGGGAGTCAAACTCCTCCTTTTCCTGAACCTACATATGGACCCATTCCAGAGCAGGGGCAGCCACCCAGATCATCGCAACATCGGAAAGGTCACTAACCCAGCCTTACGAAAAAGGGGCAAACCCGGACCAAAAGGGAGGTTCAGCACCTATCAGCCAAACGACGGTTGGGTGAGCTAAAGGATCGTGTAGTATTTACTAAACGATCGCATAGTTTTGCTAGACGATCGCTTGCCCTAAGTAAACGATCATGTAGTATCTGTAGGTGACAGACGGAGCTAAACGATGAGTTAAACGATCGTATAGCTTTTATTAGACTATCACTTAACTTTAGCTAAACGATTGGGAATCGACCTATATGATAGGTCTCTACCATCTCCCACTTACCCAGTCGTGTACACGATCGGTGTTTCCTCCTTCGTCTGCCTCATTCCAAGTCTGAACAGCACCCACCCTCTTGATTCTCACACCGAGAATACCAAGGTAGCCTTGTTGGTGGTGTTAAACTCAACTCGACACCGTTTAGTTTTTTATAGGCCGTTCGTGGTGCGGAGGAGTTCGTGACCGAGGCGATTGCTGAAGACGAGCGCGGTGTTCGTGCTACTGTGTTGTGATCGTGTAGGTTGAGCGTCCGAGGTTGCTGTTGTTCAAGCAGTCATGCGCAAAGAAGCGTGGAGACACATCTGCAAATGTTTGTAGAGTTTTCCCCTTGTGCATTTGTAGTTTTCCATGCTGTAATTTCTCTATATGAATTGTATAATCATTTGTTTGAAGTCGACTATAAATGCATTGTTCATTCATGATTATGATTTTGAATTATCGTTCTTCCACTGCTCATGGAAATTTCAAATTTGATTTCCTTCAAATAGGATTGAGAGGTTGGTAAAGAATGGACTACTAAGCGAGTTAGAGGAAATTTTTTTACCAGTGTGCGAATCTCTCCTTGAGGGCAAGATGACTAAAGGACCTTTTCTTAGAAAAGGTTATCGAGCCAAAGAGCCTCCAGAGTTAGTACATTCTGACCTTTGTGGTCCGATGAATGTACGAGCCAAGGGAGGCTATGAGTATTTCATCACCTTTACTGATGACTACTTTAGGTATGGGTATGTTTATCTGATGCAACGGAAGTCTGAATCCTTTGAAAATTTCCGAAAGTTCAAGGCTAAAGTTGAAAATGCATTGGATAGATGAATTAAGACACTTCGATTGGATCGGGATGGAGTGTTTTTGGATCCAGGGTTCTAAGACTATTTGATAGAACATTGAATCATTTTCCAATTCTCAGCACCAGGTACACCTCAGTAGAATGGTGTAGCAGAGAGGAGAAATAGAACATTGTTAGACATGGTCTGGTCGATGATTAGTTACACCTCCTTACGGACTCGTTTTGGGGTTTTGCAGTGTAGATTGCAGTG
Source organism: Benincasa hispida (assembly GCF_027475165.1). Taxonomy (NCBI): domain Eukaryota; kingdom Viridiplantae; phylum Streptophyta; class Magnoliopsida; order Cucurbitales; family Cucurbitaceae; genus Benincasa; species Benincasa hispida. The sequence goes on along the minus strand of NC_143480.1, from coordinate 36,473,073 downwards.
TATATACTCAACTGTGTTCCTTCCAAGAGTCTTGCAAAAATGCCTATGAAGTTGTGGAATGAGCGTAAAGCTAGTTTGCGTCACTTCCGCATATGGGGTTGCCCAACACATGTACTTGAGGCTAATCCAAAGAAATTGGAACCACGGTCGAGGTTGTGCCTCTTTCTAGGCTACCCCAAAGGTACACAAGGGGGTTACTTTTATGATCCGATAGAAAACAGAGTGTTTGTGTCTACAAATGCTACCTTCCTGGAGGAGGATCATATTAGGGAGCACAGTCCATATAGTAAGATCATGTTACGTGAGCTTTCCAACGAAACTATTGAAACTTCAACAAGAGTTGTTGAAGGGCCTGGTTCATCAACAAGAGTTATTGATGATAGTTTATCTGGTAGGTCGATTCCACCTCAAGAGTTGAGGAAATTTTGACGCAGTGGGAGGGTTGCGAACCTACATGTTCGCTATCTGGGTTTCACGAAAATCCTGGCTATAGTAGCAGATGGCGATGTTGAGGATCTATTGTCTTAGTAGAAGGCAATGGAGGATGCTGATCGGGATGAATGGGTCAAAGCCATGGATCTCGAGATGGAGTAGATGTACTTCAACTCAGTGTGGGATCTTGTAGATTAGCCTGATGGGGTAACACCTATAGGTTGCAAACGAATCTACAAGTGGAAACGGGGTACCGATGGAAAGATGTAAACCTTCAAGGCTCGACTTGTGGCAAAGGGTTATACCTAGATGGAGGAAGTCGATTATGAGGAGACTTTCTTGCCTGTTGCCATGTTGAAGTCGATCCCCATCCTCCTGTCCATTGCCACTTATTATGATTACGAGATATGGTAAATGGACGTAAAGACTACCTTTCTTAATGGTAATCTTGACCATTTATATGGTGTAGCTCGAGAGATTCATTGCCCAAGGTCAAGAGCAAAAAGTTTGCAAACTGAATTGGTCTATTTATGGGCTCAAACAGGCGTCTCGATCTTAGAATATTTAGTTTGAAAATAGTACGGCTTTGACTAAAACGTTGATGAGCCTTGTGTCTACAAGAAGATCATCAACAATTCAGTAGTTTTTCTAGTGTTGTATGTAGACAATATCCTATTCATTGGGAATGATGTAGGACTATTGACTGTCGTTAAGAACTGGGTAGCGACCCATTCCAAATGAAAATTTTGGGAGAGGCTCAATTTGTTATTGGTATACAGATCTTTCGGGATTGAAAGAAAAAAGTGCTAACACTATTTCAAACATCGTACATTGACAAAATGTTGCTCAAGTACTCGATGCAAAACTCCAAAAGGGGCCTATGCCTTTCAGGCATGGAGTTACTTTGTTAAGGAAATGTGTCATAAAATGCCTCAAGAGGTTGAGGAGATGAGATGGGTCCCATATGCATCTGCAGTTAGCAGTTTGATGTATGCGATGCTTTATACTAGACCAGACATCTACTATGCTATGGGAATAGTCAGTACGTATCAGTCTAACCCAAGACAGGGTCACTGGACCGTAATCAAGAATATCCTCAAGTATCTTCGAAGAACGAGGGACTACATGCTCGTTTATGGAACTAAAAATTTGATCCTTACTGGATACACGAATTTTGACGTTTAGGCTAGAAAGTCCACTTCAAGGTCAGTTTTCACTCTTAACGGAGGAGTAGTAGTGTGGAGAAGCATTAAGTAGAGGTGTATCATGGACTCCACAATGGAGGTCGAGTATGTAGCGGCTAGTGAAGCTACTAAGGAGGCCATTTAGCTCAGGAAGTTCCTGATAGATTTGGAAGTCGTTCCAGACATGTCTAGGCCCATCTCCCTCTATTGTGATAATGGTGGTGCTATGGCGAACTCCAGGGAACCCAGAAGTCACAAGCGTGACAAACATATAGAACAGAAGTATCATTTCATCCGCGAGATAGTGCATTGAGGGGTTGTGACAGTCACGAAGATTGCTTCGGAGCACAACATTGCTGACCGGTTTACGAAGGCTCTCACGGCTATAGTTTTTTAGGGTCACCTCAGAGCATGAGTCTACGGGACCACCCGCAGCTGAACTAGGACAAGTGGGAGATTATTTTGTACTAGGTCTTAGTGCCTAGTTTATTGTTTTACTAGTTGTTTGTACACTCCACTCGCTTTAGGACAAGTGGGAGATTTTTGGGGTTGATGCCTTAAATTCTCGTTGGGTCCTGTAGTTTGTAAACACTGTATTGAACAAACACTTCTGATGTAATAATATATAATATTTTTCTTCACTATTGTCTATGGAACATTGGATGGTTTAATTGCTTTATCACAAACCAATAAACTAAGATCCTTGGTTGTCGTTGTAGTTTAAGCATGTATGTGGTGACATATAGGTGGATCATGTCTTAAATGATAACCAAAATGGTCTGTAGTATATGAATGTAGGAGGGAATCCTTATCCTGGTAACGCTACGGATGCGACCCGCTTTGTAGAATAGTTACAAGTGTTGTGACTTTCTACAGATGGTCTGATCTTGATCATTCATGTGGAGACATACGAGCGGGGGCATCCTATACAAAGGAGTTTGTATAAGACCGGACCATGAAGTGTTATAGTCTTGTTATATAATGTCATTCATGACAAAGACTTCACTTCACTAAGATGAATGGATTCAAGTTAAGAATCAGTTTTTGGGTTAGTTTAAAGTGTTCAGATTGATAAGAGGGAGTTCGATTATATATGATATGATTAAACTGGTCAGTTATATATGATATAGTTGACATAATGTATGAGATGCATTAATTGGAGGAAAATGATATAAATATGATTTATATCTAGTGGGGGAGAAAAAAACTATGGTTTATATGTTGCATTTGATGTGATATTAAATTATAGGTTATAAATATAATATGATTATATTTATTTTTTAATTAAAAAATTATGGGATAATTGTTGGTGATTTTTTCTCCGTAATCGAATGAGATAGTGGGAGGTTGCAATCAGTTTTCATAACTGAAGGATAAAATGAAAATGGTTTCATTTTTGCAAAGATATCAGATATTCGCTCCCCGATTGAGTATACTACCCATCGCCTAGCAAACTGAGAGCCTACACGATAGCTCAAAGTTTACTAAATGATCATGTACACGCGCGCTTTTTGTAAATGATCATATAGTATTACCTAAACGATCGTCTAGCTTTTTCTAAGCGATCGCGCGCCCGAGCGATTTCCTAAACGGTCGTCTAAACGATTAAGCCCCTTTTACTACACGATCATGTACCTTTACCTAAACAATCGTTCCTTCCTCCTTCCTTCTACCAAATCCTGTTGGAGTTGATGCATTAAAGTCTCGTGTCCTGTAGTTTGTAAACAGATTGTACGAACGCTTGTGTTGTATAATATATGATATTTACTTCACATCTTGTATTTTGTTCAATTGCTTGTTTTATTTGCTTTACCACAAACCAATAAATATAAAATCCCTGGTTATCTGTATGTGACTCAAGCATGTATGTGGTGACATATAAGTGGATCATGTCTTGAGTGATAACTAAAATGATCTGTAGTATATGGATATAAGAGGCAAACCTTATCCTGGTAATGCTACAAATGTGGCCCGCTTTGTAGAATGGTCATAAATGTTGTGACTAGTCACAGATGGTCTGATCCTGATAATTTTGTTGGGGACATGCAAGCGGGGGCGTCCTATACAAAGAGTTTAGACCTGAAACGAAGTGTTAACGTCTCGTTATATATCACTGTTCATGACAGAGACTTCACTTCACTAAGATGACCATAGGTAACATGACCTCAATCTTGAGTGAGTTGAGAACTCCTGCCATTGAGGGCAATCCTTTGATTTGTATGGGTGCGAGTGGCCAGGTCGCTGATTCAAACCTATCATTTTGGAGATTCGTCTGATTTGGGAGCTGTGAACTCAGCTACACAAGATGGAAGTCACTTCTTCTCCGAGGCAGGGGTAAGTAGATAGATAGCTCTCTTAAGGGCTGATTCCAGGGCTTGAATAATGTAGCGCCACACAACTTCTTTTGGCCTGAGAGGTGTTCACACATAGTTGGACTATGTTGTATTATTCATTAGAAAAATCAGTGGTACTTAAGGAGTGAGATGTAACTATAGGGGCAAAACGGTAATTTGGTCCAATTGTACTTACGAGCATCTGTGAATGGTCATCGTACTCATGATTGGTTATATCTGATGGACATAGAAATATATCTGTGGTAAAAAGAGTTCGGTTGTTGGTCTTTAGTGGAATGCCTGACAGTTAACGGATGGTGGATCTCGTAGCTAAAGAGTTTAGTTAGCTATTCATGGACCATTGGAACTTCGAGCCACAGGTCCATTAGTTCCCCTAGGTAGCTTGGATAAAGTCGAGAATCAGTATTTGGGTTAATTTGAAATGTTTAAATTGACAAGAGGAAGTTCGATTATATATGATATAATTGGACTGGTTAATTATATATGATATAATTGGCTAAATGTATGAGATACATTATTTTGGAGGACATTAGATATAAATATGATTTATATCAAGTAGAGGAGAAAATACTATACTAGATATGTGATATCAAACTATAGGTTAAAAATATAATATGATTATATTTATTAATATTTTAATTGGTTAAGTATATGATAATTAAGCCAAAAATCACGTTTGGACGTGCGTTAGTGGGAATGCGTTGGTTATTGTAACCGATGAATTAAAATAAAATTGGTTTTCATTTTGAATCGTTCATTCGAAAAAAGAAAGAAAGAGCGTGCTGGTGAAAAGTAATCGATCGTTTAATCTTGAGATCCTATATGATAGTCGCTCTGTGCCTAAACGATCGTCCACCTCGTGCCTAAACGATCACACACTAATTCCTACACGATAGGATAGCTTCCCTAAACGATCGTATTGTGTGCCGAGTTTGCTAAACGATCGCATATCTTTCCTAAACGATCCTTTAGTAAAATCTACACGATCGTGTAGTTTCTCCTAAACGATAAGCATCTTGCTATACGATAACGTCTTTTTCTCTCCCACTTGCTTATCGCCTACATGATCTGTTCTTCCTCCTTCCTCTACCAAATTCACCAAAGACTACGCTTTGGGTTCTCACTCCGAGAATACCTAGGACTCTTTTCTGGTGGTGTCGTCCCTGTTGACACATCTATCAGGCATTAGTTGATCGGGTAGAGGTTTCCGCTGCGTTGAGTTCCGAAGTTTGAAGAACGTCTTCAACTGGTATGGCAACTATCTCTCTCGTTTATTTCTTGTTCAAAGCATACCGATAATTACTGTATATTTGCATAACTGTACATTTGAATGTATATTGTGTATTTCAGTCACTGTGAAATTGGAGTGATCAGAACGCGCTCCAATATAGCCCACACCTCCTGGATTCTCACTTCGAGGATATCAAGGTTTTCGAGTGGTTGTGTCCTCCCTTGTTGCCTTGTTCATGAGGAGTCCGTTCGTGGGTAAATGACAACGAGATTAAATGGACGATTGGTTTGGCTTGCACAGCGATAGCGAGAGGTGCAGTCCTTTGACAAGAGCGATATTGAAAGGTGAAGAAGAGTTCTTCAACTAGTATGTGTCTCGTTCCTTGTTGTTTAAAGTTCAATGTATGTCGTAATTTGTCGTTAAATGCATAACTTGTATGTTTGATTGTTAATGCGGTATTTTTATCACAGTGAGTTTGGAACGATCTTGTTTCTGCTCGGAGGTACTCTTTGATAAGAGTTCTTTCAAGAATAACAATCCATTTGCAACATTTGATACCGTAATTTACTCGAACTTATATGTCGATAGCGGTGCTACCAACCATGTGATAGTTGATTATGCCAACATTGCAAACCCTGTTGAATATTCAGGTATTGAATGTGTTAAGGTAATAAATGGAGAAAAATAACTTGTTTTGGAAATTCATGCCTATCTGATGGAAAAAATAATCTGAGCCTTGAAAATGTATTGTTCGTGCTTGCCATTGCTAAGAATCTAGTGAGTGTTTCTAGATTAGCTTAGGATAATGCTATATATTTTGAATTTCATGGTGATCGTTGGCTTGTTAATGACAAGGTTACAGGTCAAATACTACTGAAAGGAAGTGCTCAAGTGAAGGCTGTAGATGTTTCAAGTCTAAAAACTCAAGGTGATCATCAGCTTCTACACAAAAATAACAATACATCAACATTTGTGTTGTCTGGAGGCATAGTCAATATAAATGTTGTTGTTTCTAAAGATGTATGGCACAGTCGTTTGGGTCATCCCTCGTCTAAAATTTTGAATTTCATTGTCAAGGACTCCAATTTTCCCATTAAAAGTAATGAAGAATTGGTTTCTGTGACTCTTGTCAATTAGGCAAATCTCATGCACTTCCTTTCTCTAACTCTAATTCAAAAGCAATAGATATATTTGGTCTAGTTCATGTTGACTTATGGGGCCCAACACTAATTCTCTCAACAGAGGGTTATTAGTACTATATCTTATTGTGGATGATTATAGTCGATACTATTGGGGTTGATGTCCTAAATCCCGTGGATTCTATAGTTTTTAATTGTATTGTACAAAAATTTTATTTATTTAATAAAACCTGATGTATTTTATTCGACATTTAATAGCATTAACCCACAAAACCAATAAACAAACATCCAAGGTTATCTTTTGTAGTTTAAACATGTATGTAGAGACATAAAGGTGGATTGTGTTTAAGTGATAACCTGAATGGCCTGTAGTAGATGGATAAGGTTGGATACCTTATCCTGGTAATACTACGAATACGATCCGCTTTGTAGATGTTACAATTGTTGTAAAGTTCTACAAATGATCTGATCCTGATCATTCATGTAGAGACATGTGAGCAGGGGTATTCAATACAAAATGGTTTGTATAAGACTAGACCATGAAATGAATAGTCTCATCATATAATACCGCTAATGGTAGAGACTTACATTTCACCAAAATGACCATAGGTGACATGACCCGAATCCTAAGTGAGTTGTGAACTCCTACCTATGAATGCGGTCCTTTGATTTGCATGAACGAGAGTGGCCAATTTTCCGACTTAATATGCCTACCATTTTAAAGATTCATCTAATTGAGAAGCTGAGAACACAACTACACAAGACGGAATTTACTCATTCACTAATGTCAGGGTAAGTAGATATATTGCTCCCTTAAGAGCTTATTACGGTGCTTGAACAATGTGGCGCCACATCCTCTCTTGGCCCAAGAGGGGTTTGGTCATTTTTGGGCTATGATTTATTTTCATTAAAGGGATCAGTGGTACTTAAACAGTTAAATGAAACTATAGGGGCAAAGCGGTAATTGGGCAATTTGTGAAGGGTCATCGCATTGATGACTGATTATATTCAATGGACACATAAATATATCTGTAGTGCGAAGAGTGTAGTTGTTGATCTTTAGTGGAGGGACTGATAGTTAATGAAAGTTAGGTAATTTAATTAAAGGAGTTTAATTAATTATTCAAGTACCATTAAAGCTTCAATCTACAGATCCATAAAGTCATCTCTGTAGCTCAACCGGAATTATTGAGAATTAAATTAGTTTTGGATTCATTTGAATTGTTCAAATTAATTGGGAGAATTAATTATATATGATATAATTAATCGAAACTAATTATATATGATATAATTAACATAATGTATTTGATAGATTTTATTGAGAGGATATACATTTTTTAATATGATTCTAATATTAATAATATGAATTGGATTCATATAATTGTATTTAATGTAAATTTGATGTATATTAAATGCTATAGATTATTGAGAGAATTCTGAACTATAGGTTATATTATATTTGATAAAATATAAACTATAGATTATATGTTATATTCGATATAACATATGGTATAGTGTTTAATATATGATAAGTTAGTTATCATGTATTATATATTATATTTAATTTAATTTTTTTAATTAAATTAAATGAGGGAGTTATGAAAATAACTCCCTATATTTTCTCTCATTAACAATCGTGGGAGTGGGAAGTTTTGAGAAGCAGTTCGTCTTCTTTCCTGTAAAACGTAGAAAGTCGGTAGTTTTTTTCCTCCTAACGTACAATTCCCATAAACTTCTTCCTTTCAAATTATTTTCCCTCTCCCAAAAGTTTGTTATTGAAGCCCACAATTCTCTTTGTAATTTTCAACCCCTGAGGAGAATAAAAAAGTTCTTTTGTGGTGGTGGCCTTTATTTTGAGTACTGTTGTTTTTCTTCATGACCCAGGGAGATACGAAGTGTTTGTGGTCGGATCAGAATAAGTTCTTCAAGAGGTTAGTGATCTAAACCCCAAATTCCTTCTTTCTATTTTTTTAGCATGCTATAAATTTTGGTTTTAGAATGCATACTTAAGGTTCTATGTTTTCACGATTCTGTGAAACTGAAAATTGGGACCGATCGCCACTTCCGCATCAGACCTCACAGTCCTTCAGATACATGTGTATATAACCGCTTAAATAGAAGAGTGATGCCTTTGGAAATTTAAACACTTCCTAAGTTATGTTCAAACACAATTTGAGAAATCTGTTAAAATGCTTCAATCTGATAATGGAGGGGAGTTTGTCAAAGTCCATAAATTTTGATACCAAGTTTGAATTTAGGGATTTGCTATATTTTGGGATAGAATACCTCTTAAATTTTTGTGTACTCGATGAATGAATGGTATATCACCATTTATACATAATAGATTCCTTTTGTAAGGAAAGAATAATAATGATAAATATACAAGATATTACAATTCAAAAAAAAAAATATAGATGGCACCAAGGGAATGGATGAGGAAATATTCGTTTAAACAAATTCCTAATAGAATGAAGCTTTTGGAATTATGCAGTGTGGCAAGTCAGATTGTTGACCTGTGTTTGACGTGATATCTATTGATGACATGTTTATTTTGTCCACGTGGCATTTCTCCCTAACACTATACTCTTCAATTTTTAGCTTTCGAGTACGATGGCCGGCGGTGGTTTCGAGCTCAACCATAATGAAGGCGATCCGATCAAGAACTATCCCAGAGAATTGACTTTTTATGTGTTGATGACATGCATTGTTGCCACGATGGGCAGACTCATCTTCGATTGCGACATTGGTATCTCAGGTGCTTCAAGTATTCTCAAATCTCTTTCTTTCTCTTCTTTTTCCTCTTTTCACTTTTCACTAAATTTGTTTTTAATTTTTTTTTTGTACTATTAGGTGGCATTACCTTTATGACTCATTTTCTACAAATATTTTTTCCATTTGTTTATTAGAAAGAAGCTCTCGACATTTCTATCAATCAATATTGCAAGTTTAATAGCCTTACTCTCACCATGTTCACTTCTTCTCTTTATTTGGCTGCACTTTTAGCCTCCTTTTTAGCATCTTGGGTCATTAAAACTTTTGGTCGTAAAAAGTCCATGCTTTTTTATGTTTTGTGTTTTTGGTTGGTGCTATTGTGAATGTTATAGCTCAAAACATTGCTATGTTGATCATTGGTTGTATTTGTTTAGGCATGGTATTGGGTCTTCTCTTCAATTTGTTCCACTTTATGTTTCGGTGACGGCTCTATCTAAATATTGAGGTTCTCTCAATGTTGTTTTTCAACTTTCAACTACAATTGGTATTTTAATAGCAAACTTTGTCAACTATAGTACTGCTAATATTCCTGGTGGATGGGAGTGGCGTGTAAGTTTGGGCGGTGCAGCGGTGTCTGTATTGTTTATCACAATCTCAGTTTTATTCTTTCTTGACACTCCAACATCAGTGTTGAAAAGAGGTAAAGTTGAGAAGGCAAGAGCCATGCTTAAACGCATTCGTGGTGTGTCTGATAAGGATGTAGATACGGAATTTCAAGACATTGTGGCAGCAAGCATGGCTGCAAAAGCAGTGAAACATCCATGGAGAAATTTAAGAAAGAGACAAAACAAACCGCCATTGGTAATGTTAATTTTAATTCTATTCTTTCAGCAATTGACTGGTATCAATGTAGTCATGTTCTATGCTCCTATGTTATTCAAGACTATTAGATTTGGAGACAATGCTTCTCTTCTTTTGTCTGTCATCACTGGTGGTATTAATGTTTCGGCCACTTTTGTATTTGTTTATGACACTGATAAGTGGAGAAGGAGAATTCTTTTCTTGATGGGTGGAACCATCATGTTTATTTTCTAGGTGAGTAACTTTTAAAAAAAAATCATTGTAAGAAATATAGTAAAAGCGTGCTTTTAATAATGGTTTTTCAATAGCCTTTTCTTTCATAATTGATTGGATTCTAATAAAAATAACATTTGTAGGTTTTGGTTGTCGTTTCATTGCTTAGAAATTTGGAGTTTCTAGTGAAGTTGTTGCTTATTTACCCAAGTGGTATGGTTGGTGTAGTAGTGTTGTTCATTTGCATTTCCGTTCAAGCTTTTGCATGGTCTTGGGGACATTTGGGATGACTGGTTCCAAGTGAAATCTTTTCGCTCGAGATTCGATCGGCTGCTCAAAGCATAACAGTCTCAGTAAACATGTTCTTTACCCTTTTAATTGCTCAGATCTTCCTCACCATGCTTTGTCATATGAAATTTGGATTGTTTTGCTTCTTTGCTTTCTTCGTAGTTTTGATGATCATATTCATCTATTTCTTCCTGTCAGAGACAAAAGGTGTCCCCATTAAGATATATCATGTGTTTGGAGACAAAACTGGTTTTGGAATAGATATATGTCTCAATAACTTGTAAAAGTTCGCTCCCAAACTTAGGATTAGAAACCTCGACTTTACTATAGACACCAATTTTAGTTTATGTTCAGTAGGTTTGCCCTTTCATTTTTTATTATATATTATTATTATTTCCAAATATTTCCCCTTGTAAATAGTTTTTATGTCATGGAATAATATTTCTTTTCGATGTTTAAAATTTATTTTCTCAGTTGTTTTTTCGTTGATGCCACCGTTTATTCGTGATGTTTTCCAAAAATTGTAAGATAAATACTTAAAAATAAACTTTAAAAGCTATTATGTCGTATTTGTATCTTTAAATTATTTTTTTAAAAAAAAATAAATCAAAAAAATAGAAAAATAGAAAAATAAGATAAACTATTTATACAAAGTAATAAAATTTAATTTTTAGAGGCTGATAAAAGTCTATCAATGATAGAAACGGATAGAGTACCATGTGATAGATGTTGATAAAAGTTTATCAATTTATCAATTTTTTTTTGTTATTTACGTAAATAATTTGACATTTTTTCTATCAATAAAAAATTCTTAAAATAAAGTTATTTTGTGTTGCAAATTCTCAAATAACTTTTAGTCAATTAAAATATTTTTCTGTCGACAAACTGCTTCACAAATAAAAAAAGAAAGCGTGACAATAGTTTAAATTAATCGAAATTAAATGAAAATTTAATTGAAATGGATTAACATCAAATTGATGAAAATATTTCCTAGTATAGTCTAAGTATTTACTAAGTTCTTCTAAAAAAGAAATAAGTTTTTTTTCCTTTCTTATAAAAAATTAATGATGTTTTTTAATTTTTTTCCTGGTTTTTAATAAGTCTATAAAGTTTTGAAATTGTCAAATAGATTTCTAAACTCATACTTACATATGTAGTCCTTTTTTAAATTAATAAATCTATTATACATCAATTTTGTGCCTAATGTATTAATATGTTTATAAATATTGAAAAACATTGTAAGTCAATTTATTAGACATAAATTTGAAACATAAGGATTTATTATATAAAATAAAAGTAAAGACTTATTAAGTTTACTGATTTAGTAGCCAATTTTTAAAGTTCATAGCTTTATTTATATATATATATATATATATATATATGGACTATTTGAACCTAGATTTTACTTTATGTCTTTTTTTTAATAATATATAGATTGAGAGAATCAAATCTCTAACATCAAAATCAATAATACAGATTTATGTCCGTTGATCTCTAGATTCATTTCAGACAGTATTTTCTATGTACAAGCTTTTGTTTTTTACAGATTATTTTTTCTAATAAATTGCGATGGATTCTAGACTTTAATTCGTACATTAACAGCCCATTAAGATTGACATAAGAAAAAGTTATTTTTCAAAAAAATTCATTTTTATTAAAACACTTTTGATAAAAACTTATTAAAATACATTTAACAAGCTATTTGAACGGTTGTCAAACGCTTCAATTTCTTTCAAAATGATTTCTTTTTAAAATTAAATACTTGAAAATATATTTCAAACGCATCCTAAATAAATTTATTATTTCTTTAGTTGGATCAACATAATGTGAAAGATGTAAATTTAATAATTAAAAGATATATATTTAATTAATAAATAAGCGTAACTTCTAAAAACTCATCAAGCTTACCTAAGAACTATTAACTATGTTGTAGTTGTCATAAGACATATTTTAACTCGACTCAATTATGATGTTGAGAATAATGGAAACAATCCTTAATTTTTTTAAATAGTGGAAAATATTTTTTAGTCCATTTAAATTATTTCCCTAAATTTTTTTTTTTTACACTTTATATTTTTTGTTCACATATTAAAAAATTATATAAAAAAATTTAGGTAAATTATTAATAATAAAAAAAAATCTAAATGTCCAAAAATGAGGAGATTGGAATCAAAGGTAGAACCAACTCTTATCTCTATATGTGTGTGTCTATATATAGTACATGTACATGATGGATCTACTTTGTTAATGGGTTTAATATGTGTACTATAAACATCATGAATGTTGAATGTACACTCTTCCATATGCACATAGATTACACATCTTCAAATAAACAAATATAATAAATAAAAATAATTCAAGTGAACTTTGCTAAGTGGTATTGACATGCACTCCAATTCAACACAAAAAAGAGAAAGTAGAAAATAGTAAATACTATAACAAAAGAGATTTAAAAGGAAAATACTTAAGTGATCATTGAACTGTATATCTTTGTGCAATACAAGTCACTATCTAAAAATTATCACGTGGAAATTTTTAAAAAATAAAATATGTAGAGAATAATGTTGATCGATTTGAAATAGTAATAACCCAAGTTTTTATGGATTAATTGGATAAGAGGGGTAATTTTTGAAAAAAAATAAGGGAAAGGGGCTGTTTAGAATTAAATTAGGAAAATGGTGTCATTTTTTTTTAATTATGCACAAATGAATGAAAATGATGATACTCCATGTGCTCAAGTGCTTTGCGATAAAGATATGCGCGATACTACGGTCTAGGTGTATGCGATGATGATAATATACTTCGTAGTATACGATGATATAGTGCGTGTCACAAGTTTTCTTACACTAGAACCAAATATAATTCCAACGCAAGTTTTTCAGATTGACCTGAGGTCGAGCACGACGATTGTTGTTGTTATTGCGATACTAATATGGTAACTGCGACCAATTTAACATAAAGAATAAATAATTGGTTTGTGCCAAAAAGTAAATTGCGATGGTAAATAAAGTGCGAGAAAGTAAATTGCGATGATAACATAAATGACTAAACTATTAATGACATGGGGTGAGGACTGGCTGTGAAGTTGTACAAAAGAATCTAATGAATGCGGTGGCAAGTCTTGTGAATGAATCAGAAAAAGAATGAGTTGAGAGAAAGGATATCACAAGTTCGTCAATCTTGTTAAGGATGCGACTCAGATTCCGCTTTCCCTTGGCCTACACCTTTCAGTGATTGGTCGCGTTCCCCATACGTCTATGGTGAAACAGGGATGAACGTAATGAACGCAAGGTTGTTTCCATCTCTGGAGATACTTCTCAATTTAGTTAAGACATTCTTCCAACTTTCTCTCGATAGGCGAAATAATATCTTCACTTCTGTTCTCACAGGTGAATATGTCATCGAGCATGCTTTAGCCAAACTTAGCCGATTACCTTAACAAGGATTGACTCACTTGCTTAATCCTTCCCCTTTACCCAAGGGATTAGTGACACATGATGGAGAAAATGGATGATAAGTGTGTGGAAAAGAACAGAGAGATGATAATGATTACGATAATGATATTTAAATCTAAAGATTAGCATTTGATACATGATTTGTGAATGAAAGATTAAAGAAAGATGAACACAGTAGATGAATGAAAGAATAGAAACAAATACAGAAAGCGTGTCAATGTCTTGACACAGATCCCGATCGGAGACGTTGTGCTTGCCGGCGTGTGGATGAAATGGAGTGGAAAACTTCCCTCTCAGGCTTGCTTTCTAGGTAGAAGTGACCTCTTGCACAGAGCTTCTTCTTCGAGAATGGAAAGAATTTCTTGCTCAGAGACTCACATTTCAGCCTTGTCTCGTCGTTCTCCCAGATTTTCTCTGTATTGTCTCTTCAGACCAGCCTCCTTAACAATGAATTCGAGGAAGCTATTTGTAGACCTTGGCTCTTTGTGTTAGTGGTCCCACTTTGTAATTCTAATATTACTGCCATGGCGTAATGGAAAAGTCCTTTCTGCTCCACGATCAATTGGTCAGAATCGTACAACAAAAAAGCTGTACACTTGTCAGAATGTTCCGCGAATGCGTTGCTTTTCACATCTTCGATCGATCGCCACATGCGGTATAGTTGTTTTGATCTCTTGTTGATCGCCGCATGCGGTGGAAATGCGTTGATCACTTGAATCCATGACCGATCATCGCATGCACTGCAATTGCGTTGATATTTTCCGTTCTTGATCGATTGTCGCATGTTGTGTGGATGCGTTGTTCATTTTTTCCTCGAGCAATTAACGCATGTGGTGACTTATTTCCTACAAAACAAAGACTTGGACAATCCATTTCGCCATCGCAATGGGGTTAATAGGTGTGTTCACGACACTTTACAATTTTCGTATTTCTAAGCCAATTCTTATACTATCGACGTAACTTTTCCTTCTTTTTGCCGCATAATCTAAATAAAACAGCATAAATAACTTGTATTTCTACAAGTTATCAGTGTCCTCACCACAAGTTGCACACCTTGCGGTGTTTTGATTAATTGCGTCGACTTGCCCATTTTACGGTGTTGAACTGCTGATCGCAAATCCCTGAATTAAGTTCATCATTGCGGTCATCTGATTTTGTAGTGAAGCAATAGCACCATTACTTGCATCGTTATCCTTAATTCTCGATCTTTAATCACTCTCTCTCCAATCCTCGTGGTTTTTAGAGATGCAATCCAAGATATTTTTAGCTTTGTCATACATTTTGTCAAGCAGACCACGAGCGGCTGCCGCATTGGCAGCGGTCTGCAAAGCGATCTGCGAAGCGGGATTTAAACCATGATAAAAGATTTCCATCTGAAGGCAGTCTAGCAATCCATTGTGTGGACAGTCTCTGACCAACCTCTTAAACCTCGCCAGGCATCGCTGAGCGATTCCTCCATGTCTTGTTCAAAATTCGTTATGAGTTTCCTTCGTCTAGCATTCTCAGTAGGTGGAAAATATTTCTTCATGAACTTCTCTACGACCTGTTCCCATGAAGTGATCTCTCCCGACTCGAAGGAATACGCCAATTTTCTTGCCTAATCACAAAGAGAAAATGAAAACAGAGTTAGTCGAACTTCTTCTGCAGAGATGTTCGGGAACATAAAAGTATTGCAGATTTCTATAAAGCTACAGAGGTAGGCATGTAGGTCCTCGCCACGTCGTCCTCCAAATTGTCCTGCATTCTGGATCATCTGCAGCATCATCGACTTCATTTTGAATTTGCTTCCATCGAGGTAGACCTCATGATTCCTGGAGAGAAATCATAGAGGTTTGGCAATGCATAGTCCCTAATGGGCCTATTACGATTGATAGCTAAAAGGATTGGATTCGCCATGACGTTGTTTTCGTTTGGTGCTCCGTTTCCAGGTTGCTCTGTCATATCTTCTTTATTTGATTGTTATTGTTGCAGTCTCTTAATCTCCATCTGAACGTTCTCTCAATCTCCGAGTCGTAATTCGTCAGAGATTAAGAGTCTGCAAGGAAATCAGAAAAATTACTGTTAGCACACTATTTTGTCGAAGTCCCCGGCAACGGCGCCAAAAACTCGATGCATTATTTTATGAGGTGGAATTATGGATGAAATGTGATGATGGAATTGCGTTGAGCACTCAAGTTTTCTCAGTGGAATCCAAGTGTAAACCCCATTGAGTTTCTTGGTAAGTCCAGGGTCGAACTCAGGGACTTGGGAAAACAATGTGTGGTGGTAATTTTCAAAAGACTTTGCGGTAACCAAATAAATCAAGTGGTTATTGGGAATGTTGTTGCGGTAATAAAAATAAACAAATGCGGCGGAGTTCGAAAAGAATTGATAAAACGGAAGATACGATGAGTATGCGGTGAACGGGTTGAGAAGGGTTTCGGCTAACACTTCCTAGGATGCATTCATGCTATGCGATCATGCAACACACATACAATAGTAAACCATCTCTTGATGCGAATGCTACGGCTTCTAATGCTAGAACGCATACGATATATGCGATAAGTCTATAAGACCTACACATAAGCCTCTATTCTTATTTATGCGATGATAAAATGACATACACAAATAAGGCAACCACATAATATCATACCTATCTCTAGGATGCATGCGATGCAGGTTGGCAAACAGAGCTTATCTCTAAGTCCCTATCTCTTGTTTATGCAGTTCTAATCTTGCTCTCTCGAGTCTAGATTCTAACCTAGCTCTCTCAAGTCTTAGGTTATTTCTTTAGACTCTCTCTCGAGTATCTCTAAAGGGATGTTGGACACAACATAAAATAAGATAATCGCAAGCAATGAAAATCCTAGGTCATGTTAGCTTAGTTTTTTTCAACCCATTCGACAAGCTTAGCTACTCATGCGTGCTAAGAGAGTGAACAGATGTAGAATAAGAACTTTTATTGTATAAATATAAAGTTGAAGTACAAAATAACAATGCAACAAGAGAATAAAGAGCCTGGTAGCAATCTCTTACTTCTCAGGCTTTTACACTGTCTTCTCTACTCATGTTCAAACGATAATCTCGCTCTCGCGAGAGTCGACCCGCTCTCTGCTTTCTACGCCTTTGGGTTCTTTGTCGAGTTGCCCTGAGCGATCTTCCGGTATTTCTACTCGCTCTGTTTAAGAGACACACCCACATTTTTTTAATAACTTTCTATCTATTTACTCTTTTTTTTTCTTTTTTCTTTTTTTGTCTTCTTTATTTCATCTGTTCCTTTTAAACTATTTTTTCTTTTTTTTAGTATTGAGATTGTCAAATGTTATTTTTTTTTGTTATGAAATATAATTTTATTTCTAGATTTTTAGTTTATTTTCTATTTGATTTTTAGGTTTTAAAATATTATATTTTTAATCAATTAATTTTTAAGAAGTCCTATTTCAATTTAGTATAAAGATTTTACAATATTACATTTTTATCTTGAGATTTGAATTTTGTTTCAATCTGGTCTATAGGATTTAAGATTTGCAATTTAACCTCTGATGATATATACACTACTGAGTATATAATTAAAATTTAAGAATGTTACAATTTCACCATTAAGTTCTTCTTTTTTCGAGGTAATACCAGTAAGATTTAATTATTGTTTTAATTTTTAGTTGTTAGGTTTCAAGATTTACATTTTTAACTTCAATTAATTTTGATAAAAGATATTTTTTATTTTTAGACTTAGAGCCTAATTTCTTTTTTATTTGTAGGTTTTACAATGTCATATTCTTAATCAATTAATTTTGAGTAAGTTCTATTTCAATTTCAACTTAGTCTCAAGGTTTCATAGTGTTACAATTTTACCTTGAGATTTGAATTTTGTTTCAATTTGATATCTTGATTTCAAGATTCACACTTTACCTTGGATTGTTTCACTAAATACCCAATTTTAGCCTTTGATATTAATGTCAATTAATTAATTTAAAATAATTCTATGAAATGAAATTTTAAATTTATTTTTTAGTAAATATAACTTAATTAATTATATTTATTTTAAAATAACTAATATCTATTACTATTAAAGACAGAAAATGAGTATTTAATGAAAAATTGAAGTTAAAAATGTGAATCTTGAAACCTATCGAATAAATGGAAACAAAAATTAAATCTTACTAGTATTGTCTAAAAATAAAAAAGAAAAAAAGAACTCAATGGTAAAATTGTAACATTTTTAAATTTTGATCAAATTACTTAGTAGTGTATATATGATGATATGTTGAGGTAAAAGTGCAAATCTTAAATCCTATAGATCAAATTGAAACACAATTTAAATCTCAAGTTAAAATTGTAATATTATGAAATATGTAAATTAAATTGAAACATAACTTACTCAAAATTAATTGATTAAAAATATAATAGTGAATCAAATAGAAATTAGATCCAAAAATCTAGAAATAAAATTATATTTTATATTAAAAAAAAAACCCTTTGACAATCTCAATACTAAAAAAAATTGTTTAAAAGGAAATTGAAATAGAGATTAAAAAGAAAAAAGAAAAGCAAATGGATAGAAAGTTTTTAAAAAAGAGAGAGAGAGAGAGAGAGAATAAGTGCTATGCTAAGGGAAGTTAACAAGGAAATTAAAATAAAAAAGAAAAAAAAAGATTTTTTTTTTTAAAAAAAAAAAACACTATTTTTCTAATTTATTTCTAAACAACCCCTTTTCCCTGATTTTTTTTAAAAAAACTACACCTCTTGTCTAATTAACCCAGATGTTATTCTACATTTTTTAGGATTGACTCATTGATTGCTTATAAAAATTTGAAATTTATTCTTATTCCATGAGCATAGGACGAGTTACAGAGTAAGAAAAATTCACCGCTGAAGACATAATCCAATCCACGTTCATATTTACTCTGAAAATGGCGAAAAAGCAAGAAATTTGAGCTTTTGGGGTCGGTGAAGCAGTTACCTGGCTCCTTCCACGGCTTTAATTCTGGTCGAAGAAGACCCCATTCAAAGCCATGGCGGGCCCTAAGAATTGCTGTCGCTTCCCACTGATTTCATTCCACGAACCTCATCCATTGACTCCGCCTTCAATTTCCCTCAGCCAGTCTTCACTTCCTAATCATCCATATTCATCTCTTAATTCTACTTTCCGGTACCAATCACTCCCACTTAAACCCATATTTTATACTTGCCCCTTCGTTAATCTCGGCTCGTTAGCTGACCAGACCGATTGACTTTCAGCTGCCGTGTGAAGACTCTCAAAAGCATTTACTGGGTTGTCTCCTATCCTTCTACTTCCACCGATTTCTACGTTTTCTGGGCATTTTTCAACCTGGGTTTTCTCTTAGAAATTTCCTACAAAAGTTTGGATTCATGGCTGCTGCGATCTTGTGAAAAGCGAAACAGGTTTGGATTATCTGATTCCGACCCTTTTTCTCTTTTTGCTTTTTGCTTTTCTTGGAATAAAGTTACTAATCTGGTATGCTGCTCACTTTTTTAATATCTTTTCATGTTGTTCTGTTTAGACTTGTTTCTCTTTTTGTTATAACAGATGGGTCGATTTCGACTGTCACCGTAGGACTAAGAGATGTGTTGTTTTCTTAATTGGTCATTTATAGGGTGATTTACTGGTTTGTCATTTGAATTGTCATGGTGAAATGAAACTAGAAGATCTGAGATTCTGTAGATTCCATTTCCTTTTGTAATGGGAGAATTATTGACAATTCTTCCAAGGCTTGGCTTGGATTGTTTGTCAGTATGTTATGTTCTTTTCTTTCCCACAATGAACTTCAACCTTTTCCCTTGAATTGTAGTTGATTTCCCTGTTTGTTCTGGCAAGTTGGCATTCATGTCCATGTTTTCTGCTACGTTTAGGTTGGTAACTGAAGAATCAATGTGTTGGTCATTTCAGGAGGCATGAGTTGGTTTTCCTCATTTTGTAATGGGGACAAGAGGGATAAGCCAATGAACTCAACACCAGTTATGTCCATCAATTCTGCGAATACCGATATTGAAGTTGGAAGATCTGGTTCTGAACTTAATTCACAAAATGTTTCAAACAGTAGCTCGGAATCCTCAAGGAGAAATTACATACTCAGCATGTCTGAGAGAGCTAGCAACCTCAGAGTTTTTGCCGTCTCTGATCTCAAATCAGCTACTAAAAATTTCAGTCGAACTTTTATGGTTGGAGAAGGTGGTTTTGGATGTGTTTATAGAGGGTCAATCAAGAGTGCAGATGATCCGTCGCAAAAAATTGAAGTTGCTGTCAAACAGCTTGGTAAAAGGGGATTGCAGGCAAGTTTTCTGCCTCTTGATATCAACTAGAAAGCTATCTAGTCTTTGATGAAAGTTTTAGGCCAACTTAATTTTTTTCTTGTTCATCAATTTCATTTGAAATTATTTTACTGAGCAAAGTACATTAGCAATTCCATGGAAGAAAAGATGGTGTTCTGTTTTCTAGATGGGTTTTTTCCTTTGTCTTCCATACTTTCATGGGAGATGTAGAATATATTTTTGTACACATTTCAAGTCTTACAAGTATAACTTTTACAAGCCAATTGTTGTTACCCAGTGCATCATATATGGGAATGCATCACAGATTCACAACAGCAGAATTATATTCTAAACTCAAATCTTATATGACAAACAATTACAAGCTATTTTTGCACTTATTACAGCAAATATACTACTGAAATGCCATACTATAATCTTCATTGCCGTGATTTTCGTTTTGCGTGATTACCATCAATTTCCAAGGATTACTAGTTTGCATATTGAGGTTCTGCCCTCTTGTTGGCAGGGTCACAAGGAGTGGGTGACAGAAGTGAATTTTCTTGGATTTGTTGAGCATCCAAACCTTGTTAAATTGGTAGGCTACTGTGCCGATGATGATGAAAGAGGAATACAGCGTCTACTGGTTTACGAGTTCTTGGCTAATGGAAGTGTGTTGGATCATTTATCAAGTCGAGCAGAGACAACTCTTTCCTGGGCCATGAGATTAAGAATTGCCCGAGATGCTGCTCGCGGACTAACATATCTACATGAAGAGTTAGATGTTCAGGTACTTTTTTTTCCTTTGTGTAAGCAACTTTTCCTAGGCTTTTGGGTACTGTATCTTTATTCAGCAAAGAACATCGCAGATAATCTTTCGGGATTTCAAGTCTTCGAACATTCTTCTGGATGAGCAATGGAATGCAAAGCTGTCAGACTTTGGACTTGCCAGATTAGGACCTCCAGAAGGGTTTACTCACGTCTCAACAGCGGTATGCTCAAACAGTACCACCCACTTTACTTAGTAGTTAATATAAATTGAACATTGCTCAATTCAGACCACGAAGACCAAACGAACTCATATGCACGCACATACATAACAATCTGACAGTTTTTCCAAATGAACTTCGTCGTTCCTGGCTTCCAGTAATTGTTTTATGCTGTACTAATCTAATTTCTCAAACTCATACCACGGCTATTAATAGGATTGTCATTGTGGAGTTCAGCTTTGGCTTTTGAGTTGCTATATTGCTGTAGTTTTGTTTAGAACTTTTTATGTTTTCTTGGTACTCAATAAATATAACAACAATGCACATCAGATTGTTGGAACCATGGGGTATGCAGCTCCTGAGTATGTCCAGACTGGACGTCTGACATCCAAGACCGACGTGTGGAGTTATGGGGTTTTTCTTTATGAACTCATAACGGGTAGGGTCCCCATAGACCGAAACCGTCCCAAGAGCGAGCAGAAGCTTTTAGAATGGGTGAAGCCATATCTGGCAGACACAAAGAAGTTCCAGCTAATACTGGATCCTAGGCTGAAGGGGAAATCACACATCAAATCCGCATATAAGCTGTCAAATGTTGCAAACCGTTGCCTCGTTCGAAATCCAAAGAATCGTCCAAAGATGAGCGATATTTTGGAAATGGTTGACCGGATTGCAGAGGCATGGACAGAAACGGGAAACCCCCAAACACCCTTGGAAAGTCTTGGACCATCAAAAACTCCCAAGGCCGCCGAATCATGGAATGATAATAAAACCATAGATTCTCAACATAGAGAAAATGGTTGGTTTTCGTGTTTACAAGCAACGAAGCTTTTGAGGACGTGCTGATTGAAAGAACCTGTCGACAAGCTTGGCCAATTGATTTCAGTGCTAGATAACTCTGATGATATATGACATGGATGATGATCCTGTAATATATGCTTCTGTGTTGTGCAAATAAAAGTGGGTAAGACAGCTGCTTTTCCATGCACTAAATCCAGAAACTTTTGTTTTTCCTCTTCTTCTTCTTCTTCTTGTTTTAACAAATTGATAAGTTTATCATAGTTGTTTTACTGAACTTGGTAACAGTGAAGGGACTTTATTGTTTTAGCCAAAGATAGTGGGACTGCTCTTTCTTAGCTTTTGCAGAACTCCATGGCCGACTCATTGTAAACAGTCATATTTATTTAACATTACAATATACAAGTTCTGAATACAAATTATTATGTTGATGATTCATTAGATCCCTCCGCTTGGAAAGACTCGTTTGATAATATTTTCGTTTTTTTGAAGCTATGCACAATGAACTTTAAAAGATGCTAAATAAGTTTATGGCGATATAATTTTTTGTTTCACGGACTTACTAAACACGAAACTAATAAGATAAAAAACTACACGTAGAATAGATATATATATTTTTTAAATGTTGAATTAGCCAATAATTTATTTAACATGAAATTTAAAGTTGGGAGATTAAGTTCAATGATACATATAGATTTGAAATTTAAGTAACTTAAGAGGATATTTTTTTACCGTTAAAATTTGAAGGACTAAATTTATAATTCTAAATAACATCATTTTATACTTTTTATTATACTTTTTATGAAATCATGAATTCATGAATAGTAACAATAATTTCTTTAAAATGTTGATGGTTATGTAATTGAAAGTTTCTTGGATGATATGAGATTTAAAAAATATTGTACAGATTACCCTAACAAAATCATTACAATAGCACAAAAATTATGATATATAAATTGATAAACTCTTCAAAAAGAAAAAGGTCTATAGTGATATAAGAATGCCTTAGCAGCTAGGAGTGATCTTAAATTCTCTTCTTGGACCTGTCAAATTTGTCAAATATTATTCAATTCCACCAACTTTAATAGTGTTCTCCTACCAATAATAGTGCTCACTATTAAAGTTTGCACTTTTATTGAGAACTTTATCTTTGACTATTTCACTTTTTTGCATATTTATAAGAAACTCAACTAAACAATTCTATACTCCAAACACATACTTCCTCTCAATATATTAACTCCAGATTTTAAAACTCAACTTAGCGTCCTAGATACCTCCTTAGTCTCTAGATATCTACATAGAGATGGGATCAAGTGAGGTAGGTTGATTAGGTATCTACTCCTAATTTTTAGTTTCAAAGGGAAAAAAAATTTCTTTGTAGCATCTCTTGCTTTTACTATATTGTTAGTGTTGGGATTGGTGTCTTAATTCTCCCAGAGTCTCGTTGTTTATAATATATACACATTGTTCTTAATAAAATAAGAGTTATTTCATTATGACATTTACTCATATCCAATAAACAAAGCTTCATGGTTATTGTATGTAAACTTAAGAATGTATATGAGATATACAAGTGGATCATGCCTTAAGTGATAATCTAAATAGGCCTGTAGTATAAGGATTAAGGAGGGATTCCTGATCCTGGTGACACTAAGGATACGACCCGCTTTGTAGAGGTTTGCAAGTGTTGTGAACTACTACAAATGATAGATCATGATCATTCATGTGGAGACATGCGAGCGGGCCTATACAAAGAGTTTGTCTAAGACCGAACCACAAGAAGATTAGACTCTGTATATTGATAACGGGCAGAAATGTACGTTATTACAATGCTAAGTTATAAAACAATGCAGGTTTGCATTGATAAAAATATATAAGATTGCGTCCAAAAGCATTAAGTTCACAATATTGCGGTCGCATGCGTCCATCGCATTAAAACAGTTAACTTATGTATTTTTGTACAGAATATGTGTTGACACAAGGCGGAAAATGCGATCCAAAGAAATCAACGGCTGACGCATCAAAAGATTGCATTAACGCAAGGCTATGCGGTTATTTGCGCTCGCAAATATCTGCTCAAGAAGGTTGCCGCATAGAGCCAGCGCAACTTGGTGGATGTATCCGGGTGAAAAGCGTAATAAATCACAATGGGACAGAAAGCTGATGATGGTCGATTCCAAATTAAGTTAACAAGCCATTAACGAACTACTTTACAAGTATACTAAACTTTTCGGTGACAAATATTCGGCGCATCAGACAGAGAATTAATGACATCCCATCAATGCAATCATAAGAGAGAAGAAGCCTTTCACCCCGAAGTTCTATAAATACAGAGACCACCTTCAGTGAAGGAGTTCGACAGTTAGAGAATTTTTCCCTTTAGATAGAAGTAGCCTTATTCTTAGTTTTTCTTTTATTTAGAAGGCGGAAGCGAGGGAAGTGAGATTGTACCGAGAGATCGTTCCCGTGAACTTGGAAGAGTGTCGGAAGTGTCGAGATCAAAGAGACGGCCAACTCCTGTGGAAGCAAGAACATCTTTTAAGCAGAATAGAGTTAATAGTGTAAAAGCCTTGGGAAGCAATGAATTGCTACCAGACTCTCTACCCTTATCTTTCATTGTCATTTTGTACTCTGAACTTATCTATAGAAATGGAATTTACATCTTTATATCTATTCACTCTCTGTACATTACACATGAATAGCTAAATCTGTCGAATGGGTTGAGAAGCACTTAGCTAGCATAACTGGGGATCTTCATTCTATGCGATTATCTTGTATTATGTATGTGTCATTCGTCCATTAGAGATACTGGGGAGGGTAGTCTAAGGATAGAATCTAGGCTTGGAAAAGTCAGGTTAGAATCTAGGCTCGAGAAAGTCGGATTAGAAACGCATAATCAAGAGATAGGAGCTTAGGAATAAGCACAGTTTGCTATTAACGCATCGCATGCATCCTAGAGATAAGTTATGATTGTATGCGGTCACTTTGTCTTTGTGTGCATCTTGCATCATCGCATAGGCAAGAAGTAGAGACTTAGGAATAAGCTCAATAGACATTATCGCATTCATTGCATGCGTCCTAGAATTAGGAGCTAACGCATTGCATTGGAAAATGATTGTTGTCGCATGAGTGTAGCATGATCACATAGTTTAAACGCATTCTCGGGAAATGCTGCTAAAGACTTTCTCAACCCGTCCCTCTGCATACTCAGTGTATCTGCTGCATAATCAATCATTTCTCAAATCTGCCGCATACATTTTATACCGCAAACAACAACCCAACATCTTTTTGATTTATTGGTTACCGCAAAGTTATCTTAAAAATTATTATCGCATATTGTGTTCCTTAGTCCCTGAGTTCGACCCTGGACTAACTAGGAAACTCCGCAGGATTTATACTTGGGTTCTACTGAGAAAGCTTGTTGCACAACGCATTTTCCATCACCGCAACTCCTTTCATTATATCACCGTATAAAATAACGCGTCATATATAACATCGTTGATACTGGAGACTTACATCTCACCAAAACGACCATAGGTGACATGACCTCAATCCTGAGTGTTTTAGGAACTTCTACCTTTGAGGACGGTCCTTTGATTAGTATGGGTGAGAAAGGCCAGATTACCAACTCAACATGCCTACCTTTTTGGAGATTGTCTAATTTGGGAGCTAGGAATTCAGTTACACAAGATAGAATTCACTCCTTCCCTGAAGCAGGGGTAAGTAGATAGATTGCTCCCTTAAGGGCTAATTCAGGAGCTTGAACATAGTGGCCACAGCTTCTCTTTGAAAGAGATGATGCAATCATAGTAGGACTATGACTTATATTCATTAGAGGGATCAGTGGTACTTAAGAAGTTAGAACAGGGGCATAACAGTTATTGGTCGAGCTGTACTTACAAGCGATTTGTGAAGGGTTATCGCATTGTTGATTAGTTAAGATGGACACATAATATATCTATAGTAAAGAGAGTTCAGTTGTCGGTCTTTAGTGGAGTGTCTGGCAGTTAACGGATGGTGGATCTCGTGACTAAAGAGTTTAGACAGTTATTCACGTACCGTTGGAGCTTCGAGCTACAGGTCCATAAGGTCCCCTTGGTAGCTCAATGGATTCAAGTTGAGAATCAGTTCTTAGTGTTGATTTGAAATATTCAAATTGACAAGAGGTAATGCGATTATACATGATATGATCGGTGTGATGTATGAGATACATCTATTGGAGGATTAATGTAAATGAGATTTACATTAAAGTACCATGAAATATAAAAAGAGTTATGGTTTATATGTTTCATGAGATGAAATATTAAAACTATAGGTTATAATATACTATGGTAAGTTGGTTATCATATATATTTATAATAATATTAATTATTGGATAATTATTTCTTTTTCTCTAATAACCAATTGAGTGGGAGGTTATTGGTAGTTTCATGGTAACCGTGAGATAAAAGAAAAAAATATTTTCCTAATTTTAGAGGTTGTTGAATTGAGATTTCCATTCTCGAAAATTACTCACGAAAAGGTTGTCAAGTAAATATGATTTTCTAAACGACAGCTTGGAGAGACTAGACGATCGTGGAGTGTTTCTATACGATAAACACTCAGCTGGTCGATGAGCTAAACGGTCGTGCAACTTCTGCTAAATGACCGCATAGCTTTTGTTAAACGATTGGGCATCGTCTATATGATAGACACTGTCATCTACCACTTGCTCAATTGTTTACACGATCGTTCTCCTCCGGTCTTGTCCTTTAACCAAGTTCACATAGAGTCCACACTTCTGGATCTCATACCAAGAATACCAAGATAGCCATTGTGGTGGTGTCATACTCAACTCGACATAGTCGAGGTTTTGTGGAGGTCGTTCACTGTGTCCGTGGTTGCTGTGGATCGTGTAGTGTAGTGGTTGAAGTGTTCGAGCGTTCGTGGTTGTCGTATTGTTGTGAACGAGCGTTCGTGATCAAGGGTGTTGAAGATGAGTCTTCAAAGGTATGTTTGTTCTATCCCCTGATCTTTAGAGAAATATGCTGTAATTTTATTTTATACATGACTGTGTGTTTCCATTTCTTGATTGTAATCGAGTATGTTCATATACGAATGAAATTTGGAACGATTCTTCTACTGCTCATGGAAATTCTCATGTCTGATTTCCTGCAGTTAGTTGTTAAAAAATAAGGTGAACTTTTTCCCACAACTTTTCTTCTTCATTATTATCTTCAACTTTTAGTGTAATTGCTTTGGCTCAAAGAGTTAGAGTTGTGAACTTCACTCCTTGTTTGGTCTAAGAAATTCATAGGACTCACAACCAAAAACATTAATTTTGTGCTTTTAAAACAGGAAAATTTCTAGCCCTACGACCTCAATTCTGAAGGGATTGAAATTCCCACCACGGAAGCATACAAATGTCAGGTGTCTCGAATTTTGTTGTACAAACTTAAGAAAATAGAGAAGACGGAAACCATGGATAAACATATTGAAAACCTAAGCATGCTTTCTACAAGATTTTACAGAGAAGAAAGGGAAATGGAGCATACAAACCATTGAAGAACCATTCTTCTTGCTTCCTCTCCAGTGAACATGAATAAGAGATCTTCTCCATTTCTTTCAAACTCAGCAACACAACAACTCAAAGACAACAACAATGGCTCCAAAACCGAACACCAGCACAAGTGTTACCTTGTTATTCTCAAGGTGAGAATTAATGAGAGTTTGGTAGGCTTCCTTGGTTAAATTTGGTGAAAAGGGAAGTAGAGTTCTTGAGAGAGTTTGGTAGAGGGAAGGAGATGGGGCAGAGAGATCTTCTGTGAAAAATTAGTTTCACGTAAAAAATCAATAATAGGGGAAAAAAAAAAAAAAAAAAAAAAAAAACTCCTCAACTCCTCTGTAGTAGGTCACCTGGAGATGAGGGAGTTATTCCTTTAACATGTAATAACTTCTAAGGGAGTTATTTCATTATTTAAATTCAAATTTAATTATATTAACTACCTTAATATAACTAATTTTGAACTATATATTATATCACATATAATATAATCTATAATTTATATTATCTCATATAACTTATAGTATTAATATGGATTATATTCATATTAATTTTTACCTATCGTTTTTATATGATTCATATTCATATAATCAAGAGTTGAATCATATTCAAATATTTATTTCTCTCATTTAAACTTTATATTATAATGTATCACATACATTATATTAATTGTATCTCATACAATTAATTCTCTTTAATTAATTTGAACAATTCAAATTAATTCAAAGTTAATTTGATTCTCATTAATTCTTATTGAGCTAATAAGGGGACCTTATAGATCTACAGATTGAAACTCCAATGATACGAAATTAATTAATTAGACTTTTTAATTAAATTAATTAACCTTCATCAATTGTCGGTCACTTCATTAAAGATCGACAGTTGCACTATTTGCACTGTAGATATATTTCTGTGTCCATTAGATATAACTAATCAATAGTACGTTGACCCTTCACAAATTGCTCGTAGGTATGGTTGAGTCAAAATTACCGTTTTACCCCTATAGTTACATCTAACTCCTTAAGTGCCACTGATCCCTCTAATAAACAACTAGTCATAGTCCAGCTATCATTGAACCCCTCTCGGGCGAGAAGAAGGTGAAGCATCTCATTGTTCAGGACCTGAAATCAACCCTCAGGGAAGAATTTATCTATTTACCCTAACAACAAAAAGGAATGAACTCCTTCTTGTGTATCAGTGTTCCCAACTCCCCAATCAGATGAATTCTCAAAATGGTAGGCACATTGAGTGGAGAATCTGACCACTCTCGCCCATGTAAATCAAATGACTGCTTTTATAGGCAAAAGTTCACAATTCATTTAGGATTAAGGTCAAGTCACCTATGGTCACCCTGGTGAAATGTAAGTATCTTCTAGTAACGACATTATAAGGAGAGACTAGTCATTTCGTGGTCCGATCTTATACAAACTCTTTGTGTTGGATACTCTCGCTCACATGTCTCCACATGAATGATCAGGATCGGATCATTTGTAACACTTTATAATAATTGTAACAATTACAAAGTGGGTCGTGTCTACAGTTTCACCAGGATAAGGTACCCAGTCTTATTCATCTACTATAGACCGTTCAGGTTATTACTTAAACATGATCCACATGTATGTCACCACATACATGTTTAAGCTACATCGAATAATCTTGGATCTTAATTTATTAGTTTTGGGTCAATGCAACTAAATGTCAAATAAAATAATACTTATTTCATTAAATAAATAATTTCTTTCCAAATAAAGTTTACAAAATATGAAATCCGTGATTTAGGGCATCAACCCCAACAAATTCTTAATTTGTTTTAAAAGTGGAATTTGAGAATTACATGAGGTTTACGAAATAAGTGAATAATAAACTAATATATAATTTGAAGATGTGTCAAACTATGAATGAGAGTAACAGGTAGTATTATAATACTCGAAAATTTTTTCTTTATGAACTTTTTATATCGTGGATCTCACGACTTTTAACTCCTTTAGACTTTACAACTCTTCAAAATTCACAACTCTACTATTACTCCAAACATCTCTCAGAAAACGTACCTAACAAATATGATTATATATCTCTTTAAAATCTTATTTATAATTATTTATTTATTTTTACACATCACATCCACATGAAGTGCAAATGAAAAACCAACATTGAATAAACCAAAGTTACCAAACAACACTGAAAAGATATTGTCCTTCTTGTTCCTCATTCACCCCATATTCCCATACAATCCCCTGCTTAAATGACGATAATTGATTTTGACACCTCATTCTCTTGTTATCTATCAACATCAATTTAGAGAGAGAGAGGTAAACAACTTTGCTTGTTCAAGTTGTACAAGTATTTTGCTTGTTCTTACAAGCACCATCCCATTGGACCCAAAAAATAAAATAAAATAAAATAAAATCTTCCAACACAACTATGACTTGTTACCTTCCTCATTTGATATGTGAACAAAAAGGGAAGCAAATGGTATAAGCCCACATGCTAACTTATTTTACACATTAAGATTGTCTTCTAAGATTCTAATTTGAATATCTAATTAGTACCCATTTGACCATATCATAAAAATACTAAAGCTAGTCCAAGTTGTAAAACTATGCATATATGATAGTCATTTATAAAATCATCTTTTCCCATGAAAAAATCATTAGTTAATATAAGGGTCCATCAATTATGCTAATATTATCAAACTTGTCTAAAGTTGAAGGCTTTGAAAAGTATATAGACTTCATTTATGTCATAAACCGGCTTTTCAAAGGATAGTTTTTTAATTTTATTTTTTAATATATAATTTAAATCAAATCTTTAGTACAATAATTATAATGATGGAAAATTGAACCTCACAGGAAGAAAAGTTATGCCAATCAAAATTAGTTTAACTACACTATTTTTTCTAACATTACAATTGAAATTGTTTGTGCCAAAAAAGACTATTTTCTACAATAGATAAAAATATAATATGACCTTATGTTAAATTACAAGTTTCGTTTCTTTAAAAGTTTTGTGCTTTAAATCTTTAATGATAAAAAATATCAGAATAGAGCCTTATCATTTTAGATAGATATGTTTATGAATAATTTGATATTTTAAATTTTTAATAGGCATATTAAATATAAATATAAATTTTATGTTTAATAGTATACTAAATTTTTAATTTTGCGTCAGATTCATGAGTTTTAAAATTTATCAAACTTTATAGATTAATTTTGTATTTTTAAAAGTTGAAAATCATATGAAGATAAATCTCATCCTTAATTCACAGTTTAAAATTTTAATTTAACCATCATTATTAATTAAAAGTTTATCAATTATAAAAATAATTTTTAATAATGGCAAAACTTTCAAGAATCAAATGCTTCGTCATTGCCACGTCATAGTACGAAAACAATAGACACTGATGTATTATATTTTATAATTTAAGAAAATAATGTTTTCGAAAGAGCCATTCAATTGACAGTAATTCGAAAAAATGGGAGTTTATTCAAGGGGTAGCGGTGCATATCACACGTGCCAAAACCATACTCCATTTTCATTGATTCACACGTGTGCACGCTTGAAAACAAATTCATAAAATCCTAGTTGTTTTTTATTTTCAAGAACATCAAAATAACAAGAAGTTGATTATTATAATTTAATTATAATAATTTATATTTCAGTATAGATTATTTTTGTTTGGATTATAATAATATATGTTTAAAGTATAAACTATTTTAATTTTAAAAAAAACAATAAATATTATAGCTATGAATAAAAAAATGATGAATATAAAATAGTAAAACTTGTAGCAAATAAGGCTTTTAAAATCATGTTGGCTGTAGCTAATTGGAGACTATAGGATAGTATCTACTAGTAACAAGATGTGGTTATTATAGTCTTAGAATAGTTTTTGTCTCAAACGTCCCCTTAATTGTTATTTCTTCATCATAGTGAATGGATAATTGTGGAATGATAATTCAACTACTAAAATTTGAAATGATAATAAGTATTTTATCTATTAAGCTATATTCAAACATACATAAAAATATATCAATTTGATCTATCGCTTCATTTAGTCAATATACAGACCAAAATTCTGAAAATATACCGATTTCGCTCATTTCGAAAAAAATTTAAGATTTTGAGAAAATTTCGAGAAATTTCGATATTTTGAGAAAATTTTGACTTTTTTTTAATTAACTACATTAGTCCAGTTCAAGTTTTTCGATTTTATTGTCTTTATTACTGATGGAACACGAGACATACACAGCAGAATAAGGATCTAATTACACTCTAATTGACTCTAGTTAAAAGGAAATTAGCATGCAAATATAGGAAAAACAGTAAACTAAAAAGAGATAGTGTACAACCTTTGTAGCTCACGAAAAATGTTTTTTCTCACTAAATCTTGACTCAACTCTACCGGACCACCACTAGAGTTCTATTCTCTGGACTCAGATCTGGGTTGTGGGACCTGGTGAATGAATGAATGAAAAGGAAGAATGAGAGGTTCAACGTTAATGTGAGAAAAAAATGGAGTTTTTGGTGATAACTTGGAAACCAAAAAAAAAAAAAAAAAAAAGAAAAATTCAGTAAGAAGAAGACGACTTTATTTATTAAAAAAAAAAAACTTCCTTCTATAAAACAATTACATCATCTAATGCATGTAAAAGCTCACCAAAAATCAACACCTCACAAAACACTAGACCAAAATGGGTTATGTATCATTCTATAATGTTTACATATAGTCCACTTAAGTTAGTGAGATTATCCAACAAAAATATTGGATAATTCCACTAACTATAGTCAAGGGCAAAAAGGTATTTTTCCATATGGTCAAAGTCAAACTTTGACTTTTCCCTAGTAAAAAAATCAACCATTTGACTTTTTTTACAGTTTTGACCCTCTAAACTAATTTTGACCTCTTGAACATAAATCCGCATTCATATTTTCGAAATTCGAATCACATTTGAATATAGAGCGTCATACAAAATCTAATGGTGATATTGCATATACTTGTCGATTTTAATCACTTTTCCTAATTCGAACAATTCGAATTAATCCAACATACTGTTCTAAGTTTAATCCATATGAGCTAGCAGGGGATTTAATGGACCTACAGATCAAGGGCTCCAACAATCCGAGATTAACCGGTAAAACTTTTTAACCTAATTAATCAATATTTGTTAACTAACGGGTCATTCCACTAAAGTCCCGTAGTTGCACTCCCCTCACTGTAGATATATTTCTGTCCATCTGATATAACCATAACCAGTAAGTCAATCTTTCACAGGTTGTTCGTGGTCTTGGCTGGGTCAAAATATCGTTTTACCCCCGAGAATACTTCTTATTTATTCAGTCCCACTGAACCTCTAAAAAACAATTGATTTGTGGTCCAACCAACAAATCGAGTCCCTCTCAGCCTAGAGAGATGGTGGGGCCCTTGTTCTAATTCCGAAGTCAGCACTTAAGGGAATATCTACTACCCCTAGAGACGGGTAGGGGTGAAGTCCGTCTTGCACTCTATGTCCCTAGCTATTTACCCGGTCTTACCCCTGAAATGGGAGGCTTATTGAGTCAGCGCTGTTGAGCTGCTCTCACCCATGCAGATCTAAGGATAATCCCGAATAAACAGGAGTTCATAGTTAGCTCAGGATTGAGATCGAGTTACCTAGGTCATCAAATTTGAATTAGTCAGTTTTATAAGTAAACGGTGTTATAAAGCAAAAGTGACTAAGTCGTGGTCTAGTCTTATACAAACTCATTGCATAGGATACCCCACTTGGATATCTTTATATGAACGATTCAGGATTACATCGTTTGTACAAACTAAAAAGTGGGCCGCATCCATAGTGTCCCCAGAACAAGACATCCAACCTTATCCCTATACTATAGACCATTTTAGGCTATACACTCAAACTTGATCCATGTTTTATGTCATCACATAAAGTTCAAGTCTACATAAAATAGCCTTAGGACCTTAGTTTATTGGATTCAAGATTACAATTTCAATAACAATTTTATCGAAAAAACAAACCAGAATATGTTTATCAATTTACAAACTACGAATTTTATGACATAAAATCTAACAATTACACTCATTTTTATAGTCTACGCTAATGTGATTTTCGACTAAAGGATTAAGCCTTTCTTATATGTTAGTTTTTCTAATTTCCAACTTTTCTTAATTTTTTTTGTTTTATTTATCCAAAATTTTCATTTATAAAGAAATTGAATTTGAAAAAAAAAATTGACATATATTTATTTTCAACTCCATTCAATTTTCACATTATTTCGAAATTGAATTGATGTGAGTTCTTTTTCTTTGACCATAAATTTTTTTTCATAATTTTCACATTATTTACATCAAAATATTCTTAAACTTTATATTATTTTGTAATTATTTTCTATTTCTTTTTAAAAATTTTGCTCTTGCACCAACATTTACAAAGAAATTTACAATAGACATTTAAATACTGTCTTACATTATATAGAAACTGTAATTAAAAATGGTTAATTATAGTTTAATTAAGTCACAATAAAAGTTTTATTAACTAATTATAATCATTTTAATCAATTTCCATAATTTTCTCGAAATTCCTATCAATATAAAATCGAGACCTCGATATTCCATCGATATTGATATTTTGAACTTTGCATAGAAGGAACAAAAAATTAAAAAAAAAAGTAATTTAACCAAATATAAAAATACGATAAATAATTATCAACTCATATATATTAAGAAAAAATATAATATATATGCATAATTTGAGGGAGAAAACGGTCTTTTTCTCAACACATCGACCGCGCGGTAACTGTATATAAAGGGCATGAAATGCGCCTTTTTACAAAATTTTGTCGTCGTCATCTATTGCATCCGTATGCTTCTTTATATGTGCAGTCCTCTGCGACTTTCTTTTCTTTCTTTCACACATTTCTTCGATAGGAAGCTTCAGCCTTAAACCTCGTTGATCGCTTTCACCTTTGATTCAACTGCTGGTGAGTGTTTCTGTTTATACTTAATATCATAAATTTCATTCTCTGATACGCAAACGATTCATTGATCCAGTCCGCGCGCTCCTTTGTTTAAGGTTTTTTTTCCTTTGATGAAGTGTTTCGGTATCTTTAATCGTTCTTCTGTTCGTTTTTCAGTTTTCTTCGTCTTCTTGTTGTTGTTCATACGAGTTTGTTGTTATTTGTTTGATTCAAATTCATCCGCTCTCGAAAGCTTTAGATTGGTTTGTGATTGCATGGGTTTTTGATCGGCATCCGAAGATATAAATGCTTAGAGGCCTTTGTTGTTAGATCAATATCAAATATGTTCGGTATTTGTTATTTATTTATTGAACTTAGTTGTTAGAAGGTGCAGTTTGAAGGAACTATTTTATTTTTCCACTTTCCAGACATCAACGAGAACTTTGTGGTCTATTGATTATTGATCTCGTTTCGTGTTTGTAGTCATCGGCAGTTCATTCTGTCCGTCCTAGGTGAGAGATTTTAAAGGACTCTGGTGGAGAACCTACCCTTACTTGAGTAGTTGTTATGAGAAGATTGTCATGAACGATTATGATTCCGATGCGATTCGTTGGGGTCTTCGTTTTTTCAATGGGGACTCAAATGGGGACTTATCGTATAGTACCGAGTACTTCCCTGACATGGCACAACACGACGTCAATTTCTATGAGCATTATTATGGAAATCATAGCAATAATGAGGTTAACCATGTGGAGAACGACGAGATTATTGCACGCACACTTCAGGAGGAGTTTTCCCAATTAGAAATGGCAGAGGCCTCGGGGTATTCTAATGTAGAAGATCCCTCCCAAGCATCGAAGTTTGCTCTTGGTTGGAACAATCCATCCTCAAGGAACTACACTTCAGGTTCTTATTAATACTAAGCCACCTTCTTCTTCTTTCACTGTATATGTGGGATGGTGATCCTTACATGGCGCGTAAAATTCTTGTTATCTGCAGAAAATGATTCCGTTGAAGATGAAATTGAAACCGTGGAACCTTCTAGTTCATGTTCTAGTCCAGGTCAAGAGGATAATTACTATCCGAATGGGCATGATAATCAAGTAGATTGGAAAATGGATCAAATGATTCCAGCACCTGTGAGATTTTCTATAATCACATCTTTTTATTTTGGCATAGCAGTTGAAGTAAATTATAGATTCATTACGCAAATAAACATTTACCTCCTAGACTGATCAATTTATGCCAGACATTTTATGGAGCATGCTTTTTTGCAGGACTTGTGACTGCTGACATCTAGGAATACTCTATATCTGCTTAGAATATGGAACTGTTTTCCTCATGATTGGAAAGTATTTTGTAATGATTTACGTAGGTTCTTTTCTTTTTTCTTTCTGGAATTTTTGGAAGATTTTGAACTATTCTTACATCATTTGTGCATTTTTGTCAGTCTGGAATGGTTAATGGAACCTTAGAGGTATTGTACATCTGGTAGATGCTTTCTCTGTGAACCATTGACTTGTTCATGTCCGCTTTAACTGATTCCTTACTGCAGATTTTTGGTTTTCACTGTTTACTTAATTTTTTGAACAAGAAGCAAGGGATCTTTTGAAACTGTACGGTTGCAAAAGCCGATCTATACTTCTCCAATTTCTGTGCTAACATATGTATGTGGGACCCATGATAATTTTGTGTTTTTCTGCCTACTACAAAGTTGCCTTACAACTTCTCACGTGATTTGTGCAGCATGTCCCAAGAATTAATGGTGAGATTCCACCCATTGATGAAGTAACTTCAGATCATCAAAGGTTGTTGGATAGGTAATATCTCAAAAACTCTGTTGTTTGATATGACTGAATCTGTGGTATTTGTTTATAGCTTGTGTGTGTGAATTTCTTTTACCATTTCTAGTCTGCTACTTGGTGATTTTTCTCTTAGGGTATAATTGTTGTATGACATTGAATTTTGGGTATTAATTGTTGTCACTGTCCACTGCCTTTTCAATCATAGGTTGAAGGTATATGATTTTGTTGAACGCAAGGTTAAAGGGGATGGTAATTGTCAGGTCAGTAGTTTCTCAAGCATGTGGATTTGGTCACAATTGAACAGTTTGAATTGACCATGACATACTCATATCAGTTTTCAATTCTCAGTTCCGTGCTTTATCAGATCAACTATTTGGAACATCTGATCGTCACAAGATGGTTAGAGAAAATGTTGTGAATCAGGTTTGTCATTGTTTTTACAGCTTTACAATTGTATCTTTTGATATTTACTGGATTATAACCTATTTAACTTGGAACTCCTTCTCTCCTTTTCTTTTTCCTTACATACCAGCTCAAATCACATCGGGAGATTTATGAGGGATATGTTCCCATGGCATATGATGATTATTTGGAAAAGATGTCCATGTATCGTTTGAACTTCTATTTGTTTAATTCTTTTCAACCCCATTTTTTATTCCTGTTTTGATAATTCTTATTCTTCATTTGAAAATTTTCTAGGAACGGTGAGTGGGGTGATCATGTAACACTACAGGCAGCTGCAGACTGGGTATGGACATTGCATGATATTGTCTCCGGCTTTGTATTGTTTTCTTAATATAGTTTTGGAACTTTGAAGTTTAAAATATTTTTGTTGTTCGTTCATGCGGTGAACCTAAATCTCTGAAGAATAATTCCTACTACGTTAATATCTAGAATGTCTAAAACAATTAAGCAAACGTGACAGATATTTGACCGTGCAAGTTCAGCCATTTTGTGTTCATTTGCTTATTTTTATTATAATTCAAGTTAAATGCCCATTGTATTATGCATCTTGTGTGACGTAACAATGCCCTGCTTATGCTGTAAATTACTCGAATGAAGTTGCTAGATTGATTGAAATAGTAAAAGTCCATATCGTTCTTGTGTCTTATAGAAACTTTGACCATTCACCCCCCGCCCTCCAACGAAGACTATGAGTCGAGCTAATTGTGACTTATGACTGTTTTATGCTGCAGTATGGCGTTAAAATATTTGTTATGACTTCTTTTAAGGACACCTGCTGTATAGAGATTCTCCCTAATTTTCAGAAGAAAAAGCAAGGTAAATTCTTAACTCTGATATATTAACTCGTGTAACTTTTAAGTTTTCTGGTTCTTCTTCGTGGTTATGGCCCTTTGCATGACTCATTACTCATTCTTTTGCTGATTCATTTGGAAAATGGCCATATTTAGTGCAGTACACTCTTTTTTCACTTTCATTTTCTTCTCCATTGTAAATTCAGTAAGTTTGACTGGAGGAAGATGGTCTGTCAATGTGCACCTGTTTTTTTCCCTTTCGCAGAATTCATGCACTGTTTTTCCAGTTCTTTTTGGTCTCATTTATCATATCCTTCGTACTGCTAGACCGTTATCTCTTGCGAATGAACCAAAGGGACAATTCCAACATTCACTTCATCGACTTCTCTCCTGTTTGCAATCCACCATTCTTTATTTTTCTATTAATCAATAGAACATTGAACCAATCTCACATGTATGTAATCTTGATTGCAAATAGCTTCACACATTGTCCTTTGTGCAACATGCAGTCCTTTTCCTGAGCTTTTGGGCAGAGGTGCATTACAATTCAATCTATCCTCAAGGAGGTAATTATTTTACTCTCTATCCATAGCGAACCGAAAGCTTCCTGACGTTAAGCTTGAATATTGATTCTGCAGTGTTTTAACTCTCTAATTCTAATGTTCCAACCCTCACTTTTAATGTCTTTGATTTTCTCTTCCTGGAACAAGTTGGTTGAATCGAAATTAGCCGCTTATTTGCTGTAACAATAAGTCCATAACTCGGCTCCATGTTCACTCAGGTGTTTCCTCAGTTGCAGATGAGCAATCAAATGACTCTAGAAAGAGGAGGAAATGGTGGATTTTTGGAAATAAGCATTAAGACTCCGGGCAGAAGGTGCAATAAGTCTTAACTTTCTACTGCATCTTACACTTTGAGACTTGTGGTCTTCCTTAAATTTCAAGAAGATTATTTTTATCAACTCCGTCTGCAGTAGTGAAAAACTCGAGGGAAGACCCCAGAACATTCATACTGACTTCAATGACTGAACTTCAATGTTTTCAATTTTAACCAGAGAAACTCGGTCTGTCCTGCTCTGTATCTTATTTATAATTTTATTTGGAATAGATTAATAAAATTTGCAGGCCTCTCTTCCTCTTGCACCTTATTTACCCTTGCTTTGTGCTTTGCTTAAAGTGAATGCTACAAAGTTGGATTTACTTTATTTTAGTCCATTCCTAATCCTTACTTTTTTTAACATGTTTGCATCTTTTTCTCCTGCATCTATGTGCAAAATTATTTTAACTTACCCGCATCTTAGCTGCCATTTCTATGACCTTTTAGATGATTAGATTTAGATCTATACCTTAAAAATGCATTTTACAATCTTTTCATTCAACAGGTTTGGATTTTCTTCAAATCCTTCAAACCTTATTGCTCT
This sequence comes from Benincasa hispida, assembly GCF_027475165.1. Lineage (NCBI taxonomy): Eukaryota > Viridiplantae > Streptophyta > Magnoliopsida > Cucurbitales > Cucurbitaceae > Benincasa > Benincasa hispida. The sequence continues at coordinate 36,434,194 of NC_143480.1, read as the reverse complement.
TTCCAATTTCGTCTCTGCTGCATCAGTTCTGATTCCCCACTATCTTCTTGATATTCTCCTCTTCCATTTTCTTCTTGTTCTCCACTAGAAATCCCATTCTAACCCATCCGTCCAGAGTTGTTCATACTCGATTGAAAGTACGAGAAGGGATCGTTTTCATTTGAGTATTAGTTATTTACTTCAATTATTGACCAAAGGCAGCAACAGAGTAACAGAACAAAGGTGACATTCCCACCAAAGACTTGGTTCTCTCTTTCATAGGGATGGATTATCTTTTGACATAAAGTATTTGATGTTTAAAATCCCATCCCAACCTGATCTGAAAAGTTCCTTGCTTTTATAGATTTTTAATTATTTTAGTTGACAAAATAATTATTTATTATATTTAATTTCTAATACTAGGAATGTTCCTCAATCCTGATCTGTCCCCAATAACATACCCCACTGAAAATCTAATGATTTGGAACGTATAAGACCATGTTGACAATGGTGGGTCCATTCAATCAGTTTAGCCAGAGAAGATATTTAAATCTAAATAAAAAGAAAAAACGAAAAGAAAAAATCGAATTTCCATAGCAGTAGAAGATTTTACAGTTTCTTCTTCCCTTTACAAATTCCAGCCACGACCAGAACAAGAGGAAGGAGAACGGAGAATAGCTTAAAAAAGGGTAAATTTTCCATACTGCAATTTAAGACTCCTGTCTGTGTCTGTTTGATCCTTTCAATTTTCTATTATTCTCTGAAGACCTCCTCCTCCTGTCTCTCCTCCGCCTCCTCCGCCGTCGACGGCTGCAACAACAACGCCGTGAACGGCATGTGGCGGTAATCATTGCCAACAGCAGAGTACTCCATCCCGACAGGCTGGCATAAATCCAGACGGCAGCTCGGCGGTGGCATCGCGAACATCCCCTGTCCACCGCCGCCCACCGTCAATGGCTGAACCCTACAAGAAATGGACCGAGCGGACGAAGCCATAGCCGGGGAGAGAGTGGAGATGGGAGCTGCCGGAACAGTACCAGTACCCGTGGCGGCAATGATGGAGGGCTCAGCCTGACGGAGAAGCCACTCGATGGTCTCACCATCGGAACGATGACCGAGCTCGCGCGTCAACTGAAAGATGCGGGCGGCACAGAGGGCCGGCATACGGACGCGCCGCCCTCTTCCGTTGACCTTGGTGTGGCGGTCCCTGGAGGATAAGGAGGTGGTGGATTTGCGAGGGACGACGGCTTGCGGCGTGATGTTGGCTAGAGATGAGTTACTACCGACGACTGAGTGAGAAGCGGTGGGCTGCGAATTGTGGTCGGAAGTAGAGGGGAATTTATGTAGAACGATCTCCGATCCCATAGTTGAAATACAGTGATTTGGGTTCAGAGGAGGAAGGAATGAAAGGGGGATGGGGGCTGTTTTTAGGGCTTTGATCGGGAGGAGGAAGTTTTAGGGTTTGAGAAGAGAGGTGGGCTGAGGAAAGGAAAAGAGAGGGAGAAACCGATGAGGAATAATAACTAATTTTTAAAAATAAAAATAAAACACACTCCCTCCCCAAGGCACGCAGTCGGACACGGTGGGACGCATGGATTAGTTGTGACGTGGGGTCCACTTTCTACTTGGTCCCACTCCATCTTTTGGGCCCCTGTCCCAACAAGTGGGCCCGATTCCATTCTTTCCATTTTTATTCTTTTTTTGAAAATTTAAACCATGATATTATTTCTCGTACTATATTCTCTTATTTAATTTTATACTATCTAATAATTAAAATATTACAGAAAATTAAAATAAAATTAATATTAATTGTTTAGTGTTGAATTTGAGCAGCACGAAATACGGATATCAATAAAATATAATATTAAAATAAATAACTAAATATAATATAATATTAAAATAAATTAAACATAATATGAAATAAATAAATAATCAATGTAAATAAAATAGAAAAGATAAATTTTCTCACTTTCTCCAAATTTTTTGGATTTTGTCCCATGTATATGTATTCAAAAAATCTACCAAATGTCACTATTTAATGGACATCTATTGTCATAATATTGTGCAATATTATGTAAGAAGTAGATTACTTGGACATTAATAATGTATAATGTTAAACACATGGACAATACTTTGAAAATGAGGACATAACACATGGTCAATGAATACTAAACATGAGCATCTAATGGACAGCTATTATCGTAATGTTTATAATATTCACCCTTAGATGTCTATTTTATATGTGAAATATGTCTAGTTGAAAATCATACTAGGAAAAAATCATAGTGAAAGAAAAAGATTACATATTCCATATCATCTAATACTTTTAAAAAGAATATAGTATATTTACTCCCCCTCATGGAAACATCACTTGAGATCTCGGAGTCGCTGCATTTCAATATTGTGCACAAATTTCTCAAAGGTTGCGATTGGTAATGATTTTGTAAATAAGTTTGTTATGTTATCCTTCGAACAAATTTATTGTACAATGATGTCACAATTTTCTTTAAAATCATGAGTGTAGAAAAGCTTTGGTGAGATATGTTTTGTTCTTTCTTTTTTAATATATCCTCCTTTGATTTGGGATATGCATGTTGTGTTGTCTTCGTATAACATCGTTGAAAGATTTTTACTAGAAAACAAACCACATGTTCTACGAATGTGTTGAGTCATTGATCTTAACCATACACATTCTCGACTAGCCTCGTGAATTGCAAGAATTTCAGCATGATAGTCTTATTCACTAATTGTCATGATATAAAAAATTTTCTTCATGTACTAAGCAAACTGTTTAATATCTAACTTGTATGAGTTAGATAACTAACCTGCATCTTCACAACCAACTAGATCATAATTAGATTTATTAGAATAAAATAAATCAATGTAAATTAATTCTCAAATAAAACGTACCATACGTTTAAATCTACTCTAATTTCCTTATGTTGGAGGAATATCATATATATGTAACAAAATTACTAAAAAATACTACAAAGTGTACTGTATAGACTAGTCAAGCCATATAAGTGTTGAGATTGATACCTTAAATCTGGTAGGGTCCTGTAGTTTGTAAACACGTGTATGAACAAACTTTTGTGATGTAATAATATGAGATATTTTCTTCAATTGTCTATGAAATATGATATATTTTAGTTGCATGTACCACAAACCAATAAACTAAGATCCCTGGTTATCGTTGTAACTTAAGCATATATGTGGAAACACACAAGTGGATCATGCCTTAAGTGATAACTTAAATGGTCTGTAGTATATGGATAAAGGAGGAAAACCTTATCCTTGTGACACTACGGATACGACCCGTTTTGTAGATGTTACAAGTGTTGTAAAGTGTTACAGATGGTATGATTCTGATCATTCATGTGGAGACATGCGAGCAGAGATATCCTATACAAAGGAGTTTGTATAAGACTAGACCACAAAATGTTTAGTTGTAAGAGTTAAACAACATGCAATGGAAGTATCAAGGATCCATAAGCATTCTAATTTATTAATTTTGGCAAAAACTAAAGCATGCTCTTCATAAAAAATGGGTTTTCAGAACATACCTTTGATGAACTCTCCAAGAAAACGTTTGTTCAGCTGTTGTCTTCACTTGATATCAACATGAACCACCTTAAAGTCTTCCCTTCTATGCGCTTAGAGCTTTAGGCAGAGTTGTGAGACTCAAGAATAGCTTGAAGATGTTAAGAAACAAGAAAAGCTCACAACAACAAATTGAAGAAGACAACTTCTTCTTCACTGTAATTTTTCTCTTAAAATTATGTATTCTTCTTCTTCTCCAACAACTCCAATCTTCTTTATATATTTAGATGAACATGCAAAGTGATGGAGTGCATGGCTTGCAACTCATGCTTGGAGAATCAAGGTAGAGAAGATAATGATTTTTGTGTGAGCATAAAGATGATGGTAATGGAGAAAATCTATTTTCCATTTTGTGCAACCATGCAAATTGTTTTTCCATTTTCTTTTTAAAACACAAAATGACTTTTAAATCATTTTAATTTAAAAATCGATTTTCTTAAATTAATTAAAAAATTAATTAATTTAATATCAAATACTAAATTAATTTTTGCATGATAATCATCTTCATATATTTAAATATTTATTCTCTCGTTCCATTTAATTTGAACATTTCAAATTAATTTCTCAAGCTACCCTAAAGCTTACCCATTTACGAGCTAGTAGGGGGACCTCACACCTACAGATCATGGGCTCCAACGATCCGAGATTAATCGACTAAACTCATTAGACCGATCCAACCCCCATTCGTTAACTAATGGGTGATTCCACTAAAGCCCATAGCTGAACTCCCCTCACTGTAGATATATTATGTCCACTCGATATAACCATGATTAGTAAGTTAACCCTTCACAGATTGTTCGTAATAATGGCTGGGTCGAATCTCTATTTTACCCCTGAAATTACTTCTTGTTCCTTAAGTTCCACTGATCCCCTAATGAACAATTGATTTGTGATCCAATCAATAAATTGAATCCCTCTCAGGCCAATGAGAGGGTGAGACCTCTTGTTCAAGACCCAGAATCAGCACTTGAAGGGAACAACCTCTCTACTATAATCAGGTAGGAGTGAATTTCCTCTTGCACCCTATGTTCCCAGCTATTCATCCGGTCTTATCCCCAAAATGGTAAGCTTATTGAGTAGAAGCAATTGGTCTACTCTCACCGTTTTTAAATCAAAGGATAATCCCGAACAAACAGTAGTTCATAGTTAGCTCAGGATTAAGGTTAAGTTACTTAGGTCATCGCTTTGAAATAGTTAGTCTTAAACAGTAAACAACGTTATAAAGTAAGAGTGACAGGTTTCGTGGTCCGATCTTGCACAAAACTCATTTGCACAGGACATCCCCACTCCTCATGTCTCAACATGCACGAATTAGGATCACTTCGTATATAGCACTTTACAACTCTTTGTAACAACTACAGAGTAGGCCGCATCCAATAGTGTTACCAGAATAAGGTACTCAACCTTATTCATATACCATAGATCATTTTGACTATTTATTCGAACCTGATCCACTTGTATGTCTCCACATAAAGTTCAAGTACTCATATAATAGTCAAAGGACTTAGGTTTATTGGATTTCTAAAAAACAATATATTCAAAAACAACTTTATCGAATTCTTAGAATAAGTTCTAATGTTTACAAACCACGAGTTTTAGGACCTAAAACCCAACATTAGTCTCATTATATAACGTGTTCATGATAAAAACTTTCATTTCACTAGGATGACTATAGGTAACATGACCTTAATCCTGAGTGAGTGGGAACTCCTGCCTATGAGGGTGGTCCTTTGATTTGCATGGGTGTAAATGGCCAGATCGCCGACTTAAACCTACCACTTTGAGGATTTGTATGATTGGGGAGCTGGAAACTCAGCTACACAAGACAAAATTCACTCATTCTCAGAAGCAAGGGTAAGTAGATAGATTGCTCCCTTAAGGGCTAATTTTGGGGCTTGAACAATGTGACACCACACCTTCTCATGGTCCGAGAAGTGTTAACTCATAGTAGGACTATGATGTATTGTTCATTAGAGGAATCAGTGGTACTTAAGGAGTTAGATGTAACTACAGGGAGAAAACGGTAAATTGGCTTAGTTGTACTTACGAGCGATCTATGAAGGGTTATCGTACCGTTGATTGGTTATATCCAATGAACACAAAAATATCTCTATAGTACAAAGAGTGCAACTGTCGGTCTTTAGTGGAGTGCCCGACAGTTAACCGATGGTGGATATCGTGATTAAAAAATTTAATCAGTTATTCACGTACCGTTGGAGCTTCAAGCTATAGGTCCATAAGGTTCTCTTGGTAGCTCAATGGATTCAAGTTGAGAATCAGTTTTTGAGTTAGTTTGAAGTGTTCAGATTAACAAGAGGGAATTTGATTATATATGATATAATTAAATTGATTCAATTATATGTGATATAATTGCTTTGATGTATTAGATATATTTATTGGAGGAATTAATATAAAAATAATTTATATTAAATAAAGGAGAAAAGAACTATGGTTTAAATATTACATATGACGTGATATTAAAACTATAGGTTAAAAATATAATATGGTAAATTAGTTATTATATTTATTTATACTAAAAACAATAATGAGATAATTGTGATTGGTTTCTCCTTTAATCGTGCATGAAGTGGGAGGTTATTTTCAGTTTTAATAACTGAAGAATAAAAGTGAAAGAGTTTTCATTTTTTAAAAATTGAAAGATTAAGCAAATACATTTGATCGAGTTAAAAGAGAGAGCTATACAATAGCCCTTTGATAAAGTAAACAACGAGCGAGTTTACTAGACGATTGCTCCTCGTTACTAAACAATCGAGTACCCATTGTCTATATGATAGACATTCTATTTCTCCCACTTACTTGATCGTATACATCCTCATTCCCTCTACCAAATTCACATATAGTCCACACCTCATGGATTCTCACACCGAGAATACCAAGGTAACTGAGTGGTAGTGTCGAGTGTTACTGTTCGTGAGTCGAGGATCGAGTCTTACTCGATTGGATTCGAGGATCTGACAGTTCATGAATTCACTAGTTGTTCATTGCATTTGTGCTCGTGATCGAGTTTGCTGAGACGCGTGACTAGTGTAGATCGAGAGAATATACGAAGAAGAGTTCTTCAAAGGTATGTCACTCGATCTTAGTGGTTTTTAAGAAGAAAGCATGTTGCAATTTACTATATAATGCATAACTGTTCTTGTATTTTTGTGAATGCTTTATTCTTTCATAATGGATTTAGAAAGATTTTGCTTCCACTCAATGGTTCTCTTGAATAAGAGTTCCTTCAATTGATACCAGAGTCAGGTTCTGATATTCCAAATCCATTGATATATTGAATTTCATTTACATTCTTTGTGGGTTTTAAGCATATCTACATTGTGTTTAAGTGTTAGATGTTTTTGTGGATGAGAATTAATGGTGCTTCTGGGATGATTGCCTCTGTTTACTGCTTTCTTTTATATTTCAAAGTTAATTGTAAGGCCTCCTGTATTTTTGGGCATATTAACTTACTATCGAGTCTGTATTCAAAGTGTTTGAGTCAGTAAGAGTCGCTCGTGATGAAACTTCAAGGCATGGAGATGCAGTTTACTTCGAGGAAGAAGAAGACCAAAGGTTGGTCAAATCGTGTAGCCCAGGCTAAATGATCGTTTAGATTTAGCTAAACGATCAAGTAGAAAAGTTCTAACTTGATCGTGTAGCATTTACTAAACGATTGTATGGCTGATGCTAAACGAACGAGTAAAGTGTTTACTTGATCGTTTTGCGTTAGCTACTCGATTGTGTAAACGATAGGGGTAAACGATCGCTGAGTATGAGATACTTGTTGTATGGTACGCACGCACACTAAACGATCGAGTAGGCCAACATGCTTCATGGCATAGTCACTGGCTACTCGATCACTCGGTAAGTGTTACCCGAAGCCTGCTTCTCGATCGTCTAGACAATCATGCTTCATCGCATAGTTGTCGTCTACTCGATTGTTTAGGCAGGTGTTATACTCGGTGTGTTGCACGATCGAGTGGTCTTCATGCTTTATTGCATAGTCAAAGGTACTCAATCGTTGTTACACGATTGGTTACTCGACCAACTTTACTAGACGATCACAAAGAAAATCTACACGATCAGGTAGCGAGGCTTCACCCAGGCGGTTCAAGACCTGGTTCGTCTGTTTGAACCAGTTTACTTGATGGTTTAATAATAGATAGATTAAATTTCCGATTTTTGAGGTTAATCATTCTGGTCCATAATTTTGGTGAATGTATATGAGATGTATGTTTAAATTATATGTCATATAGTATGTCATATAGTTTTAAATCCCACCATAGGTTATGTATTTATTCATGCATCATCTTTATATTATAAAAGTTATAATATAGTGGCTTACATGATTAAATTACATTGGAGCATGCTCGTGCATCCTATAATATAAGAGAGATAATATATGCATGCGTTAAGCATATTCATGCATCATCTTTATATTATAAGTGTTACAGTATAAGGGTGTATGAAAGCATGTACACTTGGTTCATTACAATTTATATAAGAGTTATATACAGTAATGAATGGACATTGCATGATGCATGACACATAGGTTAATTTATAAAAGATAAATACCTAGTCTAGCTTTGCAATGGGAATGATTTTAGTTGTTCCCTTTATAAGAGTTATAATGGAAATTAGAACTAAAATTAATAAGAAAGACATGCATGCAAACTTAGGCTTGAATCATATTTTAAAAGATTTTTAAAATTTGATGGAGATAGACCTAAGATCACGGTTTTAATGAGATTAACAACCTATGTTTAATCTTTTAATCAATTTAATAGGATTAAATTGACTAATAAAAGATTAAATATGTACCAAATCTATCTATAAAGGATCTTTTGTCTAAGGTGGGTTCTGTCTAAGCTGGGGTACTTAAGCTGACGGAAACGGAACACCTCTACTTGGGAACCTACTTGAAAAGGTGAATTAGATAGATTTGTTGTATGCATGCAAATTTGATGATAGTATGTTAAAGTGTTTAATGGGACTTGATTCGAGCTTGTTTAATTATCAAAAGCAATAGTTGTTTTTTAGTAAATTAAACACACACTTAGATAAAATCAATAGCCGGATTGTCTAAGTTGATGAATCCCTAGGTAGAACATTCAGTGGGAGGTACTTGAGGTATATGATACTTCACTTAAATCTCTACACATTTCTCCCTAATGTTCACACCGTGAGATCTACTCTCAGCCTCGAGGCTAGAGGTGTACATGGGCCGGGTTGGAAGAATTTTGTGGACCAACCCGAAAATTCGGGTTGACTAATAATGAACCCTATCGGTTCATTTTTGAAGGGTCAACCCAACCCAAAATTTCCGGGTTGGGTCGGGTTAGGTCACTGTTTTTTTTTTTTGAATTTTGACTTTTTTTTTGTTACTTCCATATCTTGAGCTTAAATTTCCCCCCAGTTGTCTTTCTTTTGAAAAAATTCACACCAAAACTTTTAAAGAAAAGTCTCATATCTTACCTTTTAAGCTATACTCAACAAAATTCTTTTCTCAACAAGGTCCTTGCATTGAATACACATGAATTATATGTATATATATATATATGTCTCTTCAAGTTCAAACAAACAATAGGCTAAGAATTTGAAGATTTGACATTTTTAAGGGTTACTTATACCTTAACAAGTTAGACTATGATTTAACTGGCAAGGATTATACATATTTTGATAGAACAGAAACAAGGTGGAGATTCAAATATACATCCATTTGCTTTCACTTGAATTTTTTAGGAAATTATAATAATTCCTCTCTCATTCACATTTACTAAACGTCATACTTTATATTTATTCAGTCATTAAGCAATAAGAAAATAACATGAAAAAAGGAAAAAAAAGCACAAACAGGTTGGATCGGAAGCGTGAGGTCGGAGACGTGTAGTTGGAAGCATGAGGTCTGCGATCAACAGCCAGAAGCGAAGACGTGAGGTCTGTGATCGACAACCAGAAGCGTGAGGTTTGCATAAGGCCGGAGTCGGAGGCCCAAATAAGTTGAAGATTTGAGTTCCGTGAGGCCAGAAGCGTGAGGTGTGAGGTCAGATCGATGAGAAGACTCAGAGAGGGACGAGCGGATGAGGGTTTAGGCGACAAGGGGAGGGAAGGATGACCGGACGAGCGCGAGGGGATGAAGGGATGACCGAACGAGCGCGATGGGAGGGATGGATTATCAGACGAGCTCGAGGGAAGGGAGGGTCAGGCTTCATTTACGTTTAGGCGGCAAGGGTTTCCTTTCAGTTCAGCTTTGTTTGTTTTTTTTAATATATATATATATATATATATATATATATGTATGTATTTGAGTTGAGTCGGGTAAACCCAACCCTATAAGGCACCCTAGGAGTGTCTCCTTAAAGAATGGTGTTTAGGTAGGTAAATACTAAGGTGAATAGAGAGAATGTTCATAATAAATGGGAGCAGGACGTGTGACAACATATCCCACAGTCTTTCCTATTAGGTTGGATAACGTTTTGTGCATCGCCTCGAGGCACCATAGGAGTGTACCCCTAAAGGATGACAGTTTTACATGACTCTTTATCTAATCTCCTGTATAGGATAAGGTTACTTTAGTCTCTTGTCCTAATCTACTTTTTCTTTATGGTGGGCGCATTAGACGGGACTCTAGGGTCTAAATGAGGGGTTACACTTACGCGGAATTGTTAAAGGTTAACATATTCTAGACCGAAAAATGGTGACTGTTAGATTCAGTTACAAGAGTTGTTTTTGTCTGATAGTTGAGAATGTCTCATCTTAGTGAAGAGGCACCTAATCACCCCACCGATGACTTTGCCTTGCTAGGGCATCATTGCAAAATAGATGTCATTTCACTTAGGGTACAATAGAACTATTTTGCTAAAATTTAAAATTGATATTAAAAGTGGTAGTGCAAATAGACTTATTAAGTTTGTTCATGTTTTTCAGCAACTTTATAAATGGCAACAACCACTTTAGCTCTATTGTCCGTCGACAAACTGACTGGCGAAAACTACGCTAGTTGAAAAAACCCAATTAATACCATACTAATCATCGATGACTTGCAGTTCATCCTTACGGAGGAGTATCCTCCTATTCCAACTCAAACCGTCGCTTGAAATGTTCAGAAGGCATATAAGAAATAGACACGGGCGAACGAGAAGACCTAAGCTTACATCTTGGCTAGTCTGAACGATGCCTTAGCCAAGAAGCATGAGCCCATGGTCTCTACACGTGAGATCATGGAGTCCCTAAGGGAAATGTTCAGACAACCGTCTAGGTAGCTCAAGCACGAAACTTTCAAGTGCATCTTCAAATCCAAAATGGACGAGGGTACATCTGTTCGAGAACACGTTCTGAACATGATGATCCACTTCAATGTGACAGAGATGAATGGGGCCACATCGATGACGGCAACCAGGTTAGCATTATTCTGTAAACATTGCCAGAAAACTTTATGCATTTTGTCAGCAATGCTGTGCTGAACAAAGTTGATTATTCCCTTATAACTCTCTTCAACGAGTTGCAGACATTCCAATCCTTGCTGAAAAGCAAGGAGAAGAAGGTTGGTGAGATAAATGTTGCTTCATCATATAAGAACTTCCATCGGGTTTCGACCTCAGGAACTAAGTCTGCACCTTCTACTTCTAACACTAATAAGTGGAAGAAGTTAATGGAAGAAGAAGAAAGGTAGTAAGGGGAAGGGGAAGGCACCGGCTAACCCACACCCTGCCGCACAGCGGGGTAGGCGACCAGTGCTGGTTAAAAAAAGAAAATGTTTTCATTGCAACCAGGATGGGCACTGAAAGCGGAACTGTCTTCGCTGGCTAAAGGAAAAGAAGAAGGCTAAGGCCAAGGTAAAACAAGGTTAAATATGATTTACTGATTTTGGAAATTTGTTTAGTGGAAAATTATGATTTTTCCTGGATTATAGATTCTGGGGTCACTAATCATGTTTGTTTTTCTTTTTAGGGGATTAGATCCTGGCGGCAGCTTGAGGCTAGTGAGATGACAATGCGAGTAGGCACTCGACATGCCATCTCAGTTGTGGTAATGGGAGGCCTCCAGTTGACTTTACATAATAAATTTATCATTTTGAATGATGTATATGTTGTTCCTAAGTTAAAGAGAAACTTAATTTCTATAAAGTGTTTGATTGGATGTAAATAAACTCTCAACTTTTCGGTGAATAATGTTTATTTTGAAAGATGGTATTGAGATATGTTCAACAAAACTGGAAAATAATTTGTATGTGCTAAGGCCATTAGCAATAAATTCCTTCCATAACATAGAGATGTTTAAAACTGTCGTAACTCAAAATAAATGACTTAAGGTTTCTCCGAAGGAAAATGCCCAACTTTGACACCTTCGATTAGGGCACATCAATCTCAATAGGATTGAGAGGTTGGTGAAGAATGGACTTCTAAGCGAGTTAGAAGAAAATTCTTTACCTGTGTGCGATTCATGCCTTGAAGGCAAGATGACTAAAAGACCTTTTACTGAAAAAGGTTATCGAGCCAATGAGTTTCTAGAGTTAGTGCGCATTCAGACCTTTATGGTCCGATGAATGTGTGAGCCAGGGGAGGCTACAAGTATTTCATCACTTTTACTGATGATTATTCGATGTATGGGTATGTTTATTTGATGCAACGTAAGTCAGAATCCTTTGAAAAGTTAAAAAGAGTTCAAGGCTGAGGTTGAAAACGCATTAGATAAATGGATTAAGACACTTCGATCTCATCGGGGTGGAAAGTTTTTGGATTATAAGTTAGAGAACTATATGATAGAACATGAAATTGTTTCCCAACTCTTAGCACGTGGTACACCTCAGCAGAATGGTGTATTGGAGAGGAGAAACAGAACCCTGTTGGACATGGTTCGATCGATGATGAGTTACGCTTCCTTACCGAACTCATTTTGGGGTTTTGTAATTGAGACTGCAACTTATATCCTCAACTGTGTTCCCTCCAAGAGTGTTACCAGAACATCTTTGGAGTTGTGGAACGGGCATAAAGCTAGTTTTCGTCACTTCCTCATCTAGGGTTGCCCAACACATGTGCTTGAGGCTAATCCTAAGAAACTGGAACCACGTTTGAGGGTGTCTATTTGTTGGCTACCCCAAATGGACACGAGGGGGTTACTTTTATGATCCTAAGGAAAACAAGGTGTTTGTATCAACAAATGCTATCTTTCTTGAGGAGGATCATATAAT